>NC_067426.1:7500-317500 GCF_009764475.1 Pristis pectinata
TTAGCCCATGCCCTCTAATCCAGTCAGAGTCCTTTAGGGTTAGGGTTAGGTTGTGAGTTAGCGGCCAGTGGGAAAATTATCCCTCTTGTGTTCATTGATCCCGTTACTGGAGATTCAGTCTCATTGGATCCTTCCACTTTGATTTGGCCCACACCTTCATTATCCTGGTCCTACTCCACTCGCCTTCATTGCCTTATTCCAGACTCTTTATCTTAATAGGGTGGGATAGGGGTCCCAGGTATTGTAGTCGTGTATGTGAGGTGGAAATGGGGGGTTAACTTGTGTTTGTGGAGGGTTTTGGCATGTAGGGGTATTGGCAGGGGTTTGTCGAGGAGTTTGTGTGATGTTTGGATTAGGTATAAGGCCGGAGGTGGTGTTGAATTTTGGAAATTGTATTTGTGCAGGCTTATGGAATGTGGGGGTGTTGGCAAGGGTTTGTCGAGGAGTTGGCTAGGGTTAACGGCGAGTTGGTAGGATTAGGGGAAGGGGCTGGGAGTGGTGGTTGTGAATTTGGGACCTGGGTATAAGAGTTTGAGGGGAATGTACAGGAGTGCATGTGGAATCAAAAGGACCGCCTAATTGGCTGTCCTGTGTGAGGAAGGTGTCTGAGAGTTTTGGATATATATGTGGGAATATCGGGATGTATGTAGCACGGCAGGGGTTGGAACCTGTAATGTGCTGTGTCAGGGGAGCAGGCTGAGGCCCAGGTGTAATTGTTTAGGGGTAATGTACAGGAGTGTATGTGTGGTCAGAAGGGGTGTGTTTCATGATGTGTTGAGGGGAAAAAAGTTGTCTTCGACCCTAACTTACATATATAGGGATGTATGTGGGATTGGGGGGTGGTACATGAGAGCTGGTCTATTGGGGGTGGGTTCTGTCTGAGTCAGGGTGTGAGTGTGTGGGAGTGTATGGGAATGTATGTCGGGTGAGGGGGAAGATCTTTTTTGGGATTGGGACCCCAGTCAGAGTCAAATTAATTGGGAACGTGTGACCCTAATCTTTCTGAGCTGAATTTACTAAGCCTGATTCTGATTTTTTAGGTTTTTTTTTACTTATTTTTTAAGACTTGGTTTAAGACCATTTGGGGAGGGGGTTTGTAATATCTCAATCCATTTCTTCTCTGCTGTCTTTCTCTGTGAGGTTGACCAATTCAGGTTAGTTTCCAGGCCCAGGATCTCTAAAGACTGGAGCCTGTGCTGCTGGAAATGCCTGCTGATAGATCTGCTCTGGTCTTTCCATAATGGTACTAAGGTGCAACTGGATTAGGTTGTGACTTAGCGCGCAGTGAGAAAATTATCTCTCAAGTGTTCATTGATCTCATTACTGGAGATTCAGTCTCACTGGACCCTGCCACTTTGATTTGGCCCACGCCTTCATTATCCTGTTCCTGTTCCACTCGCCTTCATTGTGATCTGTGCCTTATTCCAGACTCCATATCTTAATAGGGTGGGAAATTGTGTTTGTGGAGGGTTTTGCTTTGTGCAGTTGTTGGCAAGGGTTAGTCAGGGAGTTGTCAAGGGTTAGTCGGGGAGTCGGCTGGGGTTGTGTGATGTTAGGTTTAGGGGAAGGGGCTGGGGGTGGTGATGGTGAATTTGGGACCAGGATGCAAGTGTTTTGAGGGAATGTACGTGAGTGTATGTGGGTGCCTATTGGCTTGTCTGTGTGAGGAAGTTGTCTGTGATACCAGTGTATGTATAAAAGGATGAATTGAGGATTAAGGGGGTGGAACATGTAATGTGCTGTTTTAGGGGAGCCGGCTGAGGCTTGGGTGTAAGTGTTTGGGGTGAAGGTACAGGAGTGTATGTGGTTCAGTATGGGTGCCTATTGGCTGGTCTGTGTGAGGAAGCTGTCTGTGATAGCAGTATATGTATATAGGGATGTATGTAGGACGGCAGGTAGTGGAACATGTAATGTGCTGTGTCGGGGGAGCAGGCTGAAGCTCGGGTGTAAATGTTTAAGTGGTAGGTACAGGAGTGTATGTGGGATCAGAAGGGGTGGCTATGGGCTGGCCTGTGTGAGGAAGCTGACTGAGAAATTTGGATCTTGTTGTGAGAAAGGTTCTTTTGGATCTTAAAGATAGAGATCTGGACACACAGTCTTTGTACTTCAAAAAGGAGAATTTTTATTTACAAAGACAGACACAGAAACAGAATGGAAAGGAACAAATGCACACTCTCAAGCAGGAGATCGCGAACATGGAGGGAATTGCAACAGGGGGTGACACACACACACACACACACACACACACACACACACACTCACAAAATAACTGGTTACAAATGATAAGGGAATAAACAATACAGTGTTTGAACACCCTGATATTCTGGACAAACACTGGCTCTTTGGTCTCGGGAGTCCTTAACTAACTGCCCTGAGGTAGTGCACAGTTTACCTCAACATCCTCGGAGACAGAGAGAGAAAACCAAACATGCAGCACTTTTATACTGCTGGGGGACTGGGTGGTCCAGCAAGGACAAGGTGCTTGCAAAGACCAATCTGAGTGGTTCAGCAAGGACAAAGGTGTTTACCTAATGGGGTGGAGCCAAACCTTGATTGACAGTGGTGTCACTTTCGGCCATGTTGTCACAGTCACGTGACAGCCATGACCTTTTACACTACAGACCTGTATGTCGGGATATATGTTGGATGGCAGGCAGTGGGGGGGGGACATGGAATGTGCTGTGTCGGGGGAGCCAGATGACACCCGGGCTAAGTGTTGGGGGGAATGAACGGGAGTGTGTGTGTGGTCAGAAGGGGCGAGTGTTGCCCGGTCTGTGTTGGGGGAAAAAAGTTGTCTTGGACCCGAACTTAAATGTATCGGGAGGTGCGTGGGATGAGGGGGTGGTACATGTGAGCTGGTCTACTGTGGGTGGGTTCTGTCTGGGTCAGGGTGTGAGGGTGTGGGAGTGTATGTCAGGTGAGGGGGAATATCTTTATTGGGATTAGGTCCCCAGTCAGAGTCAAATTCACCGGGAACATGTGACCCTAACTTTTTAAGCCTAATTTACTAGGCCCGATTCTGATTTTTTTTTAGTTTTTTTTTAAAGTTTTGTTACTGATTTTTTTAGACTTGGTTTAGACTGTTTGGGGAGTGGGTTTGTAATAACTCAATCCATTTTTTTCTCTGCTCTCTTTCTCTGAGAGGTTGACCGGTTCAGGTTAGTTTCCAGGCCTAGGATCTCTAAAGACAGGATCCCGTGCTGCTGGAAATGCCTGCTGACAGGTCTGCTCTGCTCTTGTCCTGTAATCATACTCAGGTGCCCTGTCAGTCGCACCCTTAGGCTGTTACCTGTTTCTCCTATGTATGAAATGTGGCACTCTTTACACTGAATTGCATAGACTAGATTTTGCTGGCCACAGGTTATCCTCTGCTCTATCCGTGCACATTTTCCTGTCGCTCTGTTGTGTATGCTTTTTGCTAATTTTAAATGTTTACATGCTCTACAGTGTCTCCCACCACAATTCAGAGCTGTGTACAGTTTGGTACTAACTAATAGGTCTCTCAGATTTTTAGCCCTTTTAAAAGCTGACACTGTTTTGTATTCTCCCAGTCAGCTCACCCGCCCCTTCAGTTGTTGGAAGTGGGTCTTAATTAGTGTGTGGCTATTGGTGGCCATCCTACTGTACCCTGTTATCAATGGTAGCTTAGATGTTGCCCTATTCTGTGGCCTGGGGTTTGTGTGTCCTCTCAAGAAATCTGATTTGGTGTGTCTGAGTCTGCATTTACTGTAACCTGTCTGTCTAAGTGCAGTGTAGAGGATAGTCATGGCCTGGTTGAAATCCTCCTCCCTGGTGCAAATGCGGTGGAAGCGGGTCATTTGTGATTTGACGATGCCCCTGAAGGTGTGTTTTGGGTGATGGCTCACTGTGTGCAGGAGGATATGAGTGTCTGTTGTCTTGAAAAAGACTTTAGTCACTAGTTTCTGCCTACCATTTTCTGCTGCTAGTTTAAAAACAGTGGTGTTGAGGAAATCAACTTTCTCTCTACTTGTGATGGCCTTCACTTTTATGAAGGGGTGATATGTGTTCAGGCTTTGGATGAATTCTTCTAACTCTCTCAGAATGTGTCCATACACCCCAGATGTCACCTAGATATCTGTGGAGGCACATGGGTTTTCTCGGACATTTCGGGAAGACTGTCTCTTCCCACTTTGCCATGAAAATGTAGGCATAGGCTGGGGAAAATTTCTTTCCCATTGCCGTGCCTTTGACCTGTAGGTAGAATTCATCATTGAATTCAAAGTCATTTTTTGTCAGGCTCAGCTGGAGGAGTTTGATTAAAGCCTCATCTGCCCTCTCCAGGTCTAGGTATTTCTGTGGGATCTCTCTGACTGCCTCTACGCCCCTGTCTGTCTCTATATTTGTGCATAGGCTTTCAATGTCCATAGTGAAAAGCATGGTGTCAGGGGGTACTGAGCAGGAATTGACTATTTGGATGAAGTGGTACATGTCTTTGATGTAACTGGGGTGTTTCTGTGACAGTGGATTGAAGAAGGAGTCAATGTGTTCTGCTGTCATGTAGTGCTTTGGGGATAATTGGTGAACAGAGGGACCTTGAAGTGAGAGCACAAGTAGATAACATGATGAGCAAGGCATATGGGATACTGGTCTTCATTAATTGGGACATTGAATACAAAAGCAGAAAGGTTATGCTCCAACTTTATAAAACATTGGTTAGGCCTCAACTGAATGCTGTGTGCAGTTTTGGGTGCCACAGGAAGGATTTGATAGCACTAGAGAGGGTACAGAGGAGATTTGTTAGGACATTGCCTGAGATGAAATCTTGCAGTTATGAGGAGAGACCTGAGAAACTAGGTGTGTTTACCCTGGAGTGGAGGAGATTAAGTGGAGATGTGGTTGAGGTATCTAAAATTATGAGGAAACATTTTCCCCATACCAGAGGTAGATAAAACTAGGATACAGGTTTAGGGCAAGGGGGATATAAGGGGGATCTTTTTCACCCAGAGAGCAGTGAGTACTTGCAATGCACTGGCCAAGAAAGTGGTTAAAGCTGAGTTAAGAAGCATCTAGATAAGCACTTTAATTGCTTCTGTGTAGAAGGGTATGGGAGATGGGATTAGTGTGTATGGTTGCTTACTGGTCAGTATGGACGTTGTAGGCCGAGTGGCCTGTTTCCATGCTGTATGACTCTATGTCTCAATGTGATAGGTGGAACCAGATCAGTAGGGGGAAAATTGGGTGGATGAAGCCACGCTGTGGGGGAGGGGAGGGCATGGGAAAAGTGGACAAAGTGACAGAGAACCTGGGTGGAGTGGTAAGAGTGGGAAGGGAATCCATGGGGTGTGGATTACCTGAAAATAGAAAATCCATGTTCATACCATCCGGCTGTTGGCTAGCCAGGTGGAATATTGTTTTGTTGTCACCATGGTAGTGAAGGCCAATAACAGACAGTTTGGTGTGGGAATGGGAAGGGGCATTGAAATGACTTGCAATGGTTGTTGCGGAAAGGGGGCAGGTGCTGAGAAACAGTCACCTAGCCTATGCTTGGTCTCCAGTTTCTGGTAACCCACACCCTCTGTGTTCCTTTTCCACTCTCACCAGTCCTCCAGGTTTTCTCTCCCTCTGATCACCTTTCCCAGTTCTTCCCCTCCTTCACCTACTCCATCTGCCTATCATTACCTCCATCATCTGGTTCCAACTATCAATTACCAGTTCCTGTCTTGCCCCTCCACCACACTTCTATATACTGGCCATTTATCCCTCCCACCCCACCTTACAACCCCCAGCATTCAGATGCAGGATATTGACTCAAGACATCAACCATCCCTTTTACTTCTCAACCCATTGATTTCTTCCACAGAACATAGAAGAGTACAGCAGAGTAACAGGCTCTTTGGCCTATGATGTTGTGCCGAACAAGTGAAAGCAATGACACCTAATCTATTCTGCCTGCACATGGTCCATATCCCTCCATTCTCTGCATATTCATGTGCCTATCTAAGAGCCTCTTAAATGCTTCTATCAAAGCTCCTTCCACCACCACCCCTGGCAGCACATTCCAGGCACCTACCACTCTGTGTAAAAAACTGCCTCGTATATCTCCTTTGAATTTCCTTAAATACATACCCTCTAGTATTAGACATTTTGACCCTGGGAAAAAGATACCAGCTGCCTATTCTATCTGTGCCTCTCATAACTCTATAAACTTCTATTAGGTCTCCCCACAGCCTCCGCCACTCCAGAGAAAACAACCCTAGTTTGTCCAACCACTCCTTATAGCATCCAGGCAGCATCCTGGTAAACCTCTTCTGCACCCTCTCCATAGCCTCCACATCCTTCCTATAATGGGTCGACCAGAATTTAACGCAATATTCCAGATGCACCCTAATCAGAGTTTTATAAAGCTGCAACATGACTTCCTTACTCTTATACGCAATGCCCTGACCGATTAAGACAAGAAAGCCGCATGCCTTCTTTACCACCCTATCTACCTGTGTTGCCACTTTTGGGGAGCTATGGACTTGGACCCCAAGATCCCACTGTACATCAATTCTCTTAAGCATCCTGCCATTTATTGTGTACAATTCCCTTGCATTTGAATCCCAAAGTCCAACACCTCACACTTGCCCAGATTAAACACCATCTCCCATTTCACCACCCATATCTGCAACTGATCTATATCCTGCTATATCCTTTGACAACGTACTTAACTATCTACAACTCCACCAATTTTTGTGTTGTCTGTGAACTTACTAATTAGCACATCTACATCTTCATCCTAATCATTTATACATATCACAATCAAAAGAGGTCCCAGCACTGATCCCTGCAGAACACCACTGGTCACAGACCTCCAGTTAGAATAACACCCCTCCACTACTGTCTTCTATGGCCAAGCCAATTTTGAATCCAATCTTCCAAGTCACCTTGTATCCCATGCATCATAATCTTCTGGGTCAGCCTACTGTGACGGACCTTGTAAAATGCCTTACTACAACGTACACTGCCCTACCCTCATCAATCATCTTTGTCACCTCCTCAAAAAACTCAGTCAAGTTTGTAAGACGTGACCTGCCTTGCATAAGAGCATGCCGACTATCCCCTTTCCAAATGTGAGTAAGTCCTATCCCTAAGAATCCTCTACCCTACTACTGATGTGAGGCTCACCAGCCCATAATTTTCTGTATTATTTCTATTGCCCTTCTTAAATGAAGAAACAAAATTGGCTACTCTCCAGTCCTCTGGGGCCTTGCCTGTGGCTGGAGAGGAAACAAAGATCTTTATCAAGGCTCCAGCAATCTCCTATCTTGCACTTCTCAATAACCTGGGATAGATCCCATCAGGCCCTAGGGACATACCCACCTTAATGTTCTTCAATAGACCCAACACCTCCTCCTTCTTGATCTCAACATGCTCCAGAATATCAGCATATCCCTCCCAATCTCACAATCCTCCATGTCCTTCTCCTTGGTGCATACTGATGCGAAGCACTCATTTGGTACCTTGTCCACATGCACTGGCTCCCTCCCAAGAGCCATCGCTCCCACCTTCCTCTTGTTCCAACCAGCTCCCTTCTCCCAAGGCCCAGACAAGGGGTACAAAGGCCGGATGGGGCTCAGACCAGAGGTACAAAGGCTGGACAGGGCACAGACCAGGGTACAGAGGTCAGATTATGCCCAGATCAGGGCTATAGCTGACCTTGGAATAGGTCATCTGAGTATGTGTTCTAGAGCCTGGATTAAGTCCTGCATGAGTGTCTCTACCCTGGATCCTGGGTTAGGGCCTGTCAAAGGGCCTGGTATCTGGATTAGGCCTTGGGAGATGGTCTGGAGCATGGACTGAACTGGCATGTTGATTGAGTCACTGTAGCCATGTTTATTCTGAGACTCTTCATAGACCTGGAGGCCTGAAAGGAAACAGACAACAGATGGTGAGGGAGAAAATGCAAGGGCTTTGCGGGGGTGTGTGAGTTTCCCCTCCTTCTCTACACTCCCTCCTGCCTACTCTCTCTCTTCTCCCTTTCTCCTTCTCCCACTTCTTCCCATCTCCCCAATTACTTTCACTCCCTAGTACTCCCACACTACTTTATCTCCTCTTCCTCTCTCCCCTCCATCATTCTCTCCTCTCCTCTCCCCTTAACCCCTCCCCTCTCTCCTCTGCCCCTCCTATCTCTCCAACACTCCTTTGTCTCTTCTCCCTCTCTATTTTCCCTCCCCACTGTTTTTGTCCAGGCCTCCTCCCTCACCACCCCTCCTGTGGAGCGTCACTCCCTCATTGACCTTCCCACAGAGCAGTGCTCCCTCACCACCCCTCCCACTGTTTTTGTTTGGTGGAGTTGTGGATAGTGAAAAAGGTTGTCGAAAGATACAGCAAGATATAAATCAGTTGGTAATTTGGGTGGAGAAATGCAGATGGAGTTTAAGTGTGAGGTGATACATTTTGGGAGGTCAAATGCAAGGGGAAAACGTACAGTAAATGGCAGGACCCGTAGCAGCATTGATGTACAGAGAGATCTTGAGCCGCAAGTCCACAGCTCCTTGAAAATGGTAAGGCTATTGGACAGGGTAGTAAAGGTGTGCTTGCCTGCATCATTCTGGGTGATGAGTACAAAAGTTGGCAAGTCATGTTGCAGCCATATAAAACATTGGTGAGGTATCAGGAGTATTGTGTGCAGTTCAAGTCACCGCATTATAGGAAGGATGTGAAGAGTTTGGAGAGGGTGCAGTGGAGGTTCACTGGGATGTTGCCTGGTTTGGAGTGTATTAGCTATCAGGACAGGTTGGACAAACTTAGATTGTTTTCTCTGGAACATCAGAGGCTGAGGGGCAACCTTATAGAAATACATAAAATAATGAGAATCATAGATAGGGTAGATAGAGTCCTTTTCCCAGGGTGGAAATGTCAATTACTAGAGGGCATAGGTATAATGTAAGGGGGGGGGTGGGGGGGAAGAGTTTAAAGGAGATTTACAAAGCAAGTTTTTTTTTCCCCCCACACAGAGACTGGTAGGTGTCTGGAATGTGCTGCCAGGGGAAGTGGTAGAAGCAGATACGATAGCAATGTTTAAGAGACATTTGGACAGACACATGAACAGGCAGGGATTGGAGGGATCCAGACCACGTTCAGGCGATGGGATTAATTTAGATTGGCATCATGGTTGGCACAGACATGGTGGGCCAAAGGGCCAACTTCAAGAGTGTGCTACCAAAATACTACCAGCACATCTCTTGTCCCACCAGGGGCTCAAATGCCCTTGACCATTGCTATACAACCATCAAAGATGACTACCGATCCACCCCCCCCCCCCCCACCTACATTTGGTAAATCAGACCTCCAGGCTGTGCTCCTTCTCCCTGTATACAAACAGAAACAGAAATGCGAGGATCCAGTACAGAAAGTCATACAGTGCTGGTCTGAGGAAATAGATAAGGTTCTACGTGACTGCTTTGAGTTGGTAGACTGGTCCATGTTCAAAGACTCAGCAGCCAACCTAGATGAGCATATCACCACCGTCACGGACTTTAATCGGCAAGTGTGTGGAGGACTGTGTACTGAAGAGGTCAATCTGTGTGTTCTCAAACTGGAAATCATGGACGAACCAAGAGATCCACTCCTCACTGAACTCCAGGTTTGTGGCGTTCAAATTGGGTGACGGTGACCCATACAAGACATTGGGATACAACCTTCATGAAGCTATCACAGATGCCAAGAGACAATACCAGTCCAAAATCGAGATCCAGACCAGTCGTCAGTTGTGGCAGGGCTTACCTGTTATAGTGGGCTACCAAACAAAATCGGGCAGCATCGCCAACAACTGCACATCCCTCCCTGATGAGGTTAATTCATTCTATGCACGTTTTGAACAGAAGGGAAATGGAATGTCACCATATGCCCCAACAGCTTCCAATGCACCTGTACCCACAGTCACTGTTGCAGACGTCAGATCAGTCTTCTGGAGAGTGAACCCACAGAAAGCATCTGGCCCAGATGGTGTCGCTGGCCGTGTCCTTAGATCCTGTGCAGATCAGCTGGCAGGAGTATTTGCAGACATTTTTAACCAATCAGAGGTTCCCATCTGCTTTAAGAAGACCACCATCATCCTGGTACCAAAGAAAAATAAGGTAATATGCCTGAATGACTATCTGGCTCTGATATCCACCATCACGATGGAGAGGCTGGCCATGGCACACATAAACTTCAGCATCCCAGGCAACCTTGACCCACTGCAATTTCACCCATCGCCAAAACAAGTCGAAAGCAGATGCCAGCTCCCTGGCCCAACACACATCTCTGAAGCATCTGGATAATAAAGACACCCACGTCAAACTACTATTTATTAACTACAGCTCCGCCTTCAAGACCATTAATTCCAAACAAACTCATCTCTAAACTCATAGACCTGGGACTCAACACCTGCCTTTGCAACTGGATCCTTGACTTTCTGACCAACAGATCGCAATAAATAGGGATAGGCAGCAACACCTCCACCACAACATCCTCAACATTTGTGCCCCACAAGGCTGCATCCTCAGCCCCCTACCTTACTCCCTATACACTCCAAGCCAGTGTAGCCAGACTCTGCTCTAACTCCATCTACAAATTTGCAGATGACACCATCGTAGTGGGTTGAATCTCAGATAAAACACACTATCATGCTGGAGGAACTCAGCAGGCCAGGCAGCATCCATGGAGAAAAGCAGGCAATCAATATTTGCTCTTCTCCATGGATGCTACTTGGCCTGTTGAGTTCCTCCAGCATCAAAGTGTTTTTCATCCAGATTCCAGCATCTGCAGTCACTTGTTTCTCTGAATCTCAGATAACGATGAGTATAGGAAGGTGATAGAGAACCTAGTAGCATGGTGTCATGACAACAACCTTTCCCTCAATGTCAGCAAAACAAAAGAGCTGGTTATTGATTTCAGGAAACGGATGGTCCACACGCTCCTGCTTACTTTGATGGTGCTGAGGTGGAGATGGTTGAGAGCGTTAAGTTCCTAGGAGTAAACATCACCAATAATACCTGTCCTGTTCCAACCATGGCCAAGAAAGCGCACCTCTGTTTCCTCAGGAGGCTAAAGAAATCCGTTCACCCTCACCAATGTTTATAACTGTACCACACCGACCTCTTTGCAGACTCTGGATTTGCTAAGAGGGTGTGGAGAAGGATGCAAGGGCCCTTGTTTCGGTTCATACCAAGCAGTTGCATAACAGAGGACTCTCTGATCTCCGGGCTGTTCCCAGAGGCACACACCAAGAGAGACATCAAGTGCTGCTGGAATGTCATCAACTCAGTGAAAGTCTGCCTGAAACTTGTTGGTCTTCCAGCACAGTGAGATGTCTGTAAAGAAATGCTGCCAACTGGCACATTCCAAGTTGCAGGAGTACGTGCTCGGTGCATCCAATGCAAAGGCTTTGTGGGGAAGGACCACAGTCTTGGCTCCTTCCACTAACACACATGGAGGGGCTGAGTCAGGTGGGGAAGCCCCTCAAATATTGAAATGATGTATCACACCAGGGAGGACACATAAGTGGCAATGGTGCTATAGTTTTAAAAAATAAGTTAAAACTACTTAATGCATGGGCCATGAATGTATAAATTTTGAACTGTTTCATCTTTTGTATTATTTTTGTGTGAATGAAGTTTATTGTTGAAATATAAAAAAATCATCCTGGCCCTAACCTTTAACGCCCTTATTAATCAAGAACCTATCAACCTCCACTTTAAATACACCCAATAACTTGGCCTCCAAACCACAGCCGTCTGCGGCAATGAATTCTGCAGATTCACCACCCTCTGGCTAAAGAAATTCCTCCTTATCTCTGTTTTAAAGGGAAATACTTGTTTTCTGAGGCTGTGCCCTCTAGTCCTAGACACGCCCACTACAGGAAACATCCTTCCAAATCCACTCCATCCAGGCCTTTCAGTATTGGGTAGGTTTCAATCAGATTCCCCCTCATCCTTCTCAACTCCAGTGAGTACAGGCCCAGAGACATCAAATGCTCCTCATACTTAAACCTTTTCATCCCCAGGATCATTCTCATCAACCTCCTCTATACCCTCTATTCCTTCTACCAAAGTGCATGACCATATACTTCCCTATGCTGTATTCCATCTGCCACTTCTTTGCCCATTCTCCCAACCTGTCCAAGTCCTTCCGCAGACTCCCTACTTCCTCAACACTACCTGCCCATCCACCTATCTTTGTATCATTCGCAAACTTGGCCACAAAGCCATCAATTCTGTCATCCAGATCATTAACTTATAACATGAAAAGTAGTGAACCAAACACCGATCCCTGCAGAACACCACTGGTCACCAGCAGCCAACCAGAAAAGGCCCCCTTTATTCCCACTCTTTGCCTTCTGCCAGTCATCCAATCTTCTATCCATGCTAGTACCTCTCCTGTAATATCATGGGCTCCTGTCTTGTTTAGCAGCCTCGTGTGCAGCACCTTGTCAAAGGCCTTCTGAAAATCCAAGTAAACAATATCCACTGGGTCTCCTTTGTCTATCCTCCCTGTTACTTCCTCAAAGGATTCTAACAGATTTGTCAGGCAAGATTTCCCCTCAAGGTAAACATGCTGACTGGCCTATTTTATCATGTGTCTCCAAGTACCCTGAAACCTCATCCTTAATAATGGACTCTTTATGGACATCTTACCAACCATTGAAGTCAGGCTAACCGGCCCATAATTTCCTGTCTTTTGCCTCCCTCCCTTCCTTCCTTCTTAAAGAGTGGAGTGACGTTTGTGATTTTCCAGTCCTCTGCAACCATTCCTGACTGCAGTGATTCTTGAAAGATCACTACTAATACCTCCACAATCTCTTCAGCTACCTCTTTCAGAACCCTGGGGTGTAGTCTATCTGGTGTAGGTGACTTATCTACCTTCAGACCTTTAAGCTTCCCACGCACCTCCTCCTTAGTAAAAGTGATGACATTCACTTTTGCTCTGATTCTCTCGAATTTCTGGCATTTTGCTGATGTCTTCCACGGTGAAGACTGACACCAAACATTTATTCAGTTTGTCCACCATTTCTTTGTTCCCCATTACTATCTCTCCAGTCATTTTTCAGTGGTCCAATGTCCACTCTTGCCTCTTTTACTCTTTATATATCTGAAAAAACTTCTGGTATCTTCTTCTATATTATTGGCTAGCTTACCTTCATATTCCATCTTTTCTCTCTTATGCTTTTTTAGTTGCCTTCTGTTGGTTTTTAAAAGCTTCCTAATCCTCTAGCTTCCCACTGATTTTTGCAATACTGTATGCCCTCCCTTTCACTTTTATGCTGTCTTTGACTTCCTGTGTCAGCTACAGTCGCCTCATCCTCCCTTTAGAACGTTGCTGCTTCTTTGTGGTGAACTGATCCTGCATCTTCCGAATTGCTCCCAGAAACTCCTGCCATTGCTGCTCTGTCATCATCCCCGCTCGCATCCAATCAACTTTGACCAGCTCCTCTCTCATGCCTCTGCAGTTACCTTTACTCAGCTGTAACACCGATACACCTGATTGCAGCTTCTCCCTCTCAAACCGCAGGGTGAATGCTATCTTTGATGTGAAGTAAATATTTGGAGCAGCGCTGTTCAGACAATGAATGTGTTGGTGGGGAGGAGCGGTTTGACCACCATTCAAGACAAAAATAGAGGGCTATCAAACCTTCCAGAGGTACACGGAGATGTTAAACCCCCACAGCGGACATTCAGAGACACGGCAGCCCTACCTCCCGAGCTCAAGTCTCCACCGCCATCTCTTCACTTGACCCGCTGCTCGCGCTCCGCTGACGTAAACACGCGCTCCGCTGGTGGCGCGTTTCTGGCCGCGCATGCGCGCTCAACCGCTTCTCTCCGGCTGTTTGCGGCGCCAGGTCGTAGATGCGGTTGTTTGCGGATTATTTGGTGTTTATTCAGTAGCCGTGCGGAGCTGGCTGCTTGGCAGGTCTGGTGAGTTATTAGTCATCGTCGTTGAAAGCCTATCAGTTTTCGCCGTAGCCGCGTACAGTCGTGGTTCAGGCCTCGGGGTGGCGCAGACTGGGAACCGGCTGTTCTGTTGCTTGGTTTCCGCTTGTGATTCAGGAGGCCCGACTGAGAACTGGCGCCGCTGTCCAGGTTTGAGCCGGAGCTGCGAATCTGCTCAGGAGCGGCCGGTTTCTCTCCCCCCGACACGCCCAGTCACAACCAGATGTCCCCCGAACCCGAATCTTCACCTGACCACCCCTCTAAATGGCCGCAATTGTATAACTAATCTTACCCCGAAACCCTGTCTGTACCTTTCACGCTGTAGCCCACCACAGTACAGCCCTCATGCAAGCCAGCCATTCCCTAACGACATCCGCAAGTTGTGTTAGTGTGTACAGTACAGGACAAAGGGAACTGGGTGGTACATCATAGATGCCTCAATGTGTTCTCACTGCTGCTATTGGTTGGTCTATACTCATTAATTATTGTGTCGGTATTCAGCCTGAAAGATTCAGTTGCAAGTTTATCTTGATGTCATTGTCATTGAGTACTACAGCACGGTAACAGGCCCTTTGGCCCATCTAGTCCATGCCGACCTGATCATCTGCCTAGCCCCATCTACTTGCACCCATACCATATCCCTCCAAACCCCTTCCATCCATGTACCTATCCAAATCTCTTAAATGTTACAATTGAACCCACATCCACTACTTCTGCTGGCAGCTCATTCAAAACTCGCATCACCCTCTAAAGAATTTTTCCCTCAGATTCCTCTTTCACCGTAAACCTAACTCCTCTAGTTCTCGTCTCACCCAACCTGAATGGAAAAAGCCTGCATGCATTCACCCTATCTATACCCCTCATAATTTTGTATACTTCTATAAGATCTCCCCTCATTCTCCTGCGCTCCAGAGAATTCAGTCTGAACCTATTCAACCTTTTCCTATAACTGAGGTCCTCAAGACCTGGCAACATCCTTGTAAATTTTCTCTGCACTCTTTCAGGCTTATTGATATCTTTCCTGTAGGTAGGTGACCAGAACTGCACACAACACTCTAAATTCGGCCTCACCAACGTCTTGTACAACTTAGACATTACATCCCAACTCCTGTACACAGTGCCTTGATTTATGAAGGCCAGTGTGCTAAAAGCTCTCTTTACGACCCTATGTACCTGTGGTGCCACTTTCAAGGAATTATGGATCTGTATTCCCAGGTCCATTTGTTCTACTGCACACCTCAGAGCCTGACCATTCACTGTGTATGTTTATTCTGGTTTGTCTTCCTAAAGTGCAACACTTCACACTTGTCTGCATTAAATTCCATCTGCCATTTTTCAGCTCATGCCAGCTGGTCAAGGTCACACTGCAAGCTCTGATAGCCTTCCTCGCTGTCCACAATGCCCTTAATCTTTGTGTCATCTGCAAATTTGCTGATCCAGTTTACCGCATCATCATCCAAATCATTAATATAGATGATAACAACGGACCTAGCACCGATCCCTGCAGCGCACCACTAGTCGCAGGCCTCCAGTCAGAGAGACAACCATCTACTCCCACTCTCTGGCTTCTCCCACTAAGCCAATGTTGAATCCAACTGACTAATTCATCCTGAATGCCAAGCGACTTAATCTTCTAGACCAGCGTCCCATGCGGGACTTTGTCAAAGGCCTTGCTAAAGTCCATGTAAAAATGTCAACCACCTTTCCTTCATCAACCTTCTTGGTAACCTCCTTGAAAAACTAAGGTTGGTTAGATGTGACCTACCACGCACAAAGTCATGTTGACTATCCCTAATCAGGCCCTGTCTATCCAAATACTTAAATATCCTGTCCCTTAGAATACCTTCCATTAATATACCCACGACTGATGTCAGGCCTATAATTTCCCAGCTTGTTCTTCAAGCCTTTCTTGAACAACATTAGCTATTCTCTAGTCCTCCGGTACCTCACCTGCGGCTAAGGATGTTTTAAGTATCTCCGCCAGGGCCCCTGCAATTTCTGCACTAGCCTCCCACAAGGTCCGAGGGGACACCTCGTCAGGCCCTGGGGATTTATCCACCTTCATTCACCTCAAGACAGCCAGCACCACCTCTCTCATAATCCAGATGTGGTCCATGACCTCGCTACTCTTTTCCCTCAGTTCCATTGTCTCCAGAGTAAATACAGATGCAGAAAATTCATTTAAGATCTCCCCCATCTCTTTCCGCTCCAAGCACAGATGACCACGCTGATCTTCAAGAGGACCAATTTTGTCCCTTTTGCTCTTAATATAGCTATAGAAACCCTTGGGATTCTCTTTCACCTTGTCTGCCAGAGCAACTTCATGTCCTCTTTTTGTCCTCCTGATTTCTCTTTCAAGTGTTCTCTTGCCTTTCTTGTACTCCTCAAGTGCCTCATTTGATCCTAACTGCCTATACCTGACGTACGCCATGTTTTTCTTTACCAGGGCCTCAATAACCAAGGTTCCCTAAAGCTGTTAGCCTGGTCTTTTATTCTAACAGGAACATACAGATTCTGTACTCTCAATATTTCACTTTTGAAAGCCTCACTTACCAAGCATCTCTTTGCCAGAAAACAGCAAGATCCCTTCTGATGCCAGCAAAATTGGCCTTACTCCAATTTAGAATCTCAGAGGACCAGTCCATAGAACACTCCAGCACAGAAAACAGGCCATTCGGCCCTTCTAGTCTGTGCCAAAACTTCATTCTGCTAGTCCCACTGCCCTGCACTCGGTCCATAACCCTCCAGACCTCTCCCCTCCATATATCTATCTTATTTATTCTTAAAATTTAAGAGTGAGCCCGCATTTACCACATCAGATGGCAGCTCATTCCACACTCCCACCACTCTCTGAGTGAAGAAGTTCCCCCTAAACCTTTCCCCTTTCACCCTAAAGCCATGTCCTCTAGTACTTATCTCTCCTAATCTAGGTGGAAAGAGCCTGCTCACATTTACTCTGTCTATACCCCTCATAATTTTGTAATCCTTGATCATATCTCCCCTCATTCTTCTATGCTTCAAGGAATGAAGTCCGAACCTGTTCAATCTTCCCCTGTAACTCAACTCCTGAAGACCTGGCAACATTCTAGTAAATCTTCTCTGCACTCTTGCAATCTTACTTATATCCTTCCTATAGTTAGGTGACCAGAACTGCGCACAATACTCCAAATTTGGCCTCACCAATGTCTCATACAACCTTACCATGACATCCCAACTCCTATACTCAATACTTTGATTTATGAATGCCAGGATGCCAAAAGCCTTCTTTACAGCCCTGTCTACCTGTGACGCCACTTTCAGAGAATTATGTATCTGAACGCCCAGATCCCTTTGTTCCTCCGCACTCCTCAGTGTCCTACCATTTACTGTGTATGTCCTCCCTTGATTTGTCCTTCCAAAATGCAACACTTCACACTTGTCTGCATTAAATTCCATCTGCCATTTTCTGGCCCATTTTTCCAGTTGGTCCAGATCCCTCTGCAAGCTTTGAAAGCCTTCCTCACTGTCCACAACGCCTCCAATCTTAGTGTCATCAGCAAACTTGCTGATCCAATTTACCACATTATCATCTCGATCATTGATATAGACAACAAACAACAATGGCCCCAGCACAGGTCCCTGAGGCACACCACTAGTCACAGACCTCCAGTCTGAGAAACAATCATCCACTACCACTCTGTCTTCTCCCACACAGCCAATTTCGAATCCACTTTACAACCTCTCCATGGACACCTAGTGTCTGAACCTTCTGAACTAACCTCCCATGTGGGACCTTGTCAAAGGCCTTACTAAACTCCATGTATACAACATCCATAGCTTTTCCTTCATCTACTTTGTTGGTACCCTCCTCGAAAAACTCTACAAGATTTGTTAAGCATGATCCACCACGCACAAAGTTATGCTGACTATCCTTAATCAGCCCTTGGTTGTCCAAATACTTGTATATCCGATCTTCCAGAACACCTCCCAATAATTTATCTACTACTGATGTCAGGCTCACTGGCCTATAATTACCTGGTTTACTTTTAGAGCCTTTTTTTAAACAGCGGAACAACATGAGCTACCCTCCAGCCCTTTGGCACCACACTCGTGGCTAAGGACATTTTAAATATATCTGCCAGGGCCCCTGCAATTTCTACACCAGTCGCTCTCAAGGTCCAAGGAAATATCCTGTCAGGCCCGGGGGATTTATCTACCTTTATTCGCTGTAAGGCAGCAAGCACCTCCTCCTCTTTAATCTCTATGTATTCCATGACACTACTGCTTGTTTCCCTTCCTTCCACATCCACTATTCCTGAGTAAATACTGATACAAAAAAACTGTTTAAAATCTCCCCCCTCCATCTCCTGAGGCTCCACACAAAGACAACCACCCTGATCTTCTAGGGGACCAATTTTGTCCCTGACAATCCTTTTACTCTTGATATACTTGTAGAAACTCTTTGGGTTTACCTTCACATTATCTGCCAAAGCAACCTCATGTCTTCTTTTTGCTTTCCTGATTTCTTTCTTCAGTATTTTCTTACATTTTCTATACTCTTCAAGTACCTCATTTGTTCCTAGTTGTCAATACCTGCTATACACCTCTCTTTTTTTCTTAACTAGATCACCAATATCCCTTGAAAACCAATGTTCCCTGTGCTTGTTAACTTTGCCATTAATTCTGGCAGGAACATGCAAACTCTGCTCTCTCAAAATTTCACCTTTGAAGGCCTTCCACTTACTGAACACATCCTTGCCAGAAAACAACTTATCCCAATCCACTCTTCCTAGATCCTTTCTCATTTCCACAAAATTTAGAACCTTAACTCAAGGACCAGACCTATCCTTATCCATAATTAACTTGAAACTAATGACATTATGGTCACTGGACCCAAAATGTTTGCCGACACATACTTCTGTCACCTGACCTGTCTGATTCCCTAATAGGAGATTGAGCATTGCATTCTCTCTCATTGGTACCTCTATATATTGATTTAGAAAACTTACCTGAACACATTTGACAAACTCCAAGCCATCCAGCCCTTTCACAGTGTGGGAGTCCCAGTCAATATGTGGAAAGTTAAAATCCCCTACTATTACAACTTACTGTTTCTTACATCAGTCTGCTATCTCTCCACAGATTTGCTCCTCCAATTCTCTCTGACTATTGGGCAGTCTTTAATACAACCCTATTAGTGTGGTCACACCTTTCCTGTTCCTCAGCTCCACCCATATGGCCTCTGTAGACGAGCCCTCCGGGCTGTCCTGCCCATGCACAGCTGTGATATTTTCCCTGACTAGTAACGCCACTCCTCCCCCTTTCATCCCTCCCCCTCTATCACATCTGAAACAATGGAACCCTGGAACATTAAACTGCCAGTCCTACCTCTCCTGCAACCAAGTCTCACTAATAGCAATAACGTCGTAATCCCATGGGCCAATCCACGCCCAAAGCTCATCTGCCTTTCCTACAATACTCCTTGCATTGAAATAGATGCACCTGAGAACATTTCTATCACGTACAAACCTTTGATTTCTGTCTATACCTGCAGTCCTCGCAGGACCTTTATCCTACTCCTCCTCCTCACTATCTGCCCTAACACTCTGGTTCCCTTCCCCTGCAAATCTAGTTTAAACCCCCCGGAGCAGCACCAGCAAACCTACCCGCAAGTATGTTAGTCCCCCTCCATTTCAGGTGCAAACCGTCCCGTTGGGACAGGTCCCACCTTCGCTAGAACAAAGCCCAATTGTCCAGAAACCTGAAGCCCTCCATCCTGCACCAGCTCCTTAGCCACGTATTTAGCTGCATTATCCTGCTATTTCTAGCCTCACTAGCACGTAGCACAGGTAGCAATCCTGAGATTGCAACCCCGGAGATCCAGTCCTTCAACTTTGCACTTAATTCACTAAACTCTCTTTACAGGACCTCCTCCTCCTTCCTATCCACGTCATTGGTCCCAACATGGACCACGACATCTGGCTGCTCACCCTCTCTCCTGAGAATATCTAGAACTCTATCCGAGATATCACAGACTCTGGCACCAGAGAGGCAACAGACCATCTGGGATTCTCGATCTCTCTCACAGAACCTCCTATCTATCCCCTGAACTATCCAATCCCCTATCACTGCTGCTCTCCTCTCCCTTTCCCCACCCTCTGAGCCACAGGGCTGGACTCTGTGCGAGAGGCACTGCCACTGTTGCTTCCCCCAGGTTGGCTGTCTCCCCCAACAGTACTCAGACAGGAGAACATATTGTCAAGGGGTACAGCCACAGGGGTACTCTCCAGTACCTGACTCTTCCCCTTCCCCCTCCTGTCTGTGACCCACTTGCCTGTCTCCTGTGGCCCCGGTGTGACCACCTACCTATAACTCCTTTCTATCACCTCCTCATTCTCCCTGACCAGAAGAAGGTCATCGAGCTGCCTCTCCAGTTCCCTAATACGGTCCCTTAGGAGCTGCAGCTTGACACACCGGGTGCAGATGTGGCCATCCAGGAGGCTGGGAGACTCCAGGATCTCCCACATCTGACACCGAGCACAGACAACCGTCGTCACACTCATACTACTTCCTCGCCTTGCCCCGTTACCTCCTAAGCCTGTTACCGCCTAAGCCCTTTGAGCCAAAGCCCAATCACTGCTACCTCACTGCCTGTTACCTACTCCAAACGCTGCCCGCTGGATATGGCGGTCTTTCTTTTAAACCTTTCGCGTTAAACTGGCTGACGTCACGCACCTGCACAGTCTTGCCTCTCCTTTCCCGAGTAATAAATTTAAAAAAGAACTTAGCTTCTCTTCTGGAAATTCTCGGCTGTTCTACTCGCAGCCCTCTCGCTCCGAATCAAAACCACTGAAGACTTCGTGACTTTTTAAACCTTTCGCGCTCAACTGGCTGACGTCACGCGTCTGCACAGTCTTGCCTCTCCTTTCCCGAGTAGTAAATCTAAAAATAAACTTAGCTTCTCTTCCGGAAATCCTCGGCCGTTCTACTCGCAGCCCTCTTGCTCCGAATCAGTCCTATCCTTCTCCATGATTATCTTGAAACTAATGGAATTATGATCACTAGATCCATGGTGTTTCCCTATAATGTAATTCCTTTGTTTTTATTTGATTAATAAGCTTAGTTGGTAAATTGGTTTATTATTGCCACATCTACCGACGTACAGTGAAAAAATTGGTTTTGCATGCCATCCATACAGATCATTTTATTGCAACACTGCATTGAGGTAGTACAAAGGAAAACAATAACAGAATGCACAAAAAAAGTGTTACAGTTACAGAGAAGGTGCAGCGCAGGTAGAAAATAAGGTGCAAAGTCATAACGAAGTTGATTGTGAAGTCGAGTCCATCTTGTCTATGGTGCATCGATGAAAATTGGTGAGGGTCAAAGGGGATGTGTCAAATTTCTTTTGCCTCCTGAGGAAGTAGAGGTGCGGGTGAGCTTTCTTTGACATGGTGTATGTGTGTTTGGGCCACTGCAGGCTCATGGTGACGTTCACTCCTAGTAACTTGAAGCTCTAAACCCTTTCGACCTGTTGATGTACCGTACTCCGACTCATTGTTATTTGAGATTCGGCCCACTGTGGTGGAAACTTGTAGATGGAGTTAGAGCAGAATCTGGCAATGCAGGCGTGAGTGTACAGGGAGTTGAGTAAGGGGCTGAGGATGCAGCCTTGTGGGGCACCAGTGTTGAGGAAAATTGTGGCGGAGGTGTTGCTGCCTATCCATACTGATTGTGGTCTGTAGGTCAGGAAGTCAAAGATCCAGTTGCAAAGGGAAGTGTTGAATCCCAGGTCTAGGAGTTTGGAGATGAACTATTATATTAATTAAGGTGAATACTGCATCAAGCACTTGAAGTTCAATGTCGCATAGGATGTTTGCTTCATTTGCGTCATGATAGGTAAGAACAACTGCTTTGGACCATTGCCTAATCCTATTTGTCATATCTGTCATCCTGGCTGCTGAATGTTTGCAACAGAAACGCTGCTGCAATAGAATCAATCTTGAAAAATTCCAATGAATTATTCTGTCAGTACTTCATAAATAACCCGATGACTCCCAGCCAGAAGGAGCCACAAAGTCCATAGTATCTGATAAGTTCCGATACCACCAATAAATAGCAATGTTGAAGACACCCTTGACTTCTTTACCAGAAAATGCTGAGATTGATTTCATGAGAATGAATGGGAAATCCAAGAACTAATTAGTAGTAGGGAAATTATTGGAGAAGATAGTTGGGGATAGGGTCTACTTGCATCAGGGAAAGCATAGACTAATTAGCATGGCTTTGTGCGGTGGGGGGGAGTTCATACAAACTTGATTCAGGTTTTTTTGAGGTAGTGATGAAGATTGATAAGGGTAGAGCATAGAACAGTACAGCACAGGAACAGACTCTTTGGCCCACAGTCTTTGTGGTGACTGTGATGCCAATCTAAACTTATCACATGCACAAGGCTGCAGATGCTGGGATCTGGAGCAACAAACAAGATGCTGAAGGAACTGAGTGGGTCAGGCAGCATCTATGGAGGGAAACGGACAGTCAGTGTTTGGGTTGAGAATCTTCATCTGGCCTGAAAGATAAAGGGAAGGTAGCCAGTATATATAAAAAAAATGAAGGGAAGGGGTGAAGCATGAGGGGCATAGATTGGGTTAATGTGCACAGGGTTGGGGAATCAAGAACCAGAGAGCATAGGTTGATAAGAAATGAAGGGCTATGTGGGAGGCAAGGGTTAGATAGATATTAGGGTAGGATAAAATGTCGGCACAACATCGTGGGCCGAAGGGCCTGTACTGTGCTGTAATGTCCTATGTTTAATGTGAGAGGGGAGAGATTTCATGGGAACCTGAGGGGAAACTTGTTCACCCAGAGGGTGGTTAGTGTATGCATTGAGCTACCAGGGGAAGTGGTTGAGGCAGGTAAATTAACAATATTTAAAAGGTACTTGGACAGGTACATGGATAGGAAAGGTTTGGAGGGATATGGGCCAAATGTGGGCAAATGGGATTTGCCTGGATGGGAATCTTGATTGGCATGGACCAGTTGGCCAAAGGGCCCATTTCCATGCTGTATGACTATATGATTCTAAGAGCTAGCAAGCAATAAGTGGATCTAGGTGAGGAGGGGTGATAGGCAGATGGAGGAGAGAAGAGTTGAAATAGCAACAGAGGCTGGGAGGTGACAGGTGGAGGCAACAAAGGGTTGCAGATGATGGTATCTGATAGGAGAGGAAGGTGGAGCATGGAATCGAATAAGGGCGGTGGGTGGACAGAGGTGGGGAAAGAAACTGGGTGACGGGGTGTAGGAGGAACTGGGTAGATCAGGGGGAGAGGGAAAAGGGACAGATGGGGAGCAGTTTGCCTGAAATTAAAGAATTCAACATTCATGCCATCAGGTTGTAGACTTCCCAGATGGCATATGAGGTGCTGTTCCGCTACTTTGCGTTCAGCCTCACCCTGAAGTGGAATAAGCCAAAACTCAGACATGTCAGTGTGGGAATGGGGAGGAGAATTAAAATGGCCAGCAACCGAGTGCTCCAGAAGGCCATTGCAGATGGAGCCCAGGTGCATCGGATGCAATAAACGAGGCGGAGGAGATGCGTGTGAATCTCTGCCTCACCTGGAAAGGCTGTTTAGTGCCTTGGATGGTGGTGAGGGAGGAGCTGTAGGGATAGGTGTTACACCTCCTACAGTATAAAATTAATAAAATTGGTAAATTGGTTTATTGTCACATGTACTGAGGTACAGTGAAAAACTTTGTTTTGCATGCCATCCATACATCATCACATCAGTACGTTGAGGTAGTACAAGGGAAAAGCAATAACAGAATGAAGATTATACTGTTAGAGTTGCAGGGGAAGTGCCGTGCAGGTAGACAATAATGTGCAAGGCCACAACGAGTTAAATTATGAGGTCAAGAGTCCATCTTATGATACAAAAGGTCTGTTCAATAGTCTTATAACAGTGAGATAGAAGCTGTCCTTGAGCCTGGTGGTATGTGTTTACAAGCTTTGGTACCTCCTGCCTGATGAGAGGGGGTGAAAAGAGAGAATGTCTGTGGTGGGAGGGGTCTTTGATTATGTTGGCTGCTTTTCCAGGCAGCGAGAATTGTAGACAGAGTCCATGGAGGGGAGGTTGCTTTTTGTGATGTGCTGAGCTATGTCCACAACTCTCTGCAGTTGCCATACCAAGCTGTGATACATCTGGATAGGATGCTTTCTATGGTGCATCTACAATAATTGGTGAGGATCAGCGGGAACGTGCTAAATTTCTTTAGCCTCCTAAGGAAGTAGAGTTACATAGGAAAGTGTCTGGGGAGGGAGAGGAATGGGTGGGGAGGGATGAGCGGACCAGGTAGTCACAGAGAGAGTTAGCCCTGCAGAAAGCAGAGTGGGGAAGATGTGGCTGGTGGTGGGATCGCGTTGTAGCTGGTGGAAGTTGTGAAGAATGATGTGCTGGATGCGTAGGGTAAGGACCAGGGGAACTCTATCCCTGTTCTATCTGGGGGGAGAGGTGGTAAGAACTGAAGTGCAGGAAATAGAGAATGAAAAACATTGCTGTTGTTTCAGCTTCCACTACGTCCCCTGGCAGTGCATTCCAGGCAATCTGTAAAAAAAAAGAAAACACAAAAACTTTCTCCACGTAGCATGCAATGTTGGTGCTGGAAGAGTGGTGACACTTGCGGGCTGCCCCCAGCATATTCTTAGCAATGCAGAAAGATGTATTTCACTGTGTTTCGATGTACATGTGACTAATAAATAAATACCTATATATCCTTTAAACTTTCCCCCTTTCACCTTAACGGTGTACCCTCTCGTACTTGACATTTCCACCATGGGGGAAAAGGATTCTGACTGTATACCATGTCTATATATCTCATAAATTTATATACTTCAATCAGTTTGCACTTATCCTGTGCTCCAGAGAAAACAATCCAAGTTTGTCCAATCTCTCCTTGTAGCTAATAGTCTCTAATCCAGGCAACATCCTGGTGAACCTCCACTCTGCATCTTTTTGCAACCTCCACTCCTTCCTGTAACACATAAGGTGTAGGCAGCAAGGATCAGATAGGGCTCATGAAGAATATAGGGTAGCAAGGAAGGAACTTAAGAAGGGGCTGAGGAGAGCAAGAAGGGGACATGAAAAGGCCTTGGCAAGTAGGATTAAGGAAAATCCCCAGGCATTTTTCACATACGTGAAGAGCAGAAGGATGACGAGAGTAAAGGTAGGACCGATTAGAGACAAAGGTGGGAAGATGTGACTGGAAGCTGTGGAAGTGGCTGAGGTTCTCAATGAATACTTCTCTTCAGTATTCACCAAGGAGAGGGGCCTTGATGATGCTGAAGACAATGTAAGTAAGGTTACTGTTCGAGAGCATGTTGATATCAAGAGAGAGGTTGTGTTGGAGCTGTTAGAAAATATTAGGACAGATAAGTCCCCGGGGCCTGATGGAATATTCCCCAGGCTGCTCCGCACGGCGAGGGTGGGGATTGCTGAACCATTGGCTAGGATCTTTGAGTCCTCGTTGTCCATGGGAATGGTACCGGTGGGTTGCCGGGTGGCAAATGTTGTCCCCTTATTCAAAAAAGTTAGTAGCAATAGTCCAGGGAATTACAGACCAGTGAGCCTTACGTCTGTGGTGGGTAAGCTGTTGGAAAGGATTCTTAGAGATAGGGACTATGAGCACTGAGAGAATCATGGACTGATTAGGGACAGCCAGCATGGCTTTGTGAAGGGCAGATCATGTCTCATAAGCCTGATAGGGTTCTTTGAGGAGGTGACCAAACAGATTGATGAGGGTAGTGCAGTAGATGTGGTCTACATGGATTTTAGTAAGGTGTTTGACAAGGTTCCACATGGTAGGCTTCTTCAGAAGGTCAGAGGGCATGGGATCCAGGGAGGCTTGGCTGTGTGGATTCAGGGTTGGCTTGCCTGAAGAAAGCAGAGGGTTGTGGTGGAGGGAATGCATTCGGATTAGAGGGCTGTGATTAGTGGTGTCCCACAAGGATCAGTTCTGGGACCTCTACTTTTCGTGATATTTTTTAATGACTTGGATGAGGGGGTAGAAGGGTGGGTAAGCAAGTTTGCAGACAACACAAAGGTTGGTGGTGTTGTGGATAGTGTGGAGGACTGTCAGAGATTGCAGAGGGATATTGATAGGATGCAGTGTGAGGTGGTACACTTGAAGGACAAACTCCAAGGCGGAGGACAAGGTAAATGTCAGGATTCTGGGTAGTGCGGAGGAGCAGAGGGATCTGGGGGTTCATATCCACAGATCACTGAAAGTTCCTCACAGGTGGATAGGATAGTCAAGAAAGCTTATGGGATGTTAGCATTCATAAGTTGTGGGATCGAGTTTAAGAGCTGCGAGGTAATGATGCAGCTCTTCAAAACTCTGGTTGGACCACACTTAAGAGTACTGTGTCCAGTTCTGGTTTCCTCATTCTAGGAAGGATGTGGAAGTGTTGGAAAGGATGCAGAGGAGATTTGCCAGGATGCTGCCTGGTTTGGAGAGTATGGATTATGAGGAGAGACTAAGGGAACTAGGGCTTTACTCTTTGGAGAGAAGGAGGATGAGGTATACAAAATATTGAGAGGAATAGATAGAGTGGCCAGCCAGCGCCTCTTTCCCAGGGCACCAGTGCTCAATCCGGGAGGGCATGGATTTCAAGTAATGGGTGGAAAGTTCAAGGGAGATATCAGAGGGAGGTTTTTCACCCAGAGAGTGGTTGGTGTATGGAATGCGCTGCCTGGGGTAGTGGTGGAGGCAGGTACCTTGGCCAAGTTCAAGAGATTGTTGGATAAGCATATGGAGGAATTTAAAATAGGGGGATATGTGGGAGGAAGGGGTTAGATAGTCTTCGGCGTGGTTTAAAGGTCAGCACAACATGGTGGGCTGAAGGGCCTGTATTGTGCTGTATTGTTCTATGGTTCTAGACAAATGCAAACTAAAAACTTCAAAGAAAAAAACTGGACTGATATTTCTTAAATTAAAAAAAAGATTATTATGTCGTCAGCTCTGCTCTATATTCAAAGGTTATTGAAGGGGATTCAAAAAAAGTCTGCTTATATCTTATGGAAATATTGAATAAATGGACTCCAAAGTTCCTCAAATTTAAGTGAAGGATCAACAGTACCACTCCTAATTTTTTTCTAAGTTTAAACATGTTATAGTTTGAGAAAAGCATTGAAATGTAGTAGGGGGTATAGGGAAATAGAATGGATCTCTTGGCCATTAATGTAACAAAAGCAATCGTATGACAAGCTGAAGTGGATAAATGGCCAGAATCCATCATTAGTAACCCAAAAATTGCAGTAATAGGATAGGGTTGTAGATCAATATTCAATACAGTTGAAATAATATTAAAAATGTCTTTCCAATATTTTTCCAAAAGAGGACATGACCAAAACATATGTGTCAGGGAAGCCACCTCCGCGTATCTGTCACATATAGGATTTATATGGTGATAAAAACAGGCTAACTTATCCTTAGACGTATGGGTCCTGTGAACCACCTTAAACTGTATCAAAGAGTGTCTAGCACACATTGAAGATGTATTAACTAATTGGAGAATTTCCTTCCATGTTTCTATAGGTAAAAGTATCTGGAGTTCTCTTTCCCATTCACTCTTAATTTTATCAAGTGTCTCCAGATGTATTTTCATAATCAGATCATAAATTATTGCAACCAAGCTCTTCTGATAAGGATTAGAACCTAAAGTTTTTCCCGCAATTTCAGTTTTTTTTTGGTATCGGAAAAGAAGGTAAAGTAACTTTTAAAAAGTTTCTTATCTGTAAATATCAGAAAAAATGTGATCTAGGCAAATTGTATTTATTAGACAACTGTTCAGAAGACATAAAACAGTTATCAATGAATAAATCATGAAAGCATGTTATTCCCTTCATTTTCCATAAAGAGAAAGCTAAGGCAATTCTAGATGGTTGAAAGAAAGAATTAGATTGGATAGGACTTAACCATAGAAAATCACAGCACAATACAGGCCCTTCGGCACAGCTTTGTGGGCCGAAGGGCCTGAATTGTGCTGTAGATTTTCTATGTTTCTATGTTGTGCTGACGCTCTAACCACACCTGAGACTATCTAACCCCTTCTTCCCACATATCCCTCTATATTTTAAATTCCTCCATATGCTTGTCTCAGCATCTCTTGAACTTGACCAACGTATCAGCCTCCACCACCACCCCAGGCAGTGCATTCCATGCACCAACCACTGTCTGGGTGAAAAACCTCCCTCTGACATCTCTCTTGAACTTCCCACCCATAACCTTAACGCCATGCCCTCTTGTATTGAACATTGGTGCCCTGGGAAAGAGGCGCTGGCTGTCCACTCTATCTATTCCTCTTAATATTTTGTACACCTCTATCATGTCTCCTCTTATCCTCCTCTCTGATGAGTAAAGCCCTAGCTCCTTTTGTCTCTCCTCATAATCCATACCCTCTAATCCAGGCAGCATCCTGGTAAATCTCCTCTGCACCCTCTCCAACACCTCCACATCCTTCCTATAAGGAGGCGACCAGAACTGGACACAGTACTCTAAATGTGGTCTAACCAGAGTTTTGTAGAGCTGCATCATTACTTTGCAGCTCTTAAACTCGATCCCACGACTTATGAATGCTAACATCCCAGAAGCTTTCCTAACTACCCTATCCACCTGTGAGGCAACTTTCAGTGATCTGTGGATATGAACCCCCAGATCCCTCTGCTCTTCCACACTGCCCAAAATCCTGCCATCAACCTTGTCCTCCACCTTGGAGTTAGTCCTTCCAAAGTGTACCACCTCACACTTCTCCGGATTGAACTCCATCTGCCACTTCTCAGTCCAGCTCTGATAAAATGAATTTATTCAATCCAAAAATTTTGCGAAATTGAAACCATATTCATATTTTATGTTTAACTATTGGATTAATCATTTGTTTACTCAATTTAGTAAGTGTGAAAGGGAGTGAGGCTCCTGAAATAGAAACTAATGAAAATCCTTGCACTGATTTATACTCAAGATACACCCATTGAGGACATTGAATTACATCTAAACCTTGTGCCCAGAAAATTAAGTATCCAATATTAATTGCCCAATAGTAAAATCTAAAGTGAGGCAAAGCCATACCACCATCCTGTATTAATTTTTGTAAATATTTCTTACTTAGCCTTGGATTTTTATTCTGCCATATATATGAAAGAATTTTAGAATCAGTAGAAAGGATTTCGAGATGAAAGTTGGAACTGCCTGAAATAGATACAAAAATTTTGGTAAAATATTCATCTTAACCGCGTTAATTCGGCCAATCAATGATAGAAATAATGGGGACCATTATTGTTTAACATGATCAATTAAAGGTAAGAAGTTAACTTTGAATAAGTCCTTATGCTTCTTGGTAATTTCAACACCCAGATACGTAAAATAATCTAAATGATAATTGCCTATAAATTGGGACTTGCATATTTAATGGGAAAAGTTCACTCTTATTAAGATTTAATCTATAACCAGAGAAAACACTAAACTGAGCAAGCAATGATGATGCTGCAGGGTTAGATTTCTCCAGGTTAGAGATATAGATAAACAGGTCATATGCATATAGTGATATCTTATGGATCCCCTTTCCACGAGTAATACCAAGTATGTCAGAAGAGTCCCGAAAGGCAATTGCCAAGGATTCCAAGGCAATGTCAAATAATAAGGACTTAAAGGGCAGCCCTGCCTCGTACCTCGAAAAAGCCTGAAGGGGGGGGGGGGGGGGGGGGGGGGGTGGGAGGAGGGGATCTCTGATTATTAGTAAGTATTGAAGCCATAGGTGTATGCTAAATCAATTTAATCGCAGATATAAAATTTGGGCTAAACTTAAATTTCTCAAGTGTGTTGAATAAATATTCCCATTCAACTCTATCAAACACCTTCTCAGCATCTAGTGAGATAACACATTCTGGGATTATAGATGAGGCGGTATACACAATATTTGTTAACCTAATATTAAAATGCAAATAATGATTCTTAATAAATCCTGTCTGGTCATCAGAAATAATTTGTGGAAGTACCTTTTCCAGTCTAGAAGTCAATATTTTGGAAGAAAATTTTGGAATCCACATTCAATAAAGAAATAGGTCTGTAAGATGCACATTCAGTAGAATCTTTATCCTTTTTCAGAATTAAAGAGATAGTTGCTTCAAAAAAGGATTGTGGTAATTTACCTACTGATAGGGCATCTTTAAAAATTTTACCTAACCAGGGAGAGAGAAGATCAGAAAAGGATTTTAAAAAATTCAACTGTATATCCATCGGGACCAGATGTTTTACCTGAATTCATTGAAGAAATTTCTTTCTTTCTTTCTCCCTCCAAAATGGGTGCATCTAATATTGAACGTTCATTAAGTGATAGTTTCAGAGTCTTCAAATTCCTTAAAAATTCATGCATTGATGTAGGATCCTCAGAAAATTCTGATTGATTTTAAAAAAGAACTTCCAAGTCCCTTTGCACCTCCGATCTCTGAATTCACTCCCCGTTTAGAAAATGGTCTATGCCTTTATCCCTTCTACCAAAGTGCATGACCATACACTTCCCTACACTGTATTCCATCTGCCCATTCCTTCTTTGCCTGTTCTCCCAAGCCATCCAAGTCCTTCTGCAGACTCCCTGCTTCTTCAACGCTACCTACCCCTCCACCTACCTTCGTATCATTCGCAAATTTGGCCACAAAGCCATCAATTCTGTCATCCTGATCATTAATGAATAATGCGAAAGTAGCAGACCCAACACCGACCCCTACAGAACACCACTAGTCATTGGAAGCCAACCAGAAAAGGCCCCCTTTATTCCCACTCTTTGCCTTCTGCCAGTCATCCAATCTCCATGCTAGTACCTTTCTTTTAATATCATGGGCTCCTGACTTGTTTAGCAGCCTCATGTGCGGCACCTTGTCAAAGGCCTTCTGAAAATCCAAGTAAACAACATCCACTGACTTTCCTTTGTCTACACTGCCTATTACTTCCTCAAAGAATTCCAACAGATTCATCAGGCAAGATCTCTCCTTAAGGAAACCATGCTGACTTCAGCCTATTTTATCATGTGCTTCCAAGTACCCAGAAACCTCATCCTTAATAATGGACACTAACATCTTACCAACCACTGAAGTCAGGCTAACCTGCCTATAATTTCTTGTCTTTTGCCTCCCTCCCTTCTCAGAGTGGAGTGATATTTGTGATTTTCAATTCCTGAATCTAATGATTCTTGAAAGATCACAACTAATGCTTCCACATGCTCTTCAGCTACCACTTTCAGAACCCTGGGGTGCAGTCTATCCAGTCTAGGTGACTTTTCAACCTTCAGACCTTTCAGCTTCCCAAACACCTTCTCCTTGATGGCAGATGTCAAATACTAGAGGGCATAGGTTTAAGGTGAGAGGGGGAAAGTTTAAAGGAGATGTGCAAGACAAGTGTTTTATTTTGCAGATTGGTAGAGTGCCTGGAATACACTGCCAGGGGAGGTGATTGCCGCTGATATGAAAGCAACATTTAAGAGGCATTTGGACAGACACATGAATGGATTGGGAACAGAGGGAGCAGGACCATGTGTAGATGGGATTAGTTAGATTGGCATCATTGTTAGCACAGTTATGGTGGGCCAAAGGCCTGTTTCTAAGCTGTACTGCTGTGTGCTGTAATGCCTCCCTGTGGACTCGCAGCAAGACTTTGCTACTTTTATATATCCTCTTTGCAATGTTGCCTTCATTCTATTTGCATTCCCAATTCCTTGCTATGTCTGTCTGTTTACTTAATTTTTTTTATGAGGGCACCCAAACTCCCCTGTAGTGCAGCAAACATGGTGTTTCTCTATGGAAACAATATTCTGCTTGTCTTAAAATATTCTCACCAAACTAGAAAACCAGTTTGTCAAATTTTTGCCCAGTTATTTAACCTATTTGTGTCCCTTAGCTGAATCCTTGCATATTTTCCACAGCTTGTTTTCACAGAATCATACAGCGTGAAAACACGTCCTTCAGCCCACCATGTCCATGCTGACCATCACTGTCCCATTTACCAGCATGTAGTCCTTAGCTTTCTTTGCCATGGCACTTCAAGTGCTCCTTCAGCTATTGCTTAGATGTTGAAAATTTCTTCCTCCAATCTCCTCTAAACCTCTTTCCGCTCCCCCCCCCTCCTCTAAACCTATGCCCTCTCATTTTTGACACCTCTGTTAAGAAGCAAAGTTTCCTATTATCTCTCAACTAAGTCATCCTTTGATTATGGGACTAATGTTTGCTATTATGATTTTTTTTCCACAAATGCTGTGGCTTATCTATCCACTCAGAGCCCACATAATACAAATGGTGATGTAAAATGCATTTTGTTCTATTCCATTACAGCAAGCCCTTGAACCAAATATCAAACATCAAGGGTGAAAAATAAAGTGCCACTCTTTGGCATGGCAGGGGGCAGAAGAGGGCCAAGTAGGACATCCTATTGCAGGACACCACTCAACGAATCTGGATCATTAGGAGGTTCTGGCTATTCTACCAGCTCACCTATTACAGGAGTACGGTCAAGAACCAGGTAAAGAACTCCTTGTGCAGGTGAAAATCACTCCTGCAGCCTTTATGTAACACGGTTGGCAGGTCTAATTTTTAGATTCGGATTTTGGAAGTACCATGCATGAGTCATGGAGACACACAGCATGAAAACAGACCCTTTGGCCCAACTCATCCATGCTGACCAAGTTGCCTAACTGAGCTAATCCCACTTGCCTGTGTATGGCCATATTCCTTTAAACCTTTCCAAGCCACAAAACTGGTAAATTGGCTTATTTTTGACACATGTACCAAGGTACAGTGAAAGACTTTGTTTTGCATGCCATCCATACAGATCACTTCATTACAACAGTGCATTGAGGTAGTACAAGGGAAAACAGTAAGAGAATGCAGAATAAAGTGTTATAGTTACAGAGAAAGTGCAGTGCAGGCAGACAATGGGGTGCAAGGCCATAACAAGGTAGACTGTGAGGTCAAGAATCCATCTTATCCTACGAGGGAACCATTCAATAGTCTTATCACAGTGGCATAGAAGCTGTCATTGAGCCTGATAGTACATGCTTTCAGGCTTTTGTATCTTCTGCCCTATTGGGGGGGGGGGGGGGGGGGGGGGGGGGGGGGGGGTGGGGAGAGAGAAGGAAGAGTGTTTGGGGTCTTTGATTATGTTGGCTGCTTCACCAAGACAGTGAGAAGTGTAGACAGAGTCCATGTAGGGGAGGCTGGTTTCCATGATGTGATGTGCTGAGCTGCGTCCACAACTCTGCAGTTTCTTGCGGTCACTGGCAGACCAGTTGCATACCAAGCTGTGATGCATCCAGGTAGGATGCTTTCTATGGTACAAAGATAAGAATTGGTGGAGGGTCAGAAAAGGCACGCCAAATTTCTTTATCCTCCTGAGGAAGTAGAGACATTGGTGCACTTTCTTGGCATTGCGTCTGTGTCTACCAGGACAGGCTATTGGTGATGTTCACTCCTAGGTTCTTCAAGCTCTGAACCTTCTCAACCTCAACACCGTTGATGTAAACAGGAGCATGCGCACTGCTCCCCTTCCTGAAGTCAATGACCAGCTTTTTTGTTTTGCTGAAATTCAGGGGGAGGTTATTGTCATGACACCATCGCCACTAGGCTCTCTATCTCCTTCCTGTACTCCGACTCATTGCTATTTAAGATTCGGCCCAGTATGGTGGTGTCATCTGCAGACTGCCTTTTAAATGTTGTAACTGTACCCACCTCTACTACTTTTGGCAACTCGTTTGGCAGCTCCTTCCACATACGACCCTCTGTGTGAGAAAGTTGCCCCTCGGGTTCCTTTTAAATCTTTCCCCTCTCACTTTAAACCTGTGCTCTCTAATTTTGGACTCCTGTACTTTGGGGAAAAGACTGTGGCTGTTCACGTTGTCTATGCCTCTCGTGATCTTGTAAACCACCTCAGTTTCCTGTGCTCCAGGGAAAGAAGTTCTAGCCTATCCTTATAACCCAAGCCCTCCAGTCCTGGTAGCATCCTCATAAATCTTTCTTGCACCCTCTCAAGTTTAATGACATCTTCCCTATTGCAGGTCTGCCTGCTAAGCCTTGGTCTTCAAGACTTCTAAGTCTTGGTGCAATTACAAATTGATTTCCAAAATAATTATTATGATTGAACATACAAAATTTTAATCTACTAGAACTTCTTCACTACCTTGTTCATGGGAGAATGTTTTCAATTGGTAACACTCTTACCTCTGAATCTTTTACTTGAGCGCCACTTTTTGCAGTAATATCATGTCCATTAATTCTGCAATTTCCCATCAATCAATATTTGTAGCCCCTGTGTAGATATTACTAAAGATTCACTACCCTCTGTGTCATTTTCCCTGAATGGCCAGCCCCTTAATTTGAGACTTGCATCCCTGAATCTGTGTTGTCAATACCTGTAAAAAATTTTATATATTTCAATAGAACAGTACAGCACAAGAACAGACCATTCGACCCATCATGTCTGCGCAACCATGATGCCAATCTAACTAACCCATCTGCTAGGATATGGTCTGTATGGAGCATTTCGGGAACAAGGAGAGCCTGGATAGTTTGGATTTGTTTTCTTTGGAGCAGAGCAGTCAGCCACGTCCCCTGGAAGTGCATTCCAGGGACCTTCCACTCTGTGTGTAAATAAAAATCTTGCTCTCAAATCTCCTTTAAACTTGCCCCCTCTCATCGCATTAAGGCCATATCCTTGTATGCTTTGCCTATTTAAGTGTCTGTATAAATGCTTCTTAAACACATTAATTGTATCTGATTCCACTATCTCCTGTGTCAGCACTCTGTTTAAAAAAAACTTCAAAAAAACCCTCAGATCCCCTTTAAAACTATTTCCTCTCACCTTAAATCTATGCCTTCTTGTTCTTTCCCTACTTTGGGAAAAAGATTTTGACTATCTATTCTATCTGTACTTCTCATATACTTTTAAGAGGTTGCCCCTCAGCCTCCTTTGCTCCAAGAAAAGTAAGCCCAGCCTATCCAATCACTCCCCATAAGTAAAGCCATCAAATCCAGACAACATTGTTATTCATGTCCTCTGTACTCTCTCCAGTGCAATCAGATCCTTCCTATAATGTGGCAACCAGAACCGCACATAATATTTCAACTGTTGTCTAACCAATGTTTTGTAAAGATGCAACGTAATGGCCGAGCTCTTATATTCTGTGCCCTGAACTATCAAGGCAAACATGCTGTATGCTCTTCACCACTAACTTGACATGTGTTGCTGCTTTCAGGGAACTATGTGCTTGGACCTGCAGGTCTCTCTGTTCATCAACATTCATCAGTGCCCCACCATTTCCTGTATATGTCCTGCCCTATCAAAATGCCTGGGTGACAGAGGCAGATACTCAATATTTAAGAAGCGTCCAGCCAAGTACTTGAATTGCCACAGCATGGAAAGCTATGAATGTGGACAAATGATGTCAATTTGGAGGGGTGCAACCATCAGCATGGGCACAAAGACATTCAGCACCGAAACAGGCCCTTCGGCCCAACTGGTCCATGCTGACCAAGTTTCCCATCTAAGCTAGTCCCATTTGCCCATGTTTCGTCCATATTGCTTTAACCTTTCCTATCCAAGTACCTTTTTGAATGTTGTTAATGTACCTGCCTCAACCACTTCCTCTGGCAGCTCATTCCATATACTGACCACTCTCTGGCTGAAGAAGTAGTCCCTCGGGTTCCTATTAAATTTCTCCCCCTCACCATCAACCGATGCCCTCTAATTCTTGATTCCCCAACCCTGGGAAAAAGACTATGCACGTTCACCCTATCTATGCCCCTCATGATTTTATCACTCCTCATTTTGATACACTCCAATGAAAATAGTCCCAACCTGCTCAACCCCTCTCCATAACTCAGTCACTCGAGTCCCGGCAACACCCTCGTAAATCCACTCTGCACTCTTTCCAGCTTAATGGCATCTTTCCAACAGCAGGGTGACCAAAACTGAACACAGTATTCCAAATGCAGCCTCACCTGCAACTGCAACGTAACATCCCAACTTCTGTACTCAATACCCTGACTGATGAAGGTCAGTGTGCAAAGAGCTGCCTTCATCATCCTGTTTACCTGCAATGCCACTTTTGGTGAACTATGTACTTGTACTCCTAGGTCCCTCTGTTCTGCAACACTTCCCAGGGCCCTTCTGTTCACTCTGAAAATCCTATCCTCATTTGTCTTCCCAAAAGGCAACACCTTGCACTTATCCGAAGTCGTCTACTGAGTCAGTGTGGGTGGAAGTCAGAAACAGGGAGGGAGTGATCACTCTATTGTGAGTATTCTACAGACAAGAGCAGCAGAGACACTGAGGAGCAGATCAGGAGACAGATTTTGGAGAGGTGCAAAAATAACAGGGTTGTTGTCATGGGTGACTTCCCTAATATTGATTGGCACCTCCTTAGTGTAAAGGGGGTAGATGGGGCAGAGTTTGTTCATGTTCCTGACACAGTATGTAGACAGGCGGATTTGAGGAAAGGCCATACTGGACCTGGTCAGGTTTCAGATCTCTTGGTGGGAGAGCTTTTTGGTGACAGTGACTATAACTCCTTGACTACCATAGCCTTGGAGAGGAAAAGGAGCAGAGGATATTGGAAAGTATTTAATTGGGGGAGGGGGAATTATGATACTATTAGGCAGGAACTTGGGAGTATAAATTGGGAACAGATGGTCTTAGGGAAGTGCACAGCAGAATTGTGAGGGTTGTTTAGGGATTACTTACATGGGCTTTTGGATAGGTTTGTCCCATTGAGGCAGGGTAAGGATGGTAGAGTGAGGGAACCATGGTTGACAAGAGGCATAGAATATTTTGTCAAGAGAAAGAAAGAAGTCAAAAGGTTTCAAAAGCATGGATCAGACAGGGCTTTGGAGTGTTACAAGACCACCAGGAGGGAGCTTAAGAATGAACTTTGGAGAGCTAGAAAGGGGCATGAGTAGGCCTTGGTGAGTTGGATTAAGGAAAACCCCAAGGCATTCTACATGTACGTGAAGAATAAGAGGATGTCCCAAGTTAGGGTAGGACCGATCAGGATAAAAGATGAAACATGTACCTGGAGTCGGAAGAGGTAGGGGAGGTCCTTAATGAATGCTTTGCTTCGGTATTCACCAGTAAGGGACACCTTGACATTTGTGACGATGGCATACAACAGGCTGATACGCTAGGGAACGTCGACGTGAGGAACGAGGATGTGCTGGAACTTCTGAACTACATTCGGATAGATAAGTCACTAGGGCCGGACAGGATATATCCAAGGTTATTGCGGGAAGCGAGGGAAGAGATTGCTGCAACTTTGGCGACTATCTTTGCGTCCTCACTGGCCACAGGAGTAGTGCCAGATGATTGGAGGGTGGCAAATGTTGTTCCTTTGTTTAAGAAAGGGAGTAGGGATAACCCTGGGAATTAGAAGCCAGTGAGTCTTACTTCAGTGGTGGGCAAATTACTGGAGAAGATTCTTAGAGACAGGATTTATGGGCATTTGGAGAAGCACAGGCTGATTAGGGACAGTCAGCATGGCTTTGTGAGGGGGAGGTTGTGTCTCACGAGCCTGATTGAATTCTTTGAGGATGTGACGAAGCACATTGATGAAGGTAGAGCAGTGGATGTGGTGTACGTGGATTTTAGTAAGGCGTTTGATAACGTTCCTCATGGAAGGCTCATTCAGAAAGTCAGGAGGCATGGGATCCAGGGAAACTTGGCTGTGTGGATTCAGAATTGGCTCGCCCAGAGAAGACAGAGGGTGGTGGTAGATGGAGTGTATTCTGCTGGAGGTCAGTGACCAGTGGTGTTCCACAGAAATCTGTTTTGGGACCCCTGCTCTTTGTGATTTTTATAAATGACTTGGATGAGGATGTGGAAAGGTGGGTTAAGTATGTTTGCTGATGACACGTAGGTTGGTGGTATTGTGGATAGTGTAGAAGGTTGCTGTAGATTACAACAGGACATTCATTGGATGCAGAGCTAGGCAGAGAAGTAGCAGATGGAGTTCACCGGAAAAGTGTGAAGTGATACACTTTGGAAGATCGAATTTGAAGGCAGAATACAAGGTTAATGGCAGGACTCTTAGCAGGTGGAGGAACAGAGGGATCTTGGGGTCCACATCCATAGATCCCTCAAGGTTGCCACGCAGGTTGATAGGGTTGTTAAGAAGGCATATGGTGTTGGCCTTCATTAGTCGAGGTATTGAGATCAAGAGCCACGAGGTGATGTTGCAGCTCTATAAAACTCTGGTTAGACCACACTTGGAATATTGTGTTCAGTTCTGGTCACTTCATTATAGGAAGGATGTGGAAGCTTCAGAGATGGTGCAGAGGAGATTTACCAGGATGCTGCCTGGATTGAAGAGCATGTCTTATGAGGATAGGTTGAGCGAGCTAGGGCTTTTCTCTTTGGAGAGGAGGAGGATGAGAGATGACTTGATAGAGGTGTACAAGGTGATAAGAGACATAGATCGAGTGGACAGTCAGAGACATTTTCCTCCGGCTGAAATGGCTAATATGAGGAGGCATAATTTTAAGGTGATTGGAGGAACGTCTTGGGGGGGGGGGGGGGGGCGGGGCGCAGCGCAGATGTGAGAGGTAAGTTTTTTTTTACACAAGAGTGGTGGGTGCGTGGAACGCACTGCCGACAGGTTGTGGGGGCAGATACATTAGGGACATTTAAGAGACTCTTCGATAGCCACATGGTCCCGTATTTACAATATTTAGGGGCTTTCTTGCCTGTCCCCGCCCCTCCCTCTCCAGTGGCAGAAGAACCCTAAACTGTAGTCCTTCCCCACCGAGCCTTTGCACTGGCTGCACCCAGCTTCAGTGCGTCCCTCAGCATGTACTCCTGCAGCCTGGAATGTGCCAGCCGGCAGCATTCCCCTACGGACATCTCGCTGTGCTGGAAGACCAACAAGATTCGGGCAGACCAAAGAGCGTCTTTCACAGAGTTGATGACCTTCCAGCAGCAGTTGATGTCCGTCTCTGTGTGTGTCCCCGGGAACAGCCCATAGATCAGAGAATCCTGTTACGCTGCTGCTGGGGATGAACCATGACAAGGACCCTTGCACCTTTTGCCACACCCTCCTCGCAAACCTACAGCCCGCAAAGAGGTGGTCGACTGTCTCGTCCCCAGCGCAGTCCTCCCGGGGGTAGCACGTGCTGGGAGTGAGGTTCCAACCATACAGGAAGGATCTGACTGGGAGGGCCCCTTTCACCGCCAGCCAAACAAGGTCTTGGTGCTTGTTGGTGAGTTCTGGCGATGAGACATTCTGCCAGATGGTCTGGACAGTCTGCTCAGGGAACCACCCCACAGTATCCATTGAGTCCTTCTCCTGCAGTGCCTGCTGGATGTTCGATGCTGACCACTGCCTGATGGACTTGTGGTCAAAGGTATTGGTCTGGAAGAACTTTTCCACGAAGGACAGGTAGCACGGCAGCATCCAGCTGACTGGGATGCCGTGTGGCCATGGGACCAGGCCTATCCTTCGCAACAGCAGCAACAGGTAGAACCTCGGTACGTAGTGACACTTGGTGCCACGTACTTGGGTTCCACGCACAGCCTGATGCAGCCACAGACGAAGGTGGTCATCAGGAGGAGGGTGACATTGGGGACACCTTTACCCCCATTGTCCAGGGACATGTGAATGGTGGCCCGTCGGACCCACTCCATCTTGGATCCCCAGATGAACCGGAAGACGGCGCGGGTGATTCCCAAGCCAGAGGAGCAAGGAACAGGCCACACCTGCACCAAGTACAGCAGCCCTGAGAGCACCTCACACCTGATGACCAAGTTCTTCCCAGTTATCGATAGGGACTGTCATTCCCACAGTCCCAGTTTCTGCTTCACCTTCCCAATCCACTCCCGCCAATTTTTGTTGCACGCCCCAGCCCCTCCGAACCAGATCCCCAGCACCTTCAGATAGTCAGGCCTGACGGTGAAGGGGACGATGGATCGGTCGGGCCAGTTGCCGAAGAGCATGGCCTCACTCTTCGCGCGATTGACTCTGGCCCCGATGCCAACTCAAACTGGTCACAGATGCTGGTCAATCTGCGAACTGACCTTGGGTCTGAGTAGAAGACGGCGACATCATTCAGTCTTTATTCACACAGCAGATCTTCTGGAGAGAGAGTATAAGAGAATCTCACTCTCCTGACACAATGTTTTTATACTGTTTGAACATAAAGATAACAATAAATGATTAACTGCAGTTTCAATGGCTATAATCACCTACTTCAGCATTTTGAATATAGTCAGTTAACTTTGCAGAATTACATATTTGCAATAGTAGCACATCCCAACTAACCGAACTGCTTTGAATATTCAATACTGGTGTCTGTTCCGAAAGCCTCTGAGCACAAACTCCAGACACCCTTTTGTTACAGTGTTGAGGAATGGTTCCCAGAATATACAATTAGCCAGAATATTAAGTGACAAAACAGACCTGTCCTGAATTGTGCATTAAGTGGCAGGGATATGGCTTTAACAATGTGCTAATACAGGAGATGGCCACTTAATGCCCTCCCTGATCTCATTCTGAAGTTTTCAATGAGCACCAATAAACATTCATCTGCGTAGTTTCAATGGTACAGTATCAGAATGTCCCATAGCCAATCGGGGAGACAAGAAATTCTGCAGATGCACAGCCAGTGATTGGTTTCAATGACCCCAAAGCATCAGTTAAAGTTAAATTGTGAACAGATTTTATTTCCTGAAGACTGGTTCTCATTTTAATTAATATCTGTTGTCCATAATTTCATCACTCCAGAATAATCCCTAACAGACACCACCTATTTTAGTGTCATCTGCAAACTTACTAATCATGCTTTGTACAGCATCTCCAGCATTTCCGTGTAAAATGTTGACCGCCTGCTTTTCACCACGGATGCTGCCTGGCCTGCTGAGTTCCTCCAGCATCATCGTGTTTTTCATGCCTTGTACATTCTCATCTGAAGCATTGTTATAAATGACAAATAGCAATGGGTCTAGCATCGAGCCCTTGGGGAACACCAGTTGCCATGAGCCTCTGGTCTGACATGGTGAGTCAAACAGTCTTTTTCTGCACTGTATGACTCTGACTGCATGATACAGGAAAGACACCACAATTGTATTAGAGGGAATTTGGATAAGACTTACAAGCATGCTGTCTGAAATGGAAATTGTTGCCATGAGAAAAGGTTGGATAAGCTGTAGTCTTCTTTGAATCATTGGAGGCTGAAGGAATGTTGAAGTGAGCCACATAAAAATGAAGAGCTGAGATAGATTAAATAGGAAGGAAAGGGTTCCCTCAATTCAATTATCAGGGTACATAGGTTTTCAGTAAGTGGTAAAGGATTAGAGAGGATATGAGGTTAAAACATAGCATCCCGAGAGTGGTAGGGGTCTGGAACTTGCCACCTGAAAGACCTAAACTGTCATCGTGTTCAGACAATCTTGGATGTGTACTTAAAGACCTGTGATCTCCAGGACTAGAGAGCTAGTGCTGAAATGTTGGATTGGGCTGGTTGTTTTTTTTTGACCAGCAGTGCATGGACCAAGTACTTCTGCATCATAAATTTTCTGTGATATGATTAATACAGTGAATATCTGTGCCTCCCCCAATGTATTATTTATGTATTTCTACATTGTTTTTAAATGGTTTCCTGTGGTGAGTCCTGACGCAGGGTCTCGACTGGAAAAGTTGAACATTCCTTTTCCGCTACAGATGCTGCCTGAACTGCTCAGTTCCTCCAGTAACTTGTTTTTTTTTTGCTTTGTACTAATAAAGCTGGGAGGGGAGGGAAAATATATTAATTCACAAAGGAGAGGTAAAAAAAATAGTGCTTTGATCAGTAATTGTGTGATTCTTTTCATTTCTCAGAAATAGATAATGTAATGTCACTGACAAGGTCAGCGTTATCATGACATTACCAACTGATTTTTTGTTTTAATTTTTATTTTAGGAGTGGGTCAGGAACTGGCTTGACAAGTCCTCCCCTTGCAACCCAGACTGTGATTCCTTTGAAACACAGCAAGATTCCTGAACTACCTCTTGAGAAAAGCATTCTGTTTGAACTTCATCTTCTCTTCTGCCACCTCATAGCTTTGTTTGTTCATTATATCAACATCTATAAAACAGTATGGTGGTATCCTCCTGCTCATCCACCTTCATTCACATCACTGGTGGGTATCAGTTTATTGTTCCATCTGATGATTTATATACGAGTTCTTTACATCAAATGTTTTGATGAATCCCAAATATCTTGGCAAAATCAAGTTTAAGCTCTTTAAGTAAAGGGAATGTAATTCTGTTAATGTGTACTCTACACTGAAATTCATAGTATTGTATTAGTAAAATCTTTAAGTGTACTGTATTGCCTGTATCTAGAAAAACACAAAGGGTTACCATAATCTCAACTGCTCCTATTATTCTCTGTTGGAGGCAATTCTGAGCCTGGAGAAAAAGACATGAGGGGAAATATTAATAGCATTTGGAGGAATTTGAACAGGAGGAGGAGATGCAATGGATTTGTTGAAGGCAAATCTTTCTGTATTAATGGGATTCTATTATTAAGTGTGGAATCAGGAGGTTAATGAAGGCAATGTAATAAGTGTTGCATCTACTCTTAGAAGGTATTTGATAAAAGTCCCACAAAAAACTGGTTAGTCATTAAATATCTTAGAATTAAAGAGCTGTTAGTCATATGGATAGGAAATTGGTTTAAAGGTAGAAAGTAGGAAGCAGTAGTAAACATTGTTTTTTTCCACACTGAAGGATGGTGGACAGTGGTGTTCCCCAGGGGTCAGTGCTGGGACCACTTGTTTTTAATATTTATTGGTCCTCTTATTTAGGAAAGAATTTAATGACATTGAAGGCAGTCCAAAAGAAGCTCACCAAACAATTTTTTTAAGATGAGACAGTTGTCCTGAAGTTGAATCTGTATTCTTTGGAGTTTAGAAGAATGAGGGGTGATCTTATCATAACATGTAAGATCTTCAGAGGGCATGAAGGAGTAGCTGTTGAGATGCTTACACAAGTGGAAGAGTTTTGAATGAGGAGACATAGTTGCAAGATAAGGGGAAGGTCATTTAAAACTGAGGTGCATTCTGGAGGGTTGGGGAGGCTGGGTATTTAAAGTGCGGTTGGTAAGCTTTTGAAAGATCAGGGGATTGAGGGATATGGCAGCTGACACAGAAGAAAAGTTGAGGCCTGGGGCAGATTCGGCGTAAGGGGTCAGGTGGCCTACTCCTGCTTCTGTTGTATTGTTTTATCTGTTACCGACTTAACATGAGTGCATAGTCTGTTTGGAAATTTGGAAATCTTACTGAATCCCAGTGGTGCTTGGAGTACATGGTCATTGATTATTGGCTTTGGGTAAGTAAAGGTGAGTTCATTAATTTTATTTCACGTTATTAGTAAAATCTGCATTATTAGTAAAATCTGGTTTAGATATATATCACTTTCCCCTGCGCACCCCCCCCCCCCCCCCATTGTAATTGGGTTGCTCATTGCTACTGCTTATCATTCAATTGCAATCAGGTGATGCTAGTTTTTGTGTTTTGTGGTGAGACAGTATGTTGACTTTTGATGTGTGAGGGGCTTGGGTGAAGTGGAGCAATGGTGACTGTGGATGGTTGGAACAACTCAACACTGCCATCAGCTTGAAAGTGTGGTGGCAGTGTAAGTTAGGTGTATGATTGTTAATTCCCTCTGACAAATTTCTGTTTTATAAGCTATCAGTGAAGGTGAAAGTGGCTTTCAACAGTGGGAGTTAGAGAGAGAAACTAGTTCTTTGTGCTTCACGCTCCCCTGCTCCCCACCTTTGTCCATCTGCCTCTCATTTTTCTTCCTTTGTCTCTGTCCATCTATCATCCACCTGCCAGTCTCCCAACCCCACCCCTCTCCCCTCCCCCCACCTGGTGCAACCTGCTGTTTTACACCTGTCCTCAGTCCACCAATCACCTCAGACTCCTGTCTCACCACTCCCGCTCTCCTTTTTACACTGGCCATCTCACCTCTCCTGTCTGTCCAAATGTAGGATTTTGACCCAAAACATTCCTCCCACATATGCTGCTCAACCTGCTGAGTTTCTCCAGCAGATAGTTTGTTTCTCCAGATTCCATCTCTTGTGTCTTCTAGCACTTTGTGTATCTGGTTTGCGCTTAAGGTCTATTCTATCCCTAAGGTTTAAAGTAATACAGAACTGGTAAGGTAATAAAATGTATAAAAAGGAAAATATTTTTTTCAATCAAGGATGGCAGGTCAGATGAAGTCAGGGCTCAGGCATATGGGCTCAGCTTCCTGCTCGGCATTCACTCAGCAGGAAGCTGAGCTGCAGGCCACAGAACCATAGAACACTACAGCACAGAAAACAGGCCATTCGGCCCTTCTAGTCTGTGCCAAAACTTTATTCCGCTAGTCCCATTGAACTGCACCCAGTCCATAACCCTCCAGACCTCTCCCATCCATGTATCTATCCAATTTATTCTTAAAACTTAAGAGTGAGCCCGCATTTACCATGTCAGATTGCAGCTCGTTCCACACTCCCACCACTCTGAGTGAAGAAGTTCCCCCTAAACCTTTCCCCTTTCACCCTAAAGCCATGTCCTCTTGTACTTATCTCTCCTAATCTAGGTGGAAAGAGCTTACTCGCATTTAATCTGTCTATACCCCTCATAATTTTGTAAACCTCTATCAAATCTACCCTCATTCTTCTACGGTCCAAGGAATGAAGTCCTAACCTGTTCAAACAGAGTGATACATCAGGGAGGAATAAAGTTACCTGGATGATTTGTATCAGGAGGTGATCTCATCTCTAGATAGAATCTTTTGCTTTTTCTCAGAGGTGGGTGACAGGAGTGTGGCTGAAAGTCAGACGGGTAAGGGAAACTGAATGCCAGACTCTCACCCTTTGCAATTGTGCAGTGGGATTGAGGTTTGTTTTTCCAACTTGTTTGGATAAAAGTCGGGGCTGCAGGGTGGATGAGCTACCTGAATCTGACGCAGTGATATGGGAGAATATAGTAGTAGTAGGGGTCAGCAAAGTGAGGGAGGTTAACACCATTCTCTGTGGCAGATCATTGGAAGTACAGAATGCTGTACTGCATGGGATATCAGCTGCAGGCTGGAGTAGAGAGAGAAAGAGAATCCATTCATCACAGTGCATATTGGTACCAACAACATAGGCAGGACAGAGACAGACTCTGCAGATCAGAATGAGAAGCAAATTAACAACCTCAAAGCTGTTGATCTCTGGAGTATTACCTGAGCAATGTGCAAATTGGCGCAGGACAAATAAGATTAGAGAAATTAACAAGGAGTAGGGCACCAGCATCAGTATAGGAAAAAGACGGGAGTTATACTGTTGGTGTGATCAACACCTGAACTGTACTGGTCAACACCTGAATTGTACTTGCCTCTCCCACTTCCATTGGCAGCTTGGCCTACTTCACTCCAGGGGAAACAGTCCCAGTATCTCCTTATATCTCAAGTCCTCCAGTCCTGGCAACATTCTTCAGAACAGAGAACAGTACTGCACAGTATGAGCCCTTTGGCCCACGATATTGTGCCAAACTATATGAACACCTCCTTCATGATCAATCTTACACCCTTTGCTCCTGCACAGCCCATGACCCTCCATTTTTCTTACTTCCATGTGTCTATCTAAGAGCCTTTTTAAATGTTCCTTTTCTATCAGCCTCCACAACCACCCCTGACAGTGTGTTCCAGGCACCCATCACTCTCTGTGTAAAGAACCTACCTCTGACATCTCCCCTGAACATTCCTCCTCTGATCTGAAACAGAGGTGCTCTGGATTTGCTATTACCGCCCTGAGGAAAAGGTACTGGCTGTCCACTCTATCTATGCCCCTCATAATCTTATACACCTCTTGTGAATCTTTTCTGCACCCTTTCTAGCTTAATCATATTCTTCCTCCAGTATGGTGACCAGAACTATACAAAATATTGTAGGTGTGGTTTTGCCAATGTCTTGTACAGCTGTAACAAGACATCCCAACTCTTGTACTCATTGCCCTGTCCAATGAAGGCAAGTGTGCCACACACTGCCTTCACCACCTCATCTGCCTGTGTTGCCACTTTCAGGGAACTATGTACTTGTACCCCTGGATCAGTAATTTCCCTCAGGCCCTGCCATTTGCTGTCTATGTCCTGCCCCGGTTTAACTTCACTTCAGACTTGTCCGAGATAAATTCCATTTGCCATTCCTTGGCCCACTTTCCCAGTTGATATAGATCCTGTTGTAACTTTGGACAACTTTCTTCATTGTTCACCAAACCACCAATTTTGGTGTCATCTGCTTACTTATTCTGCACCCGAATCATTAATAAATATGACAAACAACAGGGAACCCAGCACCGATCCCTGCAGCACACTACTGGTCACAGGCCTCCAATCTAGAAAACAACAGTATAGTTCTGGTCACCATACCACCCTTTGTCTCCTTGCACCAAGCCAATTTGGTATCCAAATAGCAAGCTCACCCTGCATCCCATGGCATCTCACCTTCTGGCCCAGCCTACTTTGCAGTGCCTAGTCATAAGTCCAGCTAAGATCCATGTAGGCAACATCTGCCACCCTGTTCTCGTCAATGATCTTGGTCACCTCTTCAGAAAAACTCAATCAAATTTGGTGAGACGTGATTTTCCAAACACAAAGCCATGCTGATCATCTTTATTCAGTCTTTGTGCTTCCAAATGCAAATAATATGTCTTTCAGTATACCTTCCAATAACTTTCCTACCACTAATGTAAGACTTACCGGGCTATATATCCTTGGCTTGTCCTTGCAGCCTTGTTAAATAAAGCCCAACACTCACTATCCTCCAGTCTTTCAGTATCTCACCTGTGGCTAATACAAACATCTTTGCCAGGCCCTCAGCAATCTCCTCTCATTATTCCTATAACATTCTAGGATACATCTGATCAGGTCCTGGGGATTTATCCACCCTAATGCATTTCAAGACCTCCAAAATTTCCTAGTAATATTGATGTGCTACAGGATTTACTATTCCCCTCCCCTCTGAACTTACCAGCTTTCATATTCTTCTCCATGGTAAATGCAGACCAGAAGTATTCATTTAAGACCTCACCCATTTCCCTTGTTCCCACACATAGATTGCCACACTGGACAGGAAAAAGGAGGAGGCATGGATTAAGTACAGGCAGCTGGGATCATGTGAATCCCTGGAGGAGTATTAAGGGCTGCAGGACTATACTTAAGGAGGAAACCAGAAGGGCAAAAAAGGGGCATGAGATTGCTTAGGCAGAGAATTCAAAGAGGTTTTATGTATATTAAAGGAAAAAGAGTAACTAGGAAGAGAATCGGGCCTCTCAAAGACCAAAGTAAACATCTTTGTGTAGAGCAGCAGGAGATTGGTGAGGTACTCAATGAATATTTCTCCACTGTTTTTACTGTGTAGAAAGACATGAAGACTTGAGGTAGTTAATGGGGATGTCTTGGGATAATCCACATTGCAGCAGGAGGTGCTGGATGTCTTAAAAAGTATCAAGGTAGATAAATCCCCATGGCCTGGTGAGGTCTATCCAAGAACACTGTGGGAAGCTGGAGAAGAAATTGTAGGAGCACTAGCTGAGAGATGTGCCTCGTTCTTAGCAATGGTTGAAGTGCAGGAAAACGGGAGGGTGGCTAATGTTGTGCTTTTATTTAAGAAGGGCTGCAAAGAAAAACCTGGAAACTATAGACAAGTAAGCCTAACATCTGTGGTAGGTAAGTTACTAGAGGGGATTCTGAGGAATAAGATGTACAGAGACCCATGTTTGTACATAGGTATATGTAGATCTGTGAGCCTAACATGAGTTGTAGAGAAGATACGGGGAATAATCAAAGATAGCCAACGTGACTTTGTCAAGGGCAGAACCTGTCTGACCAATTTGATTTAATTCTTTGAATAGGTAACGAAGTGCAGCAATGAGGGCATAACAGGGTTGATTATTGTCACTTGTGCTGAGGTACAGTGAAAAACTTGTCTTGCATACTGTTCATACAGATCAATTCATTACACAGTGCATTGAGGTAGTACAGGGTAAGAACAATAACAGTTGCAGAGAAAGTACAGTGCAGGTAGACAATAAGGTGCAAGGTCATAACAAGATAGATTGTGAGGTCAAGAATCCATTTCATCGTATAAGGGAACTACTCAATAGTCTTATAACAGTGGGATTGAAGCTGCCCTTGAGCCTGTTGGTATGTGCCCTCAGTCTCCTGTATCTTTTGACTGATGGGAGAGGAGAGAAGAGAGAATGGCCCTGCTGGGTGGGGTCTTTGATTATGCTGGTTGCTTCACCAAGACGGCGAGAGGTACAGACAGTCCATGGAGGGGAGGCTGGTTTCCGTGATGTGCTGGGCTGTGTCCACAACTCTCTGCAGTTTCTTGCGGTCCTTGGCAGAGCAGTTGCCATACCAAGCCATGATGCATCCAGATAGGATGCTTTCTATGGTGCATCGATAAAAGTTGGTGAGTGTCAAAGGGGACATGCCGAATTTCTGCAGCCTCCTGAGGAAGTAAAGGTGCTGGTGAGCTTTCTTGGCCATGGTGTCTTCTTTGTTAGACCATGGCAGGCTATTAATGATGTTCACTCCTAGGAGCTTGAAGCTCTCGACCTCAGCGCAATTGATGTAGAAACGTGCATGTACACCGCCCCCTTTCCTGAAGTCAATGACCAGCTCTTTTGTTTTACTGACATTGAGGGGAAAGGTTGTTGTCATGTCACTAAGCCCTCTATCTTCTTCCTGTACTCCGACTCATCATTATCTGAGATACAGCCCACTACAGTGGTATCATCTACAAACTTGTAGATGGAGTTAGAGCAAAATCTGGCCACACAGTCATGAGTGTATAGGGGGTAGAGTAGAGAGCTGAGGACACAACCTTGTGGGGCACCAGTGTTGAGAATAATCGTGCTGGAGGTGTTGCTGCTTATCCTCACTGATTGTGGTCTGTTGGTCAGAAAGTCAAGGATCCAGTTGCAGAGGGAGGTGTTGAGTCCCAGGTCTCAGAGTTTGGTGATGGGTTTGCTTGGAGTTATACTATTGAAGGCAGAGCTATAGCCAACAAACAATAGTCTGACGTAAGTGTCTTTACTGTCCCGATGCTCCAGAGATGAGTGTAGGGCCAGGGAGATGGTGTCCACTGTAGACCTCTTTCAGTGGTAGATGAATTGCAGTGGGTCGAGGTTTCTGGGAGGCTGGAGTTAATGCATGCCGTGACCAGCCTCTCGAAGCACTTCATGATGGTGGATGTCAGAGCCACTGGTCGGTAGTCATTAAGGCATGTTACCTTGTTTCTCTTAGGTACCAGGATGATGGTGGTCTCCTTAAAAGAAGCTCAGATTGGAGCAGGGAGAGGTTAAATTAAATATGCCTGCAAATACCCCCACCAACTGATCAGCACAGTATCTGAGGACACGGCCAGGGGACACCATCTGGGCCTGATGCTTTCCTCGGGTTCACGCTCCAGAATACTGATTTTAGGTCTTCAGCAGTGACCATGGGTTCAGTTGCATTATAGGCTGTCAGGGTGGGTGGTGACAAACCAATCCCCTTCAAAACGTGCATAGAATGCATTAAGCTCATCGGGAAGGGATGTGCTGTTCTTGACTATGCTGCCCGACTTAATTTGTAGCCTGTTATAACATGTAAGCCCTGCCACAACGGACAACTGGTCTGGGACTCTATTTTGAACTGGTATTGTCTCTTGACATCTCTGATAGCTTTACGGAGGTCGTATCTCGATTTCTTGTAAAGGTCAGGGTCACTAGATTGGAATGCTGCAGTCCTCGACTTCAGTAGGGAGTGGATCTCCTGGTTCATCCATGGTTTCTGGTTTGGGAACACCTGTACTGTCCCCTTTGGTACACAGTCCTCAACACACTTGCTGATAAAGTCCGTGATGGTGACACACTCATCAAGGCTGGCAGGTGAGTCTTTGAACATGGGCCAGTCCACTGACTCAAAGCAGTTGCGTAGAAGCTCATCTATTTCCTCAGACCAGCACTGCATGACTTTCTGTACTGGATCCTCCCGTTTCAGACCGGCTCCAAAATTGGCCTGGCAATTGGAGACAGAGGTTGATGGCAGAAGGTTGTTTTTGCAATTGGATGCCTGTGACTAGCGGTATTCCACAAGGATGAGTGCTGGAACTCTTGCTGTTTCTAATATATGTGAATGACTTGGTCGTGCATGTGGGAGGCAAGATCAGCTTGAAGATAATATGAGGTTTGGCAGAGTTGTTAATAATGTGAAAGACAGTCTTAGGCCGCACAGAGAAATGATGTGCTGGTGAAATGGGCTGAAATATGGCAAATGGAGTTTAATCCAGGCAAATGTGAGGTGATGCCTTTTAGGAGCACTAATGAGGCTAGGACAAACACCATGGTTGGCAGTGTCTTCGGGAGTGTTGAGAAACAGAGGGACCTTGGAGTACAAGTCCATAGATCTTTGAAGGTGGCAACATCGGTAGATAATGTGGTTAGGAAGGCACATAGGAAACTGGCTTCATTAGTCAAGGCATTGAATACAGAAGGAGGGAGGTGGTGCTCCAAATTTATGAAACCTCGGTCAGACCTCAGTTCTGGTCACAAAGGTATAGGAAGGATGTGATTTTGTTGAAGATGGTGCAAAGGAGAGTCACAAGGATGTTGCCTGGGATGGAACGACTGGAGTAGCTGAGTCTGTTCTCACTGGAGTGAAGGAGGTTAAGAGGAAACATGAATGAAGTCTATCAAATTATGAGGGATAAAGATTGGGTAGATTGCAGAAAACTTTTCCCTATATCAGAGGTAGATACAGATGAAGGACATATACAACTTGCATGATAAACAACAGTGGACTCAGCACCGATTCCTATAGCACACCACTAGTCACAGGCCTCCAATCAGAGAAACAACCATCTACTACCACTCTCTGGTTTCTCCTGCTAAGCCAACATTGAATCCAATTGACAACTTCTTCCTGAATGTCAAGCAACTTAACCTTCTGGAGCAGCCTCCCATGCTGGACTTTGTCAAAGGCCTTGCTAAAGTCCACCGCCTTCCCTTGATCAACCTTCCTGGTCACCTCCTTGAAAAACTCTATTAGATTGGTTAGACATGACCTGGAATGCACTGTCTGAGAGAGTGGTTGAAGCTGGGTCATGGATAGCATTTAAGAAGAGTCTAAATGAGCACTCGAATCGCTAGGCAAAGACAGCAAGCAGTAAAATTAAATTGAGCCCAAACCTCTTCACATCTCCTGTCTCCCACAGAACTGAATTCTGAAGTGCTGGGAGATGGGATTAATATGGTAGGGTGCCCACTGGATGAGTTGGGCTGAGTCCATGCTGTGCAATTCTGATTCTTTTTCCTGACCAGACCCTCAATATCCCTCATCAGCCAAGGTTTCCTGATCTTGCCAGCCTTACCCTTCACTCTCACAGGAACATGTTGGCCCTGAACTCTTCCTATTTCACTTTTAAAATCCTCACTTGACAGATGTTCATTTACCTGCAAAGCAGCCTCTCCCAATAAACTTCTGAGAATTTCTATATGATGCCATTGAACTTAGCCTTTCCCCAATTTGGGACTTTGATTTGAGGACAGTAATAGCTATAATATCACAATACCATGTGCCAGCCCATGGTCTGAGTTGATCTGCATTACCTGTGAGGCTTCTTGCATTAAAGTAAATGCAGTTTAGCATTCAGACCTTCTAGGCTCCCTGGCCTGCCTGTTGGACTTGCTTGCTTTAACTTCCATGTTTGCTTCAACTTTCTCATCTGGTACATTATTAATTTGGCTCCTACTTAGTTCAGTGGCTAAACAATCACAATAGAAATATACAATCATAGAACAGTACAGCACAATACAGGCCCTTCGGCCCACAATGTTGTGCCGACCTCTAAACCTCGCCTAAGACTATCTAACCCCCTTCGCCCCCCCCCACCACATATCCCTCTATTTTAAATTATTCCATATGCTTATCTAGCAATCTCTTGAATTTGACCAATGTACCTGCCTCCGCCACTGCCCCAGGCAGTGCTTTCCATGCCCCAACCACACTCTGGGTTTAAAAAAACCTCCCTCTGACATCTCCCTTGAACTTCCCACCCATTACTTTAAAGCCATGCCCTCAAGTATTGAGCATTGGTGCCCTGGGAAAGAGGCGCTGGCTGTCTACTCTATCTATTCCTCTTAATATTTTGTATACCTCTATCATGTCTCCTCTCATCCTCCTCCTCTCCAAAGAGTAAAGCCCTAGCTCCCTTCATCTCTCCTCATAATCCATACTCTCCAAACCAGGCAGCGTCCTGGTAAATCTCCTCTGCACACTCTCCAACGCTTCCATATCCTTCCTATAATGAGGCGACCAGAACTAGACACAGTACTCCAAGTGTGGTCTAACCAGAGTTTTGTAGAGCTGAATCATTACCTCGCGGCTCTTAAACTCGATCCCACGACTTATGAATGCTAACATCCCATAAGCTTTCTTAACTACCCTATCGACCTGTAAGGCAACTTTCAGGGATCTGTGGATATGAACCCCCAGATCCTTCTGCGCCTCCACACTACCAAGAATCCTGCCGTTAACTTTGTACTCCACCTTGGAGTTTGTCCCTCCAAAGTGTACCACCTCACTCTTCTCCTGATTGAACTCCATCTGCCACTTCTCATCCCCGCTCTGCATCCAATCAATGTCCCTCTGCGATCTTCGACAGTCCTCCACACTATCCACAACACCACCAACCTTTGTGTCGTCTGCAAACTTGCCAACCCACCTTTCTACCCCCTCATCCAAGTCATTAATAAAAATCACGAAAAGCAAAGGTTCCAGAACCGATCCTTGTGGGAAACCGCAAGTCACAGCCCTCCAATCTGAATGCATTCCCTTCACCACAACCCTCTGCTTTCTACAGGCAAGCCAATTCTGAGTCCACACAGTGAAGCCTCCCTGGATCCCATGCCCTCTGACCTTCTGAAGAAGCCTATCATGTGGAACCTTGTCAAATGCCTTACTAAAATCCATGTAGACCACACCTACTGCACTACCCTCATCAATCTTCCTGGTCACCTCCTCAGGCTTGTGAGACATGATCTGCCCTTCACAAAGCCATGCTGGTTGTCCCTGCTCAGACCATGATTCTCTAAATGCCCATAAGATCCTTTCTCTAAGAATCTTTTCCAACAGCTTGCCCACCACAGACGTAAGGCTCACTGGTCTATAATTCCTTGGACTATCCCTACTTCCTTTTTTGAATAAGGGGACAACATTTGCCACCCTCCAATCCTCTGGTACCATTCCCGTGGACAACGAGGACTCAAAGATCATAGCCAGCGATTCAGCAATCTCCTCCCTCACCTCGCAGAGCAGCCTGGGGAATATTCTGTCAGGCCCGGGGACTTACCTGTCCTAATATTTTCTAACAGTTCCAACACATCCTCCCTCCTGATATCTACATGTTCCAGAACATTAACCTTACCGACACTGTCCTCAGCGTCATCAAGGCCCCTCTCCTTGGTGAATTCTGAAGAGAAGTATTCATTGAGGACCTCACCCACTTCCACAGCTTCCAGGCACATCTTCCCACCTTTGTCTCTAATCAGTCCTACCTTTACTCTTGTCATCCTTCTGCTCTTCACGCAAGTGAAAAAAGCCTTGGGATTTTCCTTAACCCTACTTGCCAAGGCCTTTTCATGTCCCCTTCTCGCTCTCCTCAGCCCCTTCTTTTCCTTCCTCGCTACCCTATATTCCTCAAGAGACCTATCTGATCCTTGCTTCCTAAACCTTGTGTATGCTGCCGCCTTCTTCCTAACTAGTTGTTCCACCTCTCTTGTCACCCATGGTTCCTTCACTCTGCCATTCCTTCTCTGCCTCACTGGGACAAATTTATCCCTAGCACCTGCAAGAGATCACTGAACAACGACCACATCCCCATGGTATATTTCCCTTCAAAAATATCATCCCAATTTACATTCACAAGTGCTAGTTTAAAAGCCTCATAATTTGCCCTTCCCCAATTAAATATCTTCCTGTCCTCTTTGCTCCTGTCCTTGTCCATGACAATGCTAAAGTTTAGTGAGTGGTGGTTACTGTCCCCCAAATGCTCACCCACTGAGAGATTTGTCACCTGACCCAGTTCATTACCTCATACTAGATCTAATATGGCATTCCCTCTAGTTGGCCTGTCAACATACTGTGACAGGAATGCAACCTGTACACACTTTACAAATTCTGCCCCGTCTAAACCTTTGGTACTAAGCAGGTGCCAATCAACATTTGGGAAGTTGAAGGCTCCCATGATAACAACCCTGTTATTCTTGCACCTTTCCAAAATGTGCCTCCCAATCTGCTCCTCAGTATCCTTGCTGCTACCAGGGGGCCTATAGAATATTCCCAGTAGAGTAACTGCTCCTTTCTTGTTCCTAACTTCCACCCATACTGACTCTAGAGAGGATCCTGCTACATTATCCATCCTTTCTGCAGCTGTAATAGTATCCCTGACCAGTAACGTCACCCCTCCTCTTCTCCCCCTCTCCCTATCCCCTTTAAAACACTGAAATCCAGGAATATTCAGTATCCATTCCTGCCCTGGTGACAGCCAAGTCTTTACAAGAGCCACAATATCATAGTTCCTTGTATTTATCCAAGCTCTCAGTTCATCACCCTAAGTCCTGATACTTCTTGCATTTAAGTAAATGCACTTTCGCCTATCCACCTTTCTTCTTTTATACCCTATCCTCTGCTTCTCCTTCCTCAAAGCCTCTCTATATGTTAGATCTGACTTTAATTCTTCAATTGACCTACCCCTCTGGTTCCCATCCCCCTCGCAAACTAGTTTAAACCCTCACGAACCACACTAGCAAACTTGCCTGCAAGGATATTGGTCCCCCTCGAGTTCAGGTGTAACCCATCCATTCTGTACAGGTCCCACCTTCCCCAGAAGAGATCCCAATGATCCAAAAATCTAAAACTTTGCCCCCTGCACCAACTCCTCAGCCACGCATTCATCTGCCATCTCCTCCTGTTCTTACCTTCTCTATCACGTGGCACTGGCAGCAATCCTTAGATTGCTACCCTTGAGGTCCTGTTCTTCAGCCTTCTGCCTAGCTCCCTAAACTCTCTCTACAGGACCTCATCCCTCTTTCTAGCTATGTCGTTGGTACCAACATGTACCACGACTTCTGGCTGCTTTCCCTCCCACTCAAGAATGCTGTGGACCCGATCAGAGACATCCCGGACCCTGGCACATACCATCCTGGATTCTCGCTCACGTCCACAGAACCTCCTGTCTGTTCCCCTGACTATTGAGTCCCCTATCATTAATGTCCTCCTCTTCTCCTCCCCTTCTGAGCAGCAGGACCAGTCCCAGTGCCAGAGACCTGGCTTGTGCTGCTTGATCCCTGAAGGTCATCCCCCTCAAAAGCATCCAAAGTGGAATACCTGTTATTGGGAGAACAGCCTCCTGGTCCTCTGCACTGTCTGCCTGTTCCCCTTCTCTCCCCTGACAGTCACCCATCTCTCTGCCTCCTGGACCCTCGAAGTACCTGCTCTAAGGGGGGGGGAGGGGGGGGGTTGGTGGTGACTGCCTCCCAATGCACAGCATCATCACATCTCTCTCCCTCCCTGATGCTCTGCAGTGTTTGAAGCTGCCACTCCAGCTCATCAATTCTGAGCCGAAGTTCCTCCAGCCTTATGCACTTACTGCAGATGTGGTCACCGTGCACCACAGCAGGGTCCACTAGCTCCCACATCCTGCAGCTGCAGCACATCGCCATGCCCTCCATCTGAACTAGTTTTTGCCCCGGGAGACAGCATGGACTCAATTAACTGAAATGTCCCCTGTAACCATGTGAGCAAATGCTGGTTAGGCCACAACTGTAGTATTATTTACAAATCTGGTCACGTAACTTTAGAATGGATATGAAAGTCCAAGAAAGATGCAGGTAAGATTCACCAGAATGGTTTCAGGGAAGAGAGATTTAATCTACAAGAACCTGAGGTTGTTGTTCTTCGACCAAAAGAATGATTGAGAGGAAATTTGGTATGTGTACAGGATCGTGGCTGGGTTCAATGTGGGTTGATAGAGTAGCCATTCCCTTTAGAGGCTGGTTCAAAAACTGGGTGTAGATGTAAAATCTAGACAATGACCAGAAAAAGGATGTGAAAAACTTATTTTTATATTTAGAGGATGGGTATGATCTGGTGTTTGTGTGATGGAAAGGGAGTCAATCAATGTCTTCAGAAAGGAATTGGTTAAGCAATTGAGCAGTGGCAGTGCAGTGTGGAAAAAGTGGTACTTCTCTGTTAGGAGCTGATTTAGTTAATGGATTGAATAGTGTCCTGGACTGTACAAATAGTACAATTCTATGAATCTTCGAATGAAAACAGATGACTTTCCATCAGGCCTACTTTTCCAAAAATCCATGCAAAACACCAGATTTTTTACCTATTTTCTTTAAACCTCTTATGAATTCATGTACACATGCAATCCTAAATTTCTTTTCCCACCTTTTCCTTCCTTCCACCACACCCCCTCACCACCACGCACATCTTAGATCTTAAGTATAAGAAATAGAATTATGAATTATCAGCATTCGTCTATAAAATCAAATCACCTATCCTTAACATGTCATGCATTATTTATTTAAACTTTTTCAATTCTGTAATGCCTGTATTTTTTGGATAAACATTCTTTGTTAATCCATGCCTTCTGATTCTTAGTTAAAGACCAGTTGCTCCCTGGTGAAGACTCTCAGTTCCCTCAATAAGACCATAAGACATTGGAGCAGAATTACACTATTTGGCCTATCACATCTGCTCCACCATTCAATCATGGCTGATTTATTTTTTTCCCCCTCAACCCCATTCTCCTGCCTTATCCCAGTAACCTTTGATGCCCTTACTAATCAAGAACCTATCAACCTCCACTTTAAATATAACCAATGACTTGGCTTCCACAGCTGTCTATGGCAATGAATTCCACAAATTCACCACCCTCTGGCAATAGAAATTCCTCCTCATCTCTGTTCTAACGGGATTTCCTTCTATTCTGAGGTTGTGCCCTCTGGTCGTAGACTGTCCCATTACTGGAAATGTCCTCTCCACTCCATCCTGGTCTTTCAATATTCAGTTGGTTTCAATGAGATCCCCCCCTCATCCTTCTGAACTCCAGCAAGTGCAGGCCCAAATGCTCCTCATGCGTTAACCCTTTCATTCCTGGAATCATTTTCATAAACCTCCTCCAGACCCTGTCCAATGCCAGCACATCCTTCCTTTGATGTGAGGCCCAAAACTGCTCACAAATGCCTTCTAAAGCCTCAGCAATACATCCATGATTTTATATTCTCGTCCTCTTGAAAGGAATGCTAACATTGCATTTGCCTTCCTGACTACTGACTCAGCCTGCAAGTTAACCTTCAGAGAATCCTGCACCAAGACTCCCAAGTTCCTTTGCACCTCTGATTTCTGAATTCGCTCTCCATTTAAAAAAAATAGTCTGCACCTTTATTCCTTCTACCAAAGTGCGTGACTGTACACTTCCCTACGCTGTGTTCCATCTGCCCATTCCTTCTTTGCCCATTCTCCCAACCTGTCCAAGTCATTCCGCAGACTCCCTGTTTCCTCAACACTTTCTGTCCCTCCAGCTATCATTGTATCATCCTCAAACTTGGCCACAAAGCCATCAATTCTGTCATCTAGATCATTAACTTATAACATGAAAAGTAGTGAACCCAACACCGATCCCTGCAGAACACCACTGGTCACTGGCAGCCAACCAGAAAAGGCCACCTTTATTCCCACTCTTTGCCTTCTGCCAGTCATCCAATCTTCTATCCATCCTAGTACCTTTCTTGTAAAACCACGGGCTCATATCTTGTTTAGCAGCTTCATATATGGCACCTTGTCAAAGGCCTTCTGAAAATCCAAATAAACAACAACCACTGAATCTCTTGTGCATCCTGCCTGTTACTTCTCCAAAGAATTCTAACAGATTTTTCAGGCAAGATTTCCCCTTAGGGAAACCATACTAACTTCGGCCTATTTCATCATGTGCTTCCAAGTACACAGGAACTTTATCCTTAGTAATGGACTCTAACATCTTATCAACCACTGAAGTCAGGCTAACCAGCCCATAATTTCCTGTCTTCTGCCTCCCTCCCTTATTAAAAGAGTGGAGTGACATCTGTGATTATTTTCCAGTCCTCCAGAATCATTCCTGCCTCTAGTGATTCTTGAAAGATCACTACTCATGCCTCCACAATCTCTTCAGCTACCTCTTTAAGAACCTGGGTTGTAGTCCATCCGGTCCAGGTGACTTATCTATTTTCATATCTTTCAGCTTCCCAAGCACCTTCTCTTTAGTAATAGTGACTACACTCACTTCTGCCCCCTGACTCTCTTGAATTTCTGGCATGTTGCTGGTGTCTTCCACAGTGAAGGCTGACACAAAATACTTATTCAGTTCATCCGCCATTTCTTTGTTCTCCATTACTACCTCTCCAGCATCATTTTCCAGTGGTCTGATGTCCACTCTTACCTCTCTTTTACTCCTTGTATATCTGAAAAAAGTTTTCATATCCTCTTTTGTAATATTGGCTAGCTTCCTTGAATATTTCATCTTTTCTCCCCTTATTGCTTTTTTAGTTGCCTTCTGTTGGTTTTTAAAAGCTTCATAATCCTCTAGTTTCCCCACTAATTTTTACAATATTGTATGTTCTCTCTTTTGCTTTTATGCTGTCTTTGCCTCATCCTCCCTTTAGAATGCTGCTGCTTCATTGGGAAGAATTGATCCCGCATCTTCCGAATTACTCCCAGAAATTCCTGCCATTGCTGCTGTACCATCACCCCTGCCAGGGTCCCCTTCCAATCAACTTTGTCCAGCTCCTCTCTCATGCCCCTGTAGTTACTTTACCCAACTGTTTACTGATACATCTGATTTTAGCTTCTCCCTCTCAAACTGCAGGGTGAATTCTATCATGTTATGATCTCTGCTTCCTCAGGGTTCCTTTACCTTAAGCTCTGTAATCAAATCTGGTTCATTGCACACCAATCCAGAATTGCCTTTTCCCTACTGGGCTTGACTGCAAGCTACTTTCAAAAGCCATCTCATAGGCATTCTACAAAGTCCCTCTCTTGGGATCCAGTACCAACCTGATTTTTCCAATCTACCTGCATATTGAAATCCCCCCCATGACCACTGTAACATTGCCCTTTTTACATGTCTTTTCTATCTCCTGCTGTAATTTGTACCCCACGTCCTGGCTACTTTTCGGAGGCCTGTATATAACTCCCAACAGGGTCTTTTTACCCTTGCAGTTTCTTAACTCTACCCACAAGGATTCTACATCTTCTGATCGTATGTCATTTAGAACTTAGAACTTAGAATAGTACAGCACAGAACAGGCCCTTCGGCCCACAATGTTGTGTTGACATAGCTAATCCCTCCATTTTCCTCTCATTCATGTGCCCATCCAAGCCCCTCTTCAAAGCCCCCAATGAATTTGCCTCCACCACCCTATCAGGCAACGTATTCCAGGCATCCACCACTCTCTCAGTAAAAAAAAAGTACCCCTCACGTCTGTTCTGAACCTACCCCCTCTCACCTTAAAAGCATGCCCTCCGGATTGGATCGCTCAATAATGGGAAAAAGATATTGCTTGTCCACCCTATCTATGCCCCTCATAATTTTATACACCTCCAACAGATCACCCCTCAGCCTCTACCGCTCCAGAGAAAAGAGCCCAAGTTTGTCCAGCCTCTCCTGATAGCACATGCCCTCTTATCCAGGCAGCATCCTAGTAACCTCCTCTGCACTCTCTCTAGAGCCTTGACATTCTTTTTATAGTGAGGTGACCAGAATTGCATGCAATGCTCCAAATGTGGCCCAACCAGAATTCTATAGGGATGCACCATAACTTCTTGACTCCTATACTCAATACCTCGATTAATCAATGCAAGCATTCCATATGCCTAAACCACCCTATCTACCTGTGTAGCCACTTTCAGTGAGTCATGGACTTGCACCCCAAGGTCTCTCTGCTCTTCAACACTGTCAAGGGTCCTGCCCTTAAGAGTGTACTGACAGTTGTGGCGAGAAAGCGGTCCTGGGGGCAGGCACGGTAGTGCAGCAGTCAGCACAACGCTCCACAGCGCCAGTGACCCGGGCCCAAGTCCGGCCACCGTCTGCAAGGAGCCCGCACGCTCCCCCTGCGTCCGTGCAGGCGTCCTCTGGGCGCCCTGGTCTGCTCCCACACTCCAAAAAGATATACAGGCTAGGAAGTTTGTGGGCATGCCATGCCGGCGCCGGAAGCGTGGCGACACCCACAGGCTGCCCCCAGAACACCACACAAAAAGATGTATTTCACTGTGTGTTTCGATGTACATGTGACTATCTTGCTAAGGATTTGATTTTTTTTATCAACAGAACCACCCCCCGCTCCCTCTGCCCGCTTGTCCGTCTTTTTGATAGGATGTGTATTCTTGAATGCTTAGCTCCTAGGTGTGATCTTCTTTCAACCACGACTCTGTGATGCCCACAACATCATACCTGCCAATTTCTATCTGTGCTCCTAGCTCATCTACCTTATTTCGTGTACTGCGTGCATTCAAATGTAACACTGTCGGTCCTGTATTTTCATTTAAATAGAATGACTTATTAATGTTTACTTTTAGATGTTGAACTTTTAATCAAGATCTGGTGATGATTCAGTAGAGTCGTTAATGAATGAGAAACTGCAGGATTTCCATCTTCTCTGTAGTAGAATGAAAGAAGAATAATAAAGAGAAGAATCATGAAAAGAATATCAACAGTTTTAAGTTTCCAGAAATATTTGGGCAGTAGGTTGTTGATTACTTAAGAATATTATCCAGTATTTTAAATTGAAAGAGATTCTTAAGAAAAGTTTTAAAATGATCTTCTAGTAGGGAAGCTTATCACTGTAAAGTATGTGTAATTCTTTGGTTGTTAAAAAATGTTATTGCATTCTGTGACATTTTATTAATGGTTTTATCAATTAGACAGTCAAATGAAGTGGTATATTAGATTTGATGAAACATCTGTTTTGATAATTGCATAGTCTGAATTAACACATTACTGCACCAGAATGTCAGGCTTGGCTAAACATTTTTTTTTCTTTCTGTTATAGAACTTCCACCTGATTGATTACAATTTACTAATCCTCATCATTATTGTGTTGGCTCGTCGTCTTATTATTGCAGTTGTCAAAGAGGTAAGTTGCATGCAGTGTTTAATCAAGGGGCAATACGAGGAATGAGGTCATGCAGGTGGTTGGAATGTCAGTGGGAGAGCATCTTGGTGATTGTGACCATAACTCTGAAAGTTTCTAGGTAGTTATAGAAAGAGATGAGGATAGTCCAGAAAATAATGTCCTCCTTTTGAAGAGAGCTGATTTTAACATCATAGTACAGTATTTGACAAAAGTTAAATTATTTAAATATGAAATAGTGAGACTCCAGGGCCAACCTTTGTTCAATTGCAGCAGCTGGAGGAGCCAGCAGCTTTTTGAAAATTGTTTTTCAGTTAAGAGCTTGTTTGTCCAGTTGCTTTTTGCAGCTATCAAAGGGAAGCTGGCCCTGGCGGAGCAACCATTTTTGGGAGTGGCCGTGTTTGAGCTGTGAGTGCTGTAGTTGAGTATAAGTGCTGAAGCTTTGGTTCAGGAGACTTCGGTGAGAGGAAGCTGAGCAGGTAGGTGCAAGGGAGGTTTTCCATAGAATTATTGTTCCTATTAGAGTGGCTGGGATGTCAGTTAGGGCAGTGGTATGCTCCTCCTGCAGGATGTGGGAGATCAGGGAGACTGCCAGTGTCCCTGATGACTTCATCTGCAGGAAGTGCACCCAGCTGTAGCTCCTATGAAGGAGCTGAAGCTGGAGTTGGACATACTTGGGATTGTCTAGATGCTCATAGCATCATAAGAGTTTTAGTGTGGTGGTCACATCTAAGGTTCGTGCTGCAGATAGTTGGGTGACCACCAGGAGAGGTAAGGGAAAGAGGCAGGGTCCCCCTGTGGCCATTCCTCTCAGCAACAACATAGGGATGACCTATCAGGGCTCAGCAGCAGCAGCCAGGTCAGTGGCACTGTGGCCGGCTCTGAGGCTCTGCAGGGAAGGGTAAGGTCAGGCAGAGCAATAGTGATAAGAGACCTGATAATAAGGGGGACAGATAGGAGCTTCTGTAGCAGTGAAAGAGACAGCAGGATGGTGTGTTGCCTCCCAGGTGTCAGGGTCAAAGATGTCTGAGAGTGGCTGCAGAATATTCTCAAGGGGGAGAGTGAGCAGCCAGAGGTCGTGGTGCACGTTGGCACAAACGATATTGATAGAAAGGGGGAAGAGGTTCTGCACAGTGAGTGTAGGGAGTTAGGAAAGAGGCTGAAAAGCAGGACCTCAAAGGTAGTAATCTGGATTACTCCCGGTGCCACATGCTTGTCAGGACAGGAATAGAAAGAGCAGATGAACGTGTGGCTGAGGAGGTGGTGCAGGGGGCAGGGTTTCAGGTTCTTGGATCATTGGAACCTCTTCTGGGGCGGGGGCGACCTATACAAGAAGGACGGGTTGCACCTTAACTGGAGGGGAACCAATATCTTGGCCGGAGGATTTGCTGATGCTACTTGGGAGAGTTTAAACAAGTTTGGCAGGGGGATGGGAAGCAGAGCATCAGGTCAATAAACAGGGATTGAGAGGAAGGTAGATGTCATGACCAGTAAGAACAGGCAGGAGAAAGGTAATAGACACAATGGGAAGGACGGGTTGAAGTATGTGTATCTTAATGCTAGGAGTATTACGGGTAAGGGTGATGAACTTACAGCATGGATCGGTACGTGGAACTATGATGTTGTGGCCACAACAGAGACTGTTGAGAGAGGGACAGGAATGGATGCTTAATGTTCCAAGGTTTTGATGTTTTAGAAAAGATGGAGGAGGAGGATAAAGGGGGGCAGGGGGAGTTGCGCTATTAATCAAGGATATATCACAGCTGAACTCAGAGGGGACATAATGGAGGGCTTATCCACTGAGTTTTTATGAGTAAAACTCAAAAATAAGAAAGGTGCAATCACTCTAATGGGCTTGTGGGACAGATCCCCCAATAGCCACCTGGACATTGAGGAACAAATATGTAGGCAGGTTAGGGAAAGGTGTGAAAACAACTGGGTTCTTGCACTGGGTGACTTCAACTTCTCTAATTTCAACTGGGACCTCCTTAGTGCAAGAAGTTTAAATGGGGCAGAATTTGTTAGATGCAGTCAGGAGGGTTTCTTAAATCAATATGTAGATGTCTGACATGAGGAGGGGCTGTACTGGACCTGGTGTTGGGTAATGAGCCTGGCCAGGTGACTGACCTTTCAGTGGGAGAACAGTTAGGGAACTGTGACCACAACTCAAGTTTTAATATATCTATTGATAAGGCTAAGTATGGACCTTGCAGGAGAGTATTACATTGGAGCAGGACATATTACAAGAGTATTAGGCAGGAACTAGGGAGAGTTAATTGGGAACAGCTGTTTTTGGGCAAGTTATGATCTGACTTATGGAGGGTGTTTAAAGACCAACTGCTCAGAGTACAGGACAGGTATGTTCCAGTAAGAAGGAAGGACAAAGGTGGCAAGGTAAGGGAACCTAGGATGAGGAGAGAGGTGGTAAATTTAGTCAAGAAGAGAAAGGAAGTGTTTGTAAGGTTTTGGAAGTTAAAATCAAACAAAGCCCTTGAAGATTGTAATGAAGCCAGAAAGGAGCTCAAGAAGACAATTAGGAGAGCAGGAAGGGCCATGAAAAGTCCTTGGCAAGTAGGATTAAAGAGAATCCCAAGGCATTCTATACATACATCAAGAGCAAGAGGATAACTCAAGGATAAAGGAGGGAACGTGCTTGGAGGCTGAGGGAGAGGTCCTAAATGAGTACTTTGTATCAGTATTTACCAAGGAGAAGGATGTGGAGGACAGGGAGATCAGTGTGGAGCATGCTAATCTGCAAGGGCATTTCGAGATAAAGAAGAAGGTAGTGTTGGGTCTCTTCAAGAACATTTGTGGATGTCCCTTGGACCTGATGGGATATACCCCAGGCTATTGAGAGAGGCAAGAAATGAGATTGCTGGGGCCTTTATCAATATCTTTGTGTCCTCTCTAGCCACAGGCAAGGTCCAGATTCTGGGGAGTAGCTAATGTTGGTCCATTATTCAGGAAGGGAAATAAGGATAAACCTGGAAACTATAGACTGGTGAGTCTCATGTTAGTGGTTGGGAAGTTACTGGAGAGGATTCTTGCGGATAAGATGTATGAGCATTTGGAAAACCATGGCTTAATTAGGAATAGTCAGCATGGCTTTGTGAGGGGCAAGTCATGTCTTAATAACTTCATTGAGTTTTACAAGGAGGTTACGAAGGTGATTGATGAAGATAGACCTGTGGATGTTGTCTGCATGGATCTCAGTCAGGTTTTTGACAAGGTTCCTCATCCAGAAGATTAAGATGCATGGTATCCAGATGAATTAGCCATTTGGATTCAGAATTGGCTTGCCCATAGAAGACAGAGGGTAGTGGTCGATGGGACTTATTCTGGCTGGAGGTCTGTGAGTAGTGGTGTTCCACAAGGATCATACTGGGACCTCTGCTGTTTGTGATTATATATACATGTCCTGGATGAAAACGTAGATGGGTGTGTTCGATAGTGTAGAAGACTGCTGAAGGATACAACTGGATTTAGATCAGTTGCAGATATGGGCGGAGAAATGGCAGATGGAGTTTAATCTGACCAAATGTGAAGTGTTGCATTTTGGGAGATCAAATGTAAAGGGACAGTGCACTGTTAATGTCAAGACCTTTAACAGTGATCTGCAGAGGTAATCTTGGAGTCCAAGTCCATAGCTCCCTGAAAGTGGCTATACAGTTTGATAGGGTGGTAAAAAAGCCGTATGGCAAACTTGCCTTTTTTAGTCAAGGAATTGAGTTCAAGAGTCGGGAAGTTATGTTGCAGCCTTATAAAACTCTAGTTAGGCCGCATCTAGAGTATTGCATTCAATTCTGGTCACCCCATTACAGAAAGGATGTGGAGCTTTGGAGAAGGTGCAGAAGAGGTTTACCAGGATGCTGCCTGGATTAGAGGGCATGTGCCATAAGCAGAGGCTGGACAAACTTGGTTTTGTGGCGACTCACCGTTTAGTCAGTCGAACCGGCTCGGCAGTCGGGTTGAGCGGCGTCGGAGCGATGAGGCCCAAGATGGCGGCGGGCCTCGTCTTTCCCGAGCGATGGGGAGAACCCGCGCGCGGGGAAGTCTTGATGACGTAGTACTTACGTCATTGCTGGTTGGATTGGGCAGGAACAGTCTCCCTTAAAGGGCCCGTGCTAGGCAGCAAAATAAACCAGTTCTTGTTCGACAATCATCCGACTAGCGTCTTGTTTTAGTTCGCGGTAGGAACCGCTACGTTGGTGACCCCGACGGTCCAAACGGATTTTGGATCCGCGCAATGGACGACAGCGCAGCAGCCAACGCAGTGGCCCTCAAGCTGCCCACCTTTTGGACACTTCGGCCCAGCGTCTGGTTTGACCAGGCCGAAGCACAATTCCACCTTCGGCAGATCACCTCCGACTCCACGAAGTACTACCATGTGGTTAGCTCTCTGGACCAAGAGACAGCTGCCCAGGTTGGAGACTTCATCCAGTCGCCTCCGGAGGAAGATAAGTACCTGGCTTTCAAAGACCTTTTGATTTGGACCTTCGGCCTCTCCCCCCGTGAGGTGGCCACCCGGGCAGATGTCCTGCGGAGGGCCAAGCGCGAGAGCGGTTCATCCGTCAGTCAAATCACCAGGCCACAAGCCCAACGCCTGCCTCGCCCAGCCCCAGCAACCGAGCAACCACACCCCAGAAACGCAAACGACGACACGGGTGACGACATCAGAGGTGGGGTGCGGAGGCCCGTCGATGCCACCCACCCTGCAAGTTTCAGGGAAACGCCAGGGCCAGCTGCCACTGATGGCTACGGCAGCTGGCCGCTGACAGAGCCTCCTATTCGTTCAGGACAAGAAATCTGGACGGCGTTTCCTCGTTGATACTGGAGCGGAGGTCAGTATTTTGCCCCCGACTGGCCGCGACACTCATAACAGGCCACCCGGTCCTCTACTCAATGCCGCCAACGGTACAACAATACGGTCTTTCGGCACCCGTACACTTCAATTACAATTCGGCGGCAGCCGTTTTACCTGGACCTTTACTCTTGCCACCGTCGCCCGACCACTCCTAGGAGCCGATTTCCTTCGGGCCCACAACCTGTTAGTCGACCTGCGAGGGAAGCGGTTAGTCCACTCTAGCACCTTAGACCGCCCGAACTGAAGTACAGCGCTTTTGATTGGGAACTTCTAGCACTGTATCTGGCGGTCCGGCATTTCCGATACTTTCTAGAAGGCAGGCCTTTCACCGCTTTCACCGATCATAAGCCTTTGTCCTTTGCCTTCTCCAAAGTCTCCGATCCCTGGTCAGCTCGGCAGCAGAGACATTTATCCTACATTTCTGAATTCACAACTGACATCCAACATGTCTCCGGAAAGGATAATGTCGTTGCTGATGCACTTTCCAGACCGACCATCCACAACCTATCCTTGGGTGTCGACTACACGGCCCTAGCTGACGCACAGCAGGCCGACGACGAACTGCCCAGCTACAGAACCGCAGTCTCGGGCCTGCAGCTCCAAGATTTCTTGGTTGTTCCAGGTCAGCGGACCCTACTTTGCGACGTTGCGACTGGTCAGCCCCGCCCTATAGTCCCTGCAGCCTGGCGGAGACGCGTTTTTGACTCGGTACATGGGTTGGCACACCCGTCCATCAGATCAACTGTCCGACTGGTCGCCAGCAAGTTTGTCTGGCATGGCCTGCGCAAACAGGTAAATGAGTGGGCCCGGACTTGTCCGCACTGCCAGACGTCAAAAATCCAGCGACACACCAAGGTCCCGCCACAGCAGTTCGAGCCTACCCGTAGGAGGTTCGACCACATACGCGTCAACCTCCTGGGCCCTCTGCCGGTTTCAAGAGGAGCCCGGTACCTCCTTACCATCGTGGACCGGTTCACAAGGTGGCCTGAGGCAACCCCCCTGACTGACATCACAACTGATTCCTGCGCCCGGGCGCTGCTCACAACTTGGGTCTCACGTTTTGGTGTTCCGGCCCACATCACTTCAGACAGAGGCACCCAATTCACTTCCAGTCTCTGGACTGCATTAGCGAACCTGCTAGGGACGCAGCTGCACACCACCACGGCCTACCATCCTCAATCAAACGGGTTGGTGGAACGTTTTCACCGCCATCTGAAATCAGCCTTGATGGCCCGCCTGAAGGGTTCTAACTGGGTTGATGAGCTGCCTTGGGTCCTGCTCGGCATACGCACTGCCCCCAAAGAAGACCTCCGCACTTCGTCAGCTGAGCTTGTGTACGGGGCGCCCCTAGTTGTCCCCGGGGATTTCATACCTGCCCTTCGGGACCAAGGGGAACAACCCCCAGCAGTCCTACAAAGACTGCGCGAGAAGCTTGGCAACTTGGCCCCGATTCCCACCTCACGGCACGGTCAAGCCCCATCCTGCCAGCCCAAGGATCTATGGGACTGTAAGTTTGTTTTTGTTCGCAGGGGCACACCTCGGGCGCCGTTGCAATGACCATATGAGGGACCGTTCCGAGTCATAAGGAATAATGGATCCACCTTTATTTTGGACATTGGAGGCAGGGAACAGGCTTTCACGGCGGACTGCCTCAAACCGGCCCATTTGGATCTGCAGCAACCTGTCGAGCTTGCAATGCCGCGACGCAGAGGCTGGCCCCCTAAGCGGCAGCTGGCACAGCCCGCGGACCTTGGGGACTGTATCGCCGCTTCTGAGGGGGGGTTGTGTGGCGACTCACCGTTTAGTCGGTCGAACGGCGTCGGAGCAACGAGGCCCAAGATGGCGGCGGGCCTCGTCTTTCCCGAGCGACGGGGAGAACCCGCGCGCGGGAAAGTCTTGATGACGTAGTACTTATGTCATTGCCGGTTGGATTGGGCGGGAACAGTCTCCCTTAAAGGGCCCGCGCAAGGCGGGAAAATAAACCAGTTCTTGTTCGACAATCCTCCGACTAGCATCTTGTTTTATTTTGTGGTAGCAACCGCTACATTTTGTTTTTTGTGGAGCGGTGAAGGCTAAGGGGAGATCTGTTGGAGGTTTATAAGATTATGAGAGGCACAGATAGAGTAGATAGCCGGTATCTTTTTCCCAGGGTTGAAATGTCTAATACCAGAGGGCATGCATTTAAGGTGAGAGTGGGTAAGTTCGAAGGAGATGTTTGGGGCAAGTTTTTACACAGAGTGGTGGGTGCCTGGAATGTGTTCATAGGTGGTGGTGGAGGCATTTGGGAGGCTCTTAGATAGGTACATAAATGTACATGAGATGAAGTGATATGGACATAGTGTAGGCAGAAGGGAATAGTTTATTTGGGCATTGGATTACTAATTTAATTAGTTTGGTGCAACATCATGGGCTGGAAGGTCTGTTCCTGTTCTCTGTTCTAACTTGATACCAAAATGGAGGAAGGTAAGAATAGCAAATCCAAGGAATACTTGATGTCAAGGGAGACTGAGGTGTGGATAAAGAAGAAATAAAGAAAGCGCACGGCAGGTTTAGAGAAGTGAAAATCAGTGACTATGGGAAGTGTAGGGGAGTACTTGTATATTTAAAACAAAAATTACCAGGGCAAAGAGGAAGCACAAAATATCACTGATGGACAACATAAATGAAAAGCCAAAGCATTTTTGAAATATATTTAGGCAAGAGGGTAACCAGGGAAAGAATAGGGTCCATTTGGCACCAAAAGGGGAATCTGTGTGTGCTGATGAGGTTTTAAATGAATACTTTGCATCTGTATTCATTAAAGGGAAGGACATTGCAATTGGAAAATTCAGAGAAGTGGATGATGAACATTCCAGGGTATAGAAGTTTTGGTTGGAATGGGGTGATGAAAAAGAGGAGAGGCATTGATCAAGGAGATAGTCACTGCGGTCATGAGCAAGGATGTCTTAGAAGGCTCTTCAACTCAGGTCATATGGATAGAACTTGGAAATAAGCAAAAGGGCAACCACACAGCCAGGAGATGGAAAATAACTGTGTCGGCAAATCACATAAAAGTACAAGTGGAGCTGGATTGTAGCAGGAGTGGATATCAACTTTCCCAAATATTAATTGGGATACCTGAGTGTGAAAGGTTTAGATGGGGTGGAATTTTTAAACTGTGTTCAGGAGAGCTTGTTGTGCCAATACATAGATAATCCTATTGAGCTAGACCTATGCCTGGGAAATGAAGCCGGGCAGATGGATGAAGTGTTAGTGGATGAGCACTTTGGGGATAGTGACTATAAGTCGGTAAGTTTCAGAGTAGTTATAGAAATTGACAGTAGTTCAGAAATTAAGTGTTTGAATTGGGGAAAAACCAACTTTCAATATCTTAAGTCTGGATTTAAAAAACATGGACTGGGAGCAGCTACTTCAGGGGTAGAGAAAGTGTAAGGAGTTGCTGAAATGAATTAAGGTGGCAAAGAAGGACAATGAAATCTCACTGTCAAATGAGATTAAGGAAAATCCCAAGGCATTTTATAAGTATATTAAGAGCAAGAGGGTAACCAGGGAAAGGTGGAGCCCATTGGAGACCAAAGGGGCAGTCTGTGTGTGGAGCCAGACCACACGGGTGAGTTCTTAAATGAATACTTTTCATTTGTATTCTCGAAGAAGAAAGATATTATAGACTAATCTATGCCATCCAAGGTGCCTTTCTGAGCTAGTCCCATTTGTATGTGCTTCGTCGTTATCCCTACAAACCTTTCCTGTCCATGAACCTGTCCAAATGTATTTTAAAATTATTAAGATACCTTTATTAGTCACATGTACATCGAAACACAGTGAAATGCATCTTTTGCGTAGAGTGTTCTGGGGGCTGCACGCAAGTGTCGCCACGCTTCTGGCGCCAACATAGCATGCCCACAACTTCCTATCCATACATCTTTAGAATGTGGGAGGAAACTGGAGCACCCAGAGGAAGCCCATGCAGACACGGGGAGAACGTACAAACTCCTTACAGACAGTGGCTGGAATTGAACCCAGGTCGCTGGTGCTGTAATAGTGTTATGCTAACCGCTACTTTATAAGGGGATTGATAGAAACATTTAACATCATTAAAGGTCCACACAGAGGGGAAAGAAACTATTCCCAGTGGTAGGAGGGTTGAGAACAAAGGTGTGTAGAATGAAGGTAATTGGCTAAGGAATGAAAAGTGTCTTGAAAGCATTGCGCAGCAATTGATCTCTGCAGTGCATTTCAGGAGTAGTGGTGTAGACAGATTCAAATCTGGCACTTAAAAGGGAGCAGAATAAGCACGTGACTGGAAAAAAAATTGCAAGACTGTGGGAAATGACAGGAGAACTAGCTGTCTTGCAAGGATGGCTCTTGCAAAAAGTATGGACTTCATTGACTGACTGCCCACCTTATATACTGTAACTTTTCTCTGACTTGCCATCATCATGCAATGTGGTTCAAAAGGTAAAATTCAAAGGAAATTCTTTCAGGTCTGCCTAATTGAATGAGGTGTGTTTCCATAAATTCCAGTAAGTATCAAGACTGTGGATATTCCAAAAAGAGATTAAGGTTGATAGCAATGAAGAACAATAAGTGGCTGTTTTATATTGGATCAATTTTCTATGTGTTACCTTTCAATTTTGTATTGTCTCAGAGCATCTTTTTTTTGTATTTTTCAGGCATCTCATGGAGGTAAAATCTCAGTACCCCAATCAGTCATTTTTGTGACCACATCGATTCGCAGTCTTGACTGGAACAGGATGGAGCCTGTGCCGATCACTCATTTACCTCTTTCGAACGTATTCTTTTTTGAATTGTTGTTCCTGTGTTATCCGTAAGTTGCTAACTTCCAAAGACTTGCTATTATTTCTGAAAAGTAACTTATTTGGTGTAATCAAACATAAATTGGAATTCCTGTCACATTTCTTATGCTTTGAAGATGTTTCTTGTATAAAACCAATTAGAAAGACAGGGAGAGCAAGGTGATGGGCAAAGAACATACACTGAAATTGCATCAAGCAAAATAGTGTTGAGAAGAATAGTTGGTCCCAAGATTCCTTTTCATTGACACCCATCATTAAAATGGGATGGACAGGAACAAAAAAATAATCAAAAATGCTAACGGAGTGCAACCCATTGTCTCCAGGACTGGAGTACAAGGATACAAGGATTATGTTGCAGCTGTACCATGCCAAAGTTAGCCCATTCCTGATGTCTTGAGTAGTTCTTAGCTGCAATGTCAAACTTTTGGTGTTGAAGCTGCATTTATCCAGGCAAGTGGCGAACATTCCCTTGCATTCTTGAGTTGCGCCAAGATGATGCTGGAAAGATTTTGAGGAATTAGGAGGGGAATGTGTGACAACAGAATACCAGCTTTTGACTTGTTTTTCCAGCCATAGTCGTGTGTGACTGATCCAATCAAATTTATAGGCATTGGTGTCCCTGAAATGTGGGTGGTTGGAATTTCAATGGAGAAGTTGCATAATAGCAGCCACATTAAAAATGGCAATTTAAAAATCTCTTAAAATGTTGCATGATCTTGGATTATGTTCTGGAATTTTATGTACCTGTTTTCAAAATTGAGGTTTAGTAGGTTAAAATTTGTATTTGCATTCATTCCTCCAGAAGTGAGTGTTGTATAGCACAGAAATGGGCCCTGTGGCCCACCCTGTTCACTCCAGCCATTGGACTTACCTATACTTGCCCAATTTGCTCACATTAGATCCATTGCCACATTTTCCTTAGTGAATCCATTGCTTGTCTGGATGCTTCTTAATGTTGAGAGTACCTGCCTCCACCAACTCCTCAGGCAGCACATTCCAGATTCTGACCAATCTGTGTGGTGGGGGGGTGGGGGGTGGAATTCCCCCTCAGATCCCCTCTAAACCTCATGCCTCTCATCTTAAACCAAGTTGGCAAATTGGATCCAAAATTGGCTGTGCATGATGAGGGTCGCATTTGTGATTGGAAGCCTGCAACCAGCGGTGTGCTATCGGGAGCAGTGCTGAGACACTTGCTCTTTGCTATATACATTAACAACTTGGATATTAATGTAGGCGGTATGATTAGTAGAACATAGAACAGTACAGCACAGGAACAGGCCCTTTGGCCCACAATGCTGTGCTGAACTAATTAAACGAGTAATTAAATGCCTAACTAATCTAGTCCCTTCTGCCTACACAATGTCCATATCCATCCATTCTCTGCACATTATATGCCTACCTAAGAGCCTCTTAAACAGCTTTGTTGTATTCGCCTCCACTACTACCCCTGGCAGTGCATTGCAGGCACCCACCAATCTCCGCACATCTTCTTTGAACTTGCACCCTCTCGCCTTAAATGCATGCCCTTTAGTATTAGACATTTCAACCCTGGGAAAAAGATACCGGCTGTCTGGCTATGCCTCTCATAATCTTCTAACCATCCATCAGGTCTCCCTTCAGCCGCCACTGCTGCAGAAAGCAGAGCCCAAGTTTTTCTAACCTCTCCTCATAGCACATGCCCTCTAATCCAGGCAGCATTCTGGTAAACCTCTTCTGCACCTTCTCCAAAGCCTTGACATCCTTCCTGTAATGCGGGGGGTGGTGGCGGCGGCGGTGGGGTTGTTGGGGGGTACCAGAATTGAATGCAATACTCCAGATGTGGCCTTACTAGAGTTTTATAAAATGGCAACATTACTTGCCAACTCTTGAACTCAATGCCTCGACAATTGAAGCCAAGCCTGCCATACGCCTTCTTTACCACCCTATTATGATGCAGCTGCTTTCAGGGAGCTATGGATTTGGACCCCAAGATCCCTCTGTACATCAACATTATTGAGGGTCTTGCCATAAACAGTGTACTGTCCCTTTTATATGTGATCTCCCAAAGTGCAACAACCTCACATTTGGCTGGATTAAACTCCATCTGCCATTTCTCTGACACACGAGATTCTGCAGATGCTGGAATCAGGAGTAACACATACAAAATGCTGGAGGAACTCAGCACGTCAGGCAGCATCTATGGAGAGAAATAAACAGTCGACCCGAAACATTGACTATTTATTTCTCTCCATAGATGCTGCCTGACCTGCCATTTTTCTGCCCATATCTGCAACTGATCTATATCCCGCTATATTCTTTGGCAATTTTCTACACTATCCACAACACCACCAATCTGTATCATCTGAAAACTTACTAACCCACCCATCCACATGTTCATCCAGATCATTTATATCACAAACAGCAGAGGTTCCAATCTGGATTGCTGCAGAACACCACTAGTCACGGACCACCAGCCAGAATAAGTCCCATCGACCACTCCCCTCTGTCTTCTATGGGCAAGCCAATTCTGAATCCAAACAGCCAAGTTACCATGGATCCCATGCATCTTAATCTTCTGGGTGAGCCTACAATGAGGGCCCTTGTCAGTGCCTTTTAAATCCATGTAGACAACATCCACCACTCTACCTTCAATCACCTTTGTCACCACCTCGAAAAACTCAATCACGTTGGTAAAACTTGACTTGCCCTGCATGAAGCCATGCTGACTGTCCCTAATTAAGATTAAGATTTCTTTATTAGTCACATGTACATCAAAACACACAGTGAAATGCATCTTTGCGTAGAGTGTTCTGGCGGCAGCCCGCAAATGTCGCCACGCTTCCGGCACCAACGTAGCATGCCCACAACTTCCTAACCTGTACGTCTTTGGAATGTGGAGGATACCAGAGCATCCAGAGGAAACCCATGCAGACAGAGGGAAAATGTACAAACTCCTTACAGACAGCAGTGGGAATTGAACCCGGGTCGCTGGCGTTGTAATAGCATTACGCTAACCGCTACACATTATTATCCATGATATTCCAAATCCTATCCCAACAAATCCTCTCCAATTGCTTCCCTAACACTGATGTGAGATTCACCAGTCTGTGGTTTCCAGGGTTATCCCTTTTTCCTTTCTAGAATAACGTAACAACATTAGCTACTCACAAGTCCTCTGGGACTTTGCCTGTGGCTAGAGAGAACACGAAGGTCTTGGTCAAGGCCCCAGCAGTCTCATCTCTTGCCTCTCTCAGTAACCTGGAGTATATCCCATCAGGCTCTGGGGACTTATCCACCTTAATGTCTTTAAGAGACTCAACACTACCTCTTTATCTGAAAACGCCAGAGCATATCAGCATACTCCACATGGATCTCACTATCCTCTACATCCTTCTCAGTAAATACAGATGCAAAGTACTCATTTAGGACCTCGTCCACATCCCCCACATCCAAGCACTTTTCCTCCTTTATCCTTGTATGGTCCTACCCTCTCCCTTGTTGTTCTCATGCTCTTGATGTATGTGCAGAATGCCTTGGGATTCTCTTTAATCCTACTTGTCAAAGACTTTTCATGGTTCCTCCTGGTTCTCCTAATTACCCTCGAGTTCTTCTCTAGATTCTTTATAATTCTCAAGGGCTCTGTTTGACTTTAGCTTCCTAAACCTTATATATGCTTCCTTATTCTTCTTGACTAAATTCACCTCCTCTCCCGACATCCAAGGTTCCCTTACCTTGCCATCTTTGTCCTTCCTTCTTACTGGAACGTACCTGTCCTGTACTCTGCATAGTTGGTCTTTAAGCACCCTCCACATGTCAGATATGGACTTTCTCAAAAACAGCTGTTCCCAATTAAATTTCCCTAATTCCTGCCTAATACTCTTGTAATATGCCCTGCACCAATGTAATGGACTATGACCTCACAATCTACCTTGTTGTGACCTTGCACCTTATTGCACTGCACTTTCTCTGTAGCTGTGACACCTTACTCTGTACTGTTATTGTTTTCACCTGTACTACATCAACGCAATCTGTACTAACTAAATGTAACTGCCCTGTGTCATGAATTGACCTGTATGATCGGTTTGCAAGACAAGTTTTTCACTGTACCTCAGTACAAGTGACAAAAATATACCAATACCATACTTATCCCTATCTATAGCTGTCTTAAAACTTAAGGAGTTGTGGTCACAGTTCCCTAAATATTCTCCCACTGAGAGGTTAATCACCTGGCCAGGTCCAGTAAGGCCCCTTCTTTTGTTGGACTATCTCCATACTGATTTAAGAATATTCCCCAGGCTCCTCTGCGAGGTGAGGGAGGAGATTGCTGAACCGTAAACTAGGATCTTGGAGTCCTCATTGTCCACGGGAATGGTACTGGAGGATTGGAGGGTGGCAAATGTCCTCTTATTCAAAAAAGGTAATTGGGATAGTCCAGGGAATTACAGACCAGTGAGCCTGACATCTGTGGTGGGCAGGGTGTTGGAAAGGATTCTTAGAGATGGGATCTATGGGCATTTAGAGAATCATGGTCTGATCAGGGACAACCAGCATGGCTTTGTGAAGGGCAGATCATGCCTCTCAAGCCTGATAGGGTTCTTTGAGGAGGTGACCAGACAGATTGAGGGTTGGGCAGTAGATGTGGGCTAAATGGATTTTAGTAAGGCATTGGACAAGGTTCCACATAGTGGGCTTCTTCAGAAGGTCAGAGGGCATGGGATCCAGGGAAGCTTGGCTGTGTGGATTCAGAATTGGCTTGCCTGTAGAAAGCAGAAGGTTGTGGTGGAGGGAGTGCATTCAGATTGGAGGGCTGTGACCAGTGACCTCTGCTTTTCATGATTTTTTATTAATAACTTGGATGAGGGGCTAGAAGGGTGGGTTGGCAGGTTTGCAGATGACACAAAGGTTGGTGGTGGTGTGGATAGTGTGGAGGATTGTCGAAGATTGCAGAGGGACATTGATAGTACACCGAGCTGGGCTGAGAAGTGGCAGATGGAATTCAATCTGGAGAAGTGTGAGGTAGTACACTTTGGAAGGACAAACTCCAGGGCGGAGTACAAAGTTAATGGCAGGATTCTGGGTAGTGTGGAGGAGCAGAGGGATCTGGGGGTTCATATCCACAGATCCCTGAAAGTTGCCTCACAGGTGGATAGGGTAGTTAAGAAAGCTTATGGGATGTTAGCATTCATAAATCGTGGGATTGAGTTTAAGAGCTCTACAAAACTCTGGTTAGACCACACTTAAGAGTATTGTGTCCGGTTCTGGTCACCTCATTATAAGAAGGACATGGAAATGTTGGAAAGGGTGCAGAGGAGATTTACCAGGATGCTGTCTGGTTTAAAGAGTATGCATTATGAGGAGAGACTAAGGGAGCTAGGGCTTTACTCTTTGGAGAGAAGGAGGATGAGAGGAGACATGATAGAGGTATACAAAATATTAAGAGGAATAGATAGAGTGGACAGCCAGCGCCTCTTTCCCACGTTAACCCGATTTTGAAGTTCCCCTGCTGTCTGTTGGAAGATCACACAGTGCCACAGTTTACTTCAAACGCATTTATTTAGCAATGTATTGCTAGGGAGAAATCTCTTTACTCTATCATGGAGCCTGCTGCGGAGTTCTCCAAAGTACAAAGGAGTAAGCAGTTATTTATACAAACATTGTCACGCACAATTTAATTAGCCAGGCTCCACAGTTCTGGGTTGAGCAGAAAACGGACAAAGGGCTACTGCAGATGGACAAAGAGCCCAGGGTCACACCCCAGGTTCAGCTAATCGTTTTCTAATCGGGTGAGACAAAGGCAGGTATCACCTTCATTGTTTGAGACACCCTTCCCATTTCCCGTTAAGATTGACTATCATCTCCATAGTCAAACATAATGGGAATCCAGTTAAGTTCCAGACACAGCAATTACCACACAGCACCCAGCCCAGGAAAGCAGTGTTGTGGCTGTTCTGGCCTGAAGGACACTTTTTAAATCAGTATTTCGAGCAGCCATAATTCTCATCCATCTTAAGATATGAATACAGTTATAGTTTATTAATCCTACACCTCCTCAATGCCTGCCAGATCCCTTCTGATGCCCTCAAAACTGGCCTTCAGTTTAGAATCTTCAACCCCAGGACAAGTCCGATCCTTCTCCATAATTAGATCCAAAGTGTTCCCCTACACTCACTCCTGTCACCTACTCTGCCTCATTCCCTATGAGGAGATCCAGTATTGCACCCTCTATAGTTGGGACTTCTACATATTGATTAAGGAAACTTCCCTGAACACATTTGATAAACTTTATTCCATTCAGTCCTTTTGCAGTGTGGGAGTCCCAGTCAGTATGTGGAAAGTTAAAATTACCGGCTATCACAACTTTATATTCCTACAACTGTCTGCTATCTGTCTACAAATTGCAAGCTGAGTACTTAAAGGATACGAAGAGTGATGTCCACATTGGTGATCTTAAAGCATATTAAGATGGTCAAATCCCTGGAGGCTGACCAAGTGTATCTTAGAACATTGTGGGAGACTTGGGAAGAAATAGCAGAGGCCTTGGCAGAGATATTTGCATTATCCTTTGCCAAGGGGTGAGGTACCAGAGGACTGGAGGATGGCTAATGTTGTACCTTCATTTAAGAAGGGCTTCAAGGACAAGCCAGGGAACTATCGGCTGTTGACCCTAACATCAGTGGTGGGAAAGTTACTGGAGGGAATTCTGAGTTAGAGTCGTACAGCACGGAAACAGGACCTTTGGCCCAACTGATCCATGCTGACCAAGATGCCCATCCAAGTTTGTCCTATTTGCCTCTGTTTGGTCCATATTCTGCTAAACCTTTCCTATCCATGTACCTTTTCAACTGTCTTTTAAAAGTTGTTATTGTACCTGCTAGGTACAGGATCTACTAGCATTTGGAAAGGCAATGACTGATTAGGAATAGTCAGTATGACCCTGCATTTGGAAATTGTGTCTCACAAATATGATTGATGTTTTTGAAGGGGTGACCTAGAGAATTGACAAAGACAGGGTAGTAGATGTGGTCAATATGGACTTTGGGAAGGCTTTTCACAAAGTGCTCCATGCTGGTCTGCTCTGGAAGGTTAGAGCACATGGAATCTGGGGTGAGCAGGCCAATTGAATACAAAATCGGCTTGGTGGAAGGAGACAGCATGATAGTGGAGGGTTGTTCTTCAGACTGGAGGCCTATGACCAATGGTGTGCTGCAGGGATCAGTGCTGGGTCGGCTGTTGTTTGATATCCAAATTAATGATTTGGTATTGGTATTGGTTCTTATGGTCACTTGTACTGAGGTACGGTGAAAAACTTGTCTTGCATACCAATCATACAGATCAATTCATTACACAGTGCAGTTACATAGGGTTAGCACAGAGTGCATTGAGGTAGTACAGGTAAAAACAATAACAATACAGAGTAAAGTGTCACGGCTACAGAGAAAGTGCCATGCAGTAAGGTGCAAGGTCACAACAAGGTAGATCGTGAGGTCATAGTCCATCTCATTGTATAAGGGAACCGTTCAATAGTCTTATCACAGTGGGGTAGAAGCTGTCCTTAAGTCTGGTGGTACGTGCCCTCAGGCTCCTGTGTCTTCTACCCGATGGAAGAGGAGAGAAGGGAGAATGACTCGGGTGGGTGGGGTCTTTGATTATGCTGGCTGCTTCATCAAGACTGCGAGAGGTAAAGACAGAGTCCAAGGAGGGGAGGCTGGTGTCTGCAATGCGCTGGGCTGTGTCCACAACTCCCTGCAGTTTCTTGCGGTCCTGGGCAGAGCAGTTGCCGTACCAAGCTGTGATACATCCAGATAGGATGCTTTCTATGGTGCGATAAAAGTTGGTGAGTGTCAAAGGGGACAAACTGAATTTCTTTAGCCTCCTGAGCAAGTAGAGGTGCTGGTGAGCTCTCTTGGCCGTGGCTTCTACGTGATTTGACCAGGACAGGCTGTTGATGATGTTCACTCCGATGAAATTGAAGCCCTCAACCCTCTTGACCTCAGCACAGTTGATGTAGACAGGCACACGTCCACCGCCCGCTTTCCTGACGTCAATGACCAGCTCTTTTGTTTTGTTGACATTGAGGAAAAGGTTGTTGTCCACTAAGCTCTCTATCTCCTTCCTGTCCTCCAACTCATCGCCGTTTGAGATACAACCTACAACGGTGGTATCATCTGCAAACTTGTAGTTGGAGTTGGAGCAGAATCTGGCCACAGTCATGAGTGTATAGGGAGCAGAGTGGAGGGCTGAGGATGCAGCCTTGTGAGGCACCAGTGTTGAGAATAATTGTGCCGGAGGTATTGCTGCCTATCCTCACTGATTGCGGTCTGTCGGTTAGAAAGTCAAGGATCCAGTTACAGAAGGATATGTTGAGTCCTAGGTCTTGGAGTTTGGTGACAAGTTTGTTTGGGATTATTGTATTGAAGGCAGAGCTGTAGTCAATAAACAATAGTCTAACATAGGTGTCTTTACTGTCCAGATGCTCCAGAGCTGAGTGTAGGGTCAGGGAGATGGTGTCCGCTGTGGACCTGTTTCGGCGATAGGCAAATTGCGGTGGGTCGAGGTTTCTGGTTGGCTGGAGTTGATGCGTGCCGTGACCAACATCTCAAAGCATTTCATGATGGTGGATGTCAGAGCCACTGGTCGGTAGTCATTGAGGCATGTTACCTTGCTTTTCTTTGGTACTGGAATGATAGTGGTCTTCTTAAAACAGGTGGGAACCTGAGATTGCAGCAGGGAAAAGTTAAATATGTCCACAAATACTTCTGCCAGCTGACCAGCACAAGACCTGAGCACACGGCCAGGGACACCATCTGGGCCAGGTGCTTTCCTCGCGTTCACTCTCTGGATGACTGATCTGACGTCCTCAACGGTGATCACAGGTTCAGTTGCATTGGAGGCTGTCGGGGTGGGTGGTGACAATCCACTTCCCTTCTGCTCAAAACGCGCATAGAATGCGTTGTTCATCAGGAAGGGATGCGCTATTGTTTACTATGCAGCCCGTCTTCATCTTGTAGCGTGCTATGGCATATAAGCCCTGCCATAGCTGACGGCTGGTCTGGGACTCTATTTTGAGTTGGTATTACCTCTTGGCATCCCTGATAGCTTTCCGAAGGTCATATAGAACCATAGAACAATACAGCACATTACAGGCCCTTTGGCCCACCATGTTGTGCCGACCTTTAAACCACGCTTTAGACTATCTAACCCCTCCCTCCCTCCCACATATCCCCCTATTTTAAATTTCTCCATATGCTTATCTAACAATCTCTTGAACTTGACCAACGTACTTGCCTCCACCAGTACCCCAGGCAGTGCATTCCATGCACCAACCACTCTCTGGGTGAAAAACGTCCCTTTGATTTCTCCCTTGAACTTCCCACCCATTACTTGAAATCCATGTCCTCTTGTTTTGAGCATTGGTGCCCTGAGAAAGAGGCACTGGCTGTCCACTCTATCTATTCCTCTTAATATCTTGTATACCTTTATCATGTCTCTTCTCATCCTCCTCCTCTCCAAAGAGTAAAGACCTAGCTCCTTTAGTCTCTCCTCATAATCCATACTCTCCAAACCAGGCAGCATCCTGGTAAATCTCCTCTGCACCCTTTCCAACGCTTCCACATCCTTCCCAGAATCAGGCAACCAGAACTGGACACAGTACTCCAAGTGTGGTCTAACCAGAGTTTTGTAGAGCTGCATCATTACCTTGTGGCTCTTAAACTCGATCCCACGACTTATGAAAGCTAACATCCCACAAGCTTTCTTAACTACCCTATCCACCTGTGAGGCAACTTTCAGGGATCTGTGGATATAAACCCCCTCAGATCCCTCTGCTCCTCCACACTACCCAGAATCCTGCCACTAACCTTGTACTCCGCCTTGGAGTTTGTCCTTCTAAAGTGTACCACCTCACACTTCTTCAGATTGAACTCCATCTGCCACTTCTCAGCCCAGCTCTGCATCCTATCAATATCCCTCTGCAATCTCCGACAGTCCTCCACACTATCCACACCACCACCAACCTTTGTGTCGTCTGCAAACTTGCTCACCCACCCTTCTACCCCCTCATCCAAGTCATTAATAAATATCACAAAAAGTAGAGGTCCCAGAACCGATCCCTGTGGGACACCACTAGTCACAGCCCTCCAATCTGAATGGACTCCCTCCACCACAACCCTCTGCTTTTTACAGGCAAGCCAATTCTGAATCCACATGGCCAAGCCTCCCTGGATCCCATGCCCTCTGACCTTCTGAAGAAGCCAACCATATTGAACCTTGTCAAATGCCTTACTAAAATGCATGTAGACCACATCTACTGCACTACCCTCATCAATCTTCCTGGTCACCTCCTCAAAGAACACTATCAGGCTTGTGAGACATAATCTAGCCTTCACAAAGCCATGCTGGCTGACCCTAATCAGTCCATGATTCTCTAAATGCTCATAGATCCTATCTCTCAGAATCCTTTCCAACAGCTTACCCACCACAGACATAAGGCTCACTGGTCTGTAATTCCCTGGACTATCCCTACTTCCTTTTTTGAATAAGGGGACAACATTTGCCACCCTCCAATCCTCCGGTACCATTCCTGTGGACAACGAGGACTCAAAGATCCTAGCCAATGGTTCAGCAATCTCCTCCCTCGCCTCATGAAGCAGCCTGAGGAATATCCCATCAAGCCCCGGGGACTTATCTATCCTAATATTTTCTAACAGCTCCAGCACATCCTATCTATGTGCTCTAGATCATTAACCTTACCAACACTGTCCTCTGTGTTATCAAGGCCCCTCTCGTTAGTAAATACTGAAGAGAAGTATTCATTGAGAACCTAACCCACTTCCACAGCTTCCAGGCACATCTTTCCACCTTTATCTCTAATCGGTTCTACCTTTACTCTCGTCATCCTTCTGCTCTTCACGTACGTGAAAAAAGCCTTGGGATTTTCCTTAACCCTACTCGCCAAGGCCTTCTTATGTCCCTTTTTTGCTCTCCTCAGCCCCTTCTTTTCCTTCCTTGCTACCTTATATTCTTCATGAGCCCTATCTGATCCTTGCTGCCTTCACCTGATGTATCCTGCCTTCTTCCTCCTAACTAGATGTTCCACCTTTCTTGTCACCCATGGTTCCCTTACCCTGCCGTTCTTTCTCTGCCTCACCGGCACAAATTTATCCCTAACACCCTGCAAGAGATCCCTGAACAACAACCACATCTCCATGGTACATTTCCCTTCAAAAATGTCATCCCAACTTACACTCTGAAGTTCTAGCCTCATAGCCTCATAATTTGCCCTTCCCCAATGAAATATCTTCTTGTCCTCTTTGCTCCTATCCTTGTCCATGGCAATGCTAAAGGTTAGGTAGCAATGGTCACTGTCCCCCAAATGCTCACCCACCGAGAGATCTGTCACCTGACCTGGTTCATTACCTAATACTAGATCTAATATGGCATTCCCTCCAGTCGGCCTGTCAACATACTGTAACAGGAATCCATCCTGGACACACTTAACAAACTCTGCTCCATCTAAACCTTTGGCACTAAGCAGGTGCCAATCAATATTTGGGAAATTAAGTCTCCCATGATAACAACCCTGTTATTCTTGCACCTTTCCAAAATCTGCCTCCCAATCTGCTCCTCAGTATCCCTGCTGCTATCCATAGGCCTATAGAATACTCCCAGTGGAGTAGCCGCTCCTTTCTTGTTCCTAACTTTCACCCATACTGACTCTAGAGAGGATCCTTCTACATTATCCACCCTTTCTGCAGCTGTAATAGTATCCCTGACCAGTAACGTCACCCCTCCTCCTCTTCTCCCCACCCCCCCCCCATCCCTTTTAAAACACTGAAATCCAGGAATATTCAATATCCATTCCTGCCCTGGTGACAGCCAAGTCTCTGCATGAGCCAGAATATCATCGTCCCACGTACTTATCCAAGCTCTCAGTTCATCACGCTTATTCCTGATACTTCTTGCATTTAAGTAAATGCACTTTAGCCCATCCACCTTTCTACTTTTATACCCTGTACTCTGCTTCTCCTTCCTCAAATCCTCTCTACATGTTAGATCTGACTTTTCCACATCCACTTCTTACTCTGACCTACCCCTCCGGTTCCCATCCCCCTCACAAACTCGTTTAAACCCTCCCGAACCACCCTAACACTCTGTATTTCTTGTACAGATCAGGATCACCAGACTTGTGTGCAGCAGTCCTCAACTTCAGTAGGGAGTGGATCTCCCGGTTCATCCGTGGTTTCCTGTTTGGGAACACCTGTATTGTCCTCTTTGGTACACAGTCCTCCACACACTTGCAGATAAAGTCTGTGATGGTGGTGGTATACTCATCAAGGCTGGCAGCTGAATCTTTGAACGTGGACCAGTCCACTGTCTCAAAGCAGTCACGTAGGAGCTCATCTGCTTCCTCAGACCAGCACTGCATGACTCTGTACTGGATCCTCCCATTTCAGTTTCTGTTTGTATGCAGGGAGAAGTAGCACAGCCTGGTGGTGTTCTTAACATGGTTGGCAAGTTTGCAGACAACACCCAAATTGGTGGCGTAGAGGACAGTGAAGAGTGTTATCTAAGTTTCTAAAGGGACCTGGACCAACTTGAGAAATGGGCCAGAGAATGGCAGATGGAATTTAACTCTTGACAAGTGCAAGATGTTGCATTTGGTAAGTTAAACCAGGGCAGGACTTGCACAGTAAATGGTAGGGCCCTGGTGAGTGTTGTCAAACAAAGTGACTGAGGGGTACAGATACACAGGTCCTTGAAGGTAACAACACAGGCGGACAGGGTAGTGAAGAAGCCATTTGACATACTTGCTATCATCGGTCAGAGCATTGAGTACAATAGTTGGGATGTCATGTCTTTCAGTTGTACAAGACGTTGATGAGACCACACTTGGAGTATTGTGTGCCTTTCTCATTGCCTGGCTGTAGGAAGGATCTCATTCAGCTGGAAAGGGTGCAGAAAAGATTCACGAGGATATTGTGGGGACTGGAGGGCTTGTGTTGTAAGGAGAGACTGGATAGGCTGGGGCTTTTTTCCCTGGAGTGTAGGAGGCTGAGGGGTGACCCTATAGAGGTATATAAAATCATGAGGGACATGGATGAGGTGAATGGTCAGTCTTTTTTCCAGGGTATGGGAGTCTAAAGCAAGAGGGCATAGATTTAAGGTGAGAGGAGAAAGATTTAAAGGGGACTTGAGCAATTTTTTCCATACAGAGGGTGGTGGTGGGAATGAGCTGCCAAAGGAAGTGGTAGAGGCAGGTACAATTACAACCTTTAAAAGACACTTAGAAAGATAAATGAATAGGAAAAGTTGGGCCAAATGGCCTTTTCGTGCTGTATAACTCTATTACCGTCCCCACCTTCCCTGCTGTTTTATGGAGTTTTTGTCTTTTCAGTTCTGACAAAGCATCTCCAACCTAAAACATTGACTCTGTTTCTATTCCCACAGATGCGACTGACCTGCTGAGTAGTTCCGTCATTTTCTGTTTTTGTTTTAAACTTCCAGCATCTTCAGGTTTTTTTTAACTGAAGTCCATGTAAACCACATCTACCTATTGCCCTCATTAATGCACCTTGTTACCTCCTCAGAAAATTCAATCAGAATGGTCAGATAAAATCTTTCCTTCATAAAGCCATGCTGCCTTTCTCAGATCATTCCCTGCCTTTCCAAGTCATCAATAATCCTGTCCCTGAGAATTTTTTCCAGTAACTTCCCTACCACAGATGTTGAGCTCACTGGTCTGTAATTGCCAGGCTTTTCCCTGCTGCCCTTCTTGAAAGGGAGGACTACATTTGCTGTCATCTGGTACTTCATATTTGGCCAGCAAAGATTTAAAAATCTCTGCCAGAGCCACGGTAGTCTCTTCCCTTGCATCCCTTTGCAGCCTAGGATAAATCTCATATGGTCCTGGGGATTTTTTCACCTTTAAAACCTGCAAAAGCATCTAGTACATCCTCTTTATTTACAGAGACTTCCACTAGAACTTCACCTTCCCCTTTGCTGAGTTCTCTAACTCTGCTCTGTGCTCTGTCCTTTCCTTGCAGACTTTGGTTTTCCTTGCCTGTTTTCTTACCCTGAGTATGTACTGGGTGATCCACTGACTTGTAAAAATGAGTGAATATTTGCTGGTAAACAATGCACCTAGGAATTATGTTTGCTTTTTGTATTTACTCTTTTTACAGGTTTGGAATGTACATCCCTTTCTTTCGGTTGAAATATGATACAAAGAAGTCCAATCTCTCATCTGTGGCCAACATAGGCCCCAATGAAACAATAACAGCAATTGAAAGAAGTAAAGACTACTTAACAGTTTTAAAGGAGACCTTGAAAAATCATACAAACCAGATGCACAGCCTAAATTCTATGCCAACACATGCATGCTGCTTGTCTCCAGATCTGATAAGAAATGAAGTGGAACACCTGAAAATGGACTTCAATTGGCGCATGAAGGAAGTTCTGGTTAATGCAATGCTGAGTGCTTATTACATAGCCTTTGTGCCTGTTTGGTTTATAAAAGTAAGTAATGCAATGTCAAATGCATTATGTAAAATGTATGATAAACAACTCTTCAGTACTCCTCTCTGCTCACAGCAAATAATGATCCACAAGTCTTCCTAAAGACCAAACCAAATTTGAAATGGATGAATGCCAAACTTTAGGATTGTATTGTGCATGGCTTAGATTTATTTAACAAGTTAAACTGCATTGTTATGCACAAGTCCCAAATTGGTTGGCAATAGCTCAGTGAAGCCACAAAGTAACACAGCAAAGTGCTTTTTCTTGCTGTAAGCCTGGACAAAGAGCTTTGGATGTGAGCTGGGGGTGGTGCAGTGACAAGTACCATGTTTAAAAAAAACATTTGGACAAGTACATGGATGGGAAACATTTAGATGGATGTGTGTCAAACACAGCCGACTGCAATTAGTTTAACGGGCATCTTGATCGGCATGGATGAGTAGGGCTGAAGGACCTGTTTCTGTGCTGTATAACTCTATGAATCTACAGATGTAGTTCATTGTTTGCTCATCATATTCCATTTGTGTAAACCATCAGCAGGAGTTCATATCTGAGAGACTGGAGTAAAAGCTCTCTTCCCTTTGCTTCCTTGGATGTACGAGTGATACATTGAGGTTACGAAATTTAGAGGCGATCATTCACACTTCACAAGAACAGGTCCTCCCTTGCTTATGAATGCCCTACTTGTGTTCAGCCCATGCATCTGAACGAGCATCTAGGAGTCCAGCAGGATGGATTTGCCGACTGCTAATTTAAACGGAACCCTGCCATAACCTAGGGATGACCTGTACTAGGCAATGTTAATTTCCGTATTTTAACCAGGTTCAGTATTCTGATCAGGTTTTGCGGTACGCAGGAATGGATTAATTAATTATCCAAGGAGCTGCAAATTCTGAAATCATTCATGTCCTGTGACCTTATTTTAGTGGGAAAGACATTAATGAAGCAATTGAGCATAGGTGGGTTTAGGACAATGAGCTTGGAAAATTCTACAGCACTGGACTGAGGCTCTGATAATTTTCTTCTGACAATTGTGGCTGTCTTATTTTGTGTAGGGTATGATGTTGTCATCGTGGTGTATGACATGGCAGTGGCTTCCTTGACCAGTTCACAGTCAGTTGTGCTGCTGTGGTCTGGAATCACATAGAGGCCAGACCAGGTGAGAATGGCAGATTTTTTTCTCAAAAAAGGACTTGTAAACTAAACTGAATTTTACGCTGCAGTGGTTTCATAATTAATTAAATCAGGAATGAAAATAACAGTAGCTATTATAGGGTGGTGGTGGAGGCAGATACATTGGACAGGTTCAAGAGCTTGTTGGATAGGCATATGGGGGAGTGTGGGATGGGGGGATATGCGGGAGGAAGGGGTTAGGTAGTGTGAGGGTGGTTTGATGGACGGCACAACATGGTGGGCCGAAGGGCCTGTTTTGTGCTCTATGGTTCTATTCTATATTTCCAATTTAGAATGGTGGGATTCAGACTTTTGGTTCTGGTTTATTGATCTATGCCTCAAGTTAATGATAAACAATTTAAGACACAGGAAGGAGGCACTAATTGGTCTATTGTTTCTGTGCTAGTCAAAAAAAAGCTAACCAACTTGATCCCACCTTCTAGCTGGAGTTCTGTAATGGTTTTTTAATTACAGATTCCGAGCACTTTCTAAATATGGCAAACGTTTCTGCCTCCATCACCCTATCAGGCTCTGAGTTCCAGAACTCTGCCACCCTCTTGGTGACGACTTTTTTTCCTCCTCTTCCCTTCCAATCCTTTGACCAACTACTTAAAATCTATAATAAAATCAGAAAATGCTGGACAATCTTAGCAGGTATTTCCATTTACTTGAAATCTATGTCACCTGGTTTTTTGACTCCATAAAGGAAATAAGTCCTTCCTATTTACTTATTCTCAGGCCTTCATAATTTTATACACCTCAGTTAAATTGCAACCTCTTCCAAAGAAGATGGCACCAACATATTCAATCTTAATAGCTACAGTTTCTCAGTCCTTACAATGTCCTCCCAAAATTGCTTCTGCAACTTCTGTGCAATTGCATCTTTCTTTTTAGCCGCACTTCAGTGGTGTTGTAACAAGTGTTGTATGCCATTATGACCTCTGCTCTTGTATTCTGTGGCACAGCTAATAATGGAAACCATCCCAAATGCCTTTGTTAATCATCAAAATAATCTGCCTTACTATCTTAGGGATGCTGACACACACTCCAAGACCCTTAATTTCTCCAAACCACTCAATATCCTGCCATTTATTAGCTATTACCTTGTCTTGCAGCACTTCCTTAATACATCACCTCCCACTTTTCTGCATTAAATTTCATTTCCATTTTTCCATTCTACTTAATATATCACCTACATTTTCCTACACATTAAAGTTTTCCTCTCTACCAACCAAAGTGCCAGCTTTGTTATAGAACATAGAACAGTACAGCATAGGAACAGGCCCTTCGGCCTATATTATCTGTGCTGCCCATGATACCAAATTAAACTAATCCCATCTACCTGCACATGATCCATATTCCTCCATTCCCTGCATGTTCATGTACCTGTCTAAATACCCATTAAACGTCACTATCATGTTTGTTACCACCACCCCTTGCAGTGTGTCCCAGGCACCTACCATTTGCTGTGTGTAAAAGAAAAAAACTCTTGCCCCACACATCTCCTTTCGAACTTTCCCCCTCTCATCTTAAAGCAATACCCACTAGTATGTGATATTTCTACCCTGGAAAATAGACTGATTATTTACCATATCTGTGCCTCTCATAATTTTGTATTCTTCTATCAAGTTGCTCCTCAGCCTCCGATGCTTCATAAAAAAAATCCAAGTTTGTTCAATCTCCTCTTGTAATAATAAACCAATACCAATACTCTTTAATCCAGACAGCATGTTGGTGAACCTCTTCTGCATCCTCTCCAAAGCCCCCTCATCCTTCCTGTAATGAGCGACCAGAACTGCACATAATATTCTTTTGGCACGCTGGCCTTCATAAATCAGGCCAGTGAGTATAAAAGTTGGGAGGTCATGGTGCTGTTCACAGAACGCTGGTGAGGCCACACTTAGAGTATTGTGTTCAGTTTTGGTTGCCCTGCTATTGGAAAGAGTGCAGAAGAGATTTATAAGGATATTGTAAATTGTCATGGACAGGGACAGGTGCAGAGAGGACAAGAGATTTTTCAATTGGGGAAGGGCGAACTACGAGGCTATAAGGAGAGAACTTGGGAGTGTAAATTGGGATGTCCTTTTTGAAGGAAAATGTACCATGGAGATGTGGTCGATGTTCAGGGATCTTATGCAGGATGTTAGGGATAAATATGTCCCGGTGAGGCAGAGAAGGAATGGCAGGATGAAGGAACCATGGGTGACAAGAGAGGTGGAACGACTTGTTAGGGAGAAGAAGGTAGCATATGTGAGGTATAAGCAGCAAGGTTCAGACAGGGCCTGTGAGGAATATAGGGTAGCGAGGAAGGAACTTAAGAAAGGGCTGAGGAGAGCTAGAAGGGGACATGAAAAGGCTTTGGCTAGTAGGGTTAAGGAAAATCCCAAGGCCTTTTTCAAGTACGTGAAGGGTAGGAGGATGGCTAGGGTAAAGGTAGGTCCGATTAAGGACAAAGGTGGGAGAATTTGCCTGGAGGCAGCGGAAGTGGGAGAAGTTCTCAATGAGTACTTCTCTTCGGTATTCAGCAGGGAGAGGGGTCTTGATGATGCGGAAGGGAGTGCTGGTAGGGGTAATGTTCTCGAGGTTGTAGATATCAAGAGAGAGGATGTGTTGAAGTTGTTAAATAATATCAAGACAGATAAATCTCCGGGGCCTGACGGGATTTTCCCCAGGCTGCTTCGAGAGGCTAGGGAGGAGATTATTGAACCGCTGGTAAGGATCTTTGAGTCCTCGTTGTCCACGGGGATGGTGCCAGAGGATTGGAGGGTTGCGAATGTTGTCCCCTTGTTCAAAAAAGGTAATAGGGATAGGCCAGGGAATTATAGACCGGTGAGTCTCACGTCTGTGGTGGGTAAGCTTTTAGAAAGGATTCTAAGGGATAGGATTTATGAACACCTTGAGAATCATGGACTGATTAGGGACAGCCAGCATGGCTTTGTGAAGGGAAGATCTTGCCTCACAAGCCTGATAGGGTTCTTTGAGGAGGTGACCAGGAAGATTGATGAGGGTAGTGCGGTGGATGTGGTTTACATGGATTTTAGTAAGGCATTTGATAAGGTTCCTCATGGTAGGCTTCTTCAGAAGGTCAGAGGCCAAGGGATCCAAGGAAGCTTGGCTGTGTGGATTAGGAATTGGCTTGCATGTAGAAAGCAGAGGGTTGTGGTGGAAGGAGTGCCCTTGGATTGGAAGGCAGTGACTAGTGGTGTCCCGCAGGGATCGGTTCTGGGACCTCTACTTTTTGTGATATTTATAGATGACTTAGATGAGGGGGTGGAGGGCTGGGTTAGTAAGTTTGCGGACGACACTAAGATCGGCGGTGTTGTGGATAGTGTGGAGGGCTGTCGGAGCTTACAGAGGGATATTGATAGGATGCAGAGCTGGGCTGACAAGTGGCAGATGGAGTTCAATCCGCAGAAGTGTGAGGTGGTACACTTTGGAAGGACAAACTCCAGGGCAGAGTACTGGGTGAATGGCAAGGTACTTGGCAGTGTGGAGGAGCAGAGGGATCTGGGGGTTCATATTCACAGTTCATTGAAAGTTGCCTCACAGGTGGAAAGAGCAGTTAAGAAGGCCAATGGGATGTTGGCTTTCATAAATCGCGGGATTGAATTTAAGAGCCGCGAGGTGATGATGCAGCTTTACAAAACTCTAGTTAGGCCACACTTAGAGTACTGTGTTCAGTTCTGGTCGCCTCATTATAGGAAGGATGTGGGGGCGTTGGAGAGGGTGCAGAGGAGATTTACTGGGATGCTGCCTGGATTAGAGAGTATTGAATATGCGGAGAGGCTTAAGGTGCTAGGGCTTTATTCACTGGAAAGGAGGAGGATGAGAGGAGACATGATAGAGGTATATAAAATACTGAGAGGAATAGATAGAGTAGACAGTCAGCGCCTCCTTCCCAGGGCACCAATGCTCAAGACGAGAGGGCATGGCTTTAAGGTTATGGGTGGGAGGTTCAGGGGAGATGTCAGGGGGAGGTTTTTCACCCAGAGAGTGGTTGGTGCATGGATTGCACTGCCTGGGGTGGTGGTGGAGGCAGATACTTTGAACAGGTTCAAGAGCTTGTTGGATAGGCATATGGAGGAGTGTGGGATGGGGGGATATGCGGGAGGAAGGGGTTAGGTAGTGTGAGGGTGGTTTGATGGACGGCACAACATGGTGGGCCAACATGGTGCTCTATGGTTCTATGTTGCCAGGACTTGAGGGACTGTTGTAAGGAGAGGTTGGACAGGCTTGGACTTTTTTCCTTGGACTATAGGAGATTGAGAGGTGATGTTATAGAGGTGTATAAAATCATGGGGGACATAGATAGGGTGAATACACTTAGTCTTTTTCCAAGGGTTGGAGAATCAAAAACTAGAGGGCATAGATTTAAGGTGAAAGGGGAAATATTTCATAGGAACTTGAGGGGCAACTTTTTTACACAAAGGGTGATATCTACTGTATGTGGAATGAGCCACCAAAGGAAGTGGTTGTGGCAGGTACATGGATTGGATAGGTTTAGAATGTTATGGGTCAAACACTGGCACATGGGAGTATCTTGAATGGGGCATCTTGGTCAGCATGGACCAGGTAGAGTCAGAGAGTCATACAGTATGGATACAGGCCTTTCGGCCCAATGAGTTCATGCCAACCATGGTGTTCACCCATCTTGTCCTAATTTCTTGCTGTTGTGCTGAGATTTTTCCAAGTTGTGCCAAAGGGCCTGTTTCCATTGCTGTATAACTCCATTCCACATAGGCCTAACCAAAGTTTTATGCAGCTGCAACGTGACTTCCTGAATCTTAGACTCAACAGTCCCACTGATGAAGGCAAGCATGCTATACACCTTCTTTACCAACCTATCTACTTGTGTGGCCACTTTCAGGAAGCTATGGACTTGGACTGCAAGATCCCCCTGTCCATCAGTGCTCGGAAGGATCCAGCCATTTACAGGATACTTTCCCCTTGCATTTGAATTCCCAAAGTGCATAATGTCACACTTGTCTGGATTAAACTCCATCTGCCTTTTCTCCGCCCATGTCTGCAGCTGATCAATATCCTGCTGTGTTCTTTGACAACCTTCTTCACTATCTACACAGCTCCACTAATTTTCGTGTCATCTGTAAACTTGGTAATTAGCCCATCTACTTTTTCATCCCAAGTCATTTATATTTATCTCAAACAAGAAGTCCCAACACTGGTCCCTGTGGAATACCACTGGTCACAAACTTCCAGTCAAAATAACACTCCTCCACCCCCATCCTGTGTCTTCTATGGCCAAACAATTTTGAATCTGATCTACCAAGTCACTGTGGTTCTCATGCATCTTAATCTTCTGGATCACCCTGTCATGAGGGACCTCGTCAAATGCCTTACTAAAGTTCATGTAGATAATATCCACTACCCTACCCTCATCAATCATCATTTTCACCTCCTCAGAAAAAACACTCAATCACGACGTTCCCATCGTGCCCCTGGATTTTGAGTCCATGATGCTTACATACCAGGTCCTGTGGTATCCCAGCCTTCCAGTCACAAAATCACCCATTAACCATTACCCTTTGCTTCTTGCCACTGAGCCTAATTTGACTCTTAACCTCCAATCCCATGGGCTTTCAATTTTTTGACAGCCTGTCCCAAGAAAATGTGACAAAAGGTTTGCTAAAATCCATGTAAACTAGGTCAAACACACTGCCCTCATCCATCTTCATTACATCCTACAAAAGGTTGAATCAAATTGCTCAGACATCTTCTGTTAGCAGTTCCATTCTGGCTGTCCTAATTGAAACTGTCTGATTAAGGTTTATCCTGTCCCTCAGAATAGAGTCCAATGTTTTTCTCACTGCTTGTTAACCTAGCCTGGAATTACATTATTTATCTCTTCCACCCTTCTTAAACAACCGTCCAGTCTTTTGGCAGTTCTTAGCAGACGTCCAATCCTTTGGTACCACTCCTGCAGCCAGGGAAGATATGAAAATATTAGAAACATAGAAAAACTACAGCACAATTCAGGCCCTTTGGCCCACAAAGCTGTGCCGAACATGTCCCTACCCTAGAAATTACTAGGCTTACCCATAGCCCTCTATTTTTCTCAGCTCCATGTACCCATCCAACAGTCTCTTAAAAGACCCTATCGTATCCGCCTCCACCACCATTGCCGGCAGCCCATTCCACGCACTCACCACTCTCTGAGTAAAAAAACTTACCCCTGATATCTCCTCTATATCTACTCCCCAGCACCTTAAACCTATGTCCTCTTGTGGCCACCATTTCAGCCCTGGGAAAAAGCCTCTGACTATCTACCCGATCAATACCTCTCATCATCTTATATACCTCTATCAGGTCCCCCCTCATCGTCCGTCACTCCAAGGAGAAAAGGCCGAGTTCCCTCAACCTACTTTCATAAGGCATGCTCCGCATTCCAGGCAGCATCCCAGTAAATCTCCTCTGCACCCTTTCTATAGCTTCCACATCCTTCCTGTGGTGAGGTGACCAGAACTGAGCACAGTACTCCAAGTGGGGTCTGACCAGGGACCTATATAGCTGCAACAATACCTCTCAGCTCCTAAATTCAATTCCCCGATTGATGAAGGACAATACACCATATGCCTTCTTAACCACAGAGTCAACCTGCGCAGCCGCTTTGAGCATCCTATGGACTCAGACCCCACGATCCCTCTGATCTTCCACACTGCCAAGAGTCCTACCATTAATACTATATTCTGCCATCATATTTGACCTACCAAAATGAACCACTTCGCACTTGTCTGGGTTGAACTGCATCTGCCACTTCTCAGCCCAACTTTGCATCCTATCTATGTCCCTCTGTAACCTCTGACAGCCCTCCAAACTATCCACAACGCCCCCAACCTTTGTGTCATCCGCAAACTTACTAACCCACCCCTCCACTTCCTCATCCAGGTCATTTATAAAAATCACAAAGAACAAGGGTCCCAGTACAGATCCCTGAGGTACACCACTGGTCACTGACCTCCATGCAGAATACGACCCTTCAACAACCACTCTTTGCCTTCTGTGGGCCAGCCAGTTCTGGATCCACACTGCAATGCCCCCTTGGATCCCGTGCCTCCTTACTTTCTCAATAAGCCTTGCATGGGGTACCTTATCAAACGCTTTGCTGAAATCCATATACACTACATCTACTGCTCTCCCTTCATCGATGTGTTTAGTCACATCCTCAAAAAATTCAGTCAGGCTCGTAAGGCAGGACCTGCCCTTGACAAAGCCATGCTGACTATTCCTAATCATATTATACCTCTCCAGATGTTCATAAATCCTGCCTCTCAGGATCTTCTCCATTAGCTTACCAACCACTGAGGTGAGACTCACTGGTCTATAATTCCCTGGGCTATCCCTACTCCCTTTCTTGAATAAGGGAACAACATCCACAACCCTCCAATCTTCCAGAACCTCTCCCATCTCCATCGACGATGCAAAGATCATCGTCAGAGGCTCCGCAATCTCTTCCCTCGCTTCCCACAGCAGCCTGGGGTACATCTCATCGGGTCCCAGCGACTTATCCAACTTGATGCTTTCCAAAAGTTTTAGCACCTCCTCTAATATCTACATGCTCAAGCTTTTCAGCCTGCTGCAAGTCCCCACTACAATCCCCCAGATCTTTTTCTGTGGTGAATACTGACGTAAAGTATTCATTAAGTACCTCCGCCATTTCTTCCGGATCCATACACACTTTCCCACTGCTGCACTTGATAGGCCCTATTCTTTCGCATCTTATCCTCTTGCTTTTCACATACTTGTAGAATGTCGTGGGGTTTTCCTTCATCCTGCCTGCCAAGGCCTTCTCATGCCCCCTTCTGGCTCTCCTAATCTCCTCTTAAGCTCCTTCCTATTAGCCTTATACTCTTCCAGATCTCTAACATTACATAGCTCTCGGTACCCTTTGTAAGCTTTTCTCTTCCTTTTGACTAGATTTGTTATAGCCTTTGTACACCACGATTCCTGTATCCTCTCGTGACTCACCTGTCTCATTGGAACATGCCAATGCAAAATTCCACACAAATATCCCCTAAATATTTGCCACACTTCTTCCATACTTTTCCCTGAGAACATCTGTTCCCAATTTAATCTTCCAATTTCTTGCCTGAGAACCTCATAATTCCCTTTACTCCAAGTAAATGCCTTTCTAGTCTGTCTGTTCCTATCTCTCTCCAGTGCTAACATAAAGGAGATAGAATTGTGATCACTATCACCAAAATGTTTACCCACTGAGAGATCTGACACCTGACCAGATTCATTTCCCAATACCAAATCAAGCACAGCCTCTCCTCTTGTAGGCCTATCTACATATTGTGTCAAGAATCCCTCCTGAACACACTTAAGTCCTCCCCATCGAAACCCCTCACTGTCTGGAGATGCCAGTCGATGTTTGCGAAATTAAAATGACCCATCACAGCAACTCCTGTTATTCTCACACCTTTCTAGGATCTGCTTCCCTATCTACTCAATATCCCTGTTACTATTGGGCGGCCTATATAAAAAAAACACCCAGTAAAGTTATTGACCCCTTCCTGTTCCCAACCTCCACCCACAGAGACTCCGTAGACAGTCCCTCCACGAGGTCCACCTTTTCCGCAGCTATGACACTATCTCTGATCAACAGTGCCACTCCCCCACCTCTTTTACCTCCCTCCCTGTCCTTTCTGAAACATCTAAAACCCGGCACTTGAGGCAACCATTCCAGTCCCTGAGCCATCCAAGTCTCTGTAATGGCCACCACATCATATCTCCAAGTGTTGATCCAAGCTCTAAGCTCATCAGCCTTGTTCACAATACTCCTTGCGTTAAAATAGACACATCTCAAACCTGTCTGAGCACATCCCTTCTCTATCACCTGGCTATCATACCTACTACTAGCTTTCTCTATTTGAGAGCCTTCTATTTGAGCTTTCTCTATTGTTGTCAGTCACCACATTTCTACCTTTACTGCTTTGAACAGTCTGAAATGCACATCATTAGGTGATTTAGCCATTCTCAAATATGCTAAAACCCTTGTTACTTCCAGCTTTACTATGCTTATATCATCCAATATTGCATGTTTGTTTTCCATAAATACAACGTCTGCATCACCTGCCACCTCACCATTTTTTTAAATTTTTGCCTCTGTCTAAAGGATTCTAACATAATCACAATTATATTCTTCCTTGTTTGGGGAACCAGATCTGTGTACAGTATTCCAGGTGTGGTCTCATTGGGGCTGCATACAAATTGGAGCAAGTCGTCCCTGATCTTGAGATTTTAACTAAGTTTTTCAATTGAGTCACAAGTTCTAATTTGGCGTCCTCTGCAAAAGTAGAAGTATTTTGTTTTTTTTTTATGTACAGCTGCTTAAAAATAAGATTCGAGGCAAGGAAGGGAAAGCTTTTGCAGGTGAAATTGTTGAGCTTGTTTATCTCATTACCTACTTGTGTTTTCACTTTCAGGCAGCTATGGACCTGCATTCCAAGATCCCTCTGCACAGCAGTGCTCCAAAGGGTCTTGCTATTTACCAGATACTTTCCCCTTACATTTGACCTCCCAAAGTGCTTGACTCACACTTAGAACATTACAACACACTACAAGCCTTTCAGCCCACGATGTTGTGCATACATTTTATCCTGCTCTAATATCTAATCAAACCCTTCCCTCCCACATAGCCCTCCACTTTTCTGGCATTCATGTGCCTATCTGAGAGTCTCTTAAATGTCCTAAATGTATCTGCCTCCACCACCTCTGGCAGAAGTGCGTTCCATGCATCCACCACTCTCTGTGTTAACAAAAACTTGCCTCTGACATCCCCCTTATATCTTCATCCAATCATCTTAAAATTGTGCCCCCTTGTGTTAGCCACTTTTGTCCTGGGAAAACATCTCTGACTGTCCACTTGATTTACACCTCTTATCATCTTGTACATCTCTATCAAGTCACCTCTCATCCTCCTCCTTTCCAAAGAGAAAAGCCTTAGCTCACTCAACCTATCCTCATAAGACATGCTCTCCAATCCAGGCAGCATCCTCATAAATTCCTCTGCATTCTCTCTGAAGCTTCCACATCCTTCCTTTCATGAGGCGACCAGAACTGAACACAATACTCCACGTGTGGTCTCACCAGAGTTTTATAGAGCTGCAACATTACCTTGCGGCTCTTGAACTCAATACCCCAACTAATGAAGGCCAACACACCATGCACGTTAACAACCCTATCAACCTGTGCGGCAACCTTGAGGGATCTATGGATGTGGACCCCAAGATCCCTCTTGTCCTGATTTAAACTCCATCTGCCATTTCTCGCTACATATTTCCAACTGGCCTATATCATGCAGTAATCTTTAACAACCTTCCTCAGTGTCCAGAACTCCACCAGTTTTTGTGTTTTTTTTTGCAGACTTGCTAATCAGCCCACCTACATTTTCATAGCAATGATTCCACTGGTCACAGGTCTCCAGTCAGAGAAATGCCATTCCACCACTACCCTCTGTCTTCTTTGGCCAAGCCCATTTTGAATCCAATCTCCAAGTCACCGTGGACAGTCAGAGATGTTTTCCCAGGACGAAAATGGCTAACACAAGGGGGCACAATTTTAAGATGATTGGATGAAGATATAAGGGGGATGTCAGAGGCAAGTTTTTGTTAACACAGACAGTGGTGGATGCATGGAACACACTTCTGCCAGAGGTGGTGGAGGCAGCTACATTCGGGACATTTAAGATTCATTGTATCTTAATCTTCTGGACTTTGTATCTTCATTTTCTGGATTTGCCTACCGTTAGGGTCCTTGTCAAATGCTTTAAAGTCCATGTAGACAACATCCACTGCTCTACCCTCATCAAATATCTTCTTCACCTCCTTAACAAAAAAAAACTCAATCATGTTCGTAAGGCATGATGTGACCCGCACATGCATTGCTCACTATCCCTAATAAGCGCATGCTTTTCCAAATGTGAGTAATTCCTATCCCTAAGAATCCTCTCCAATAGCTCCCCATCAATGACACAAGGCTCATCAGCCTATAATTTGCTGAAGTTTCCTTATTGCCTTTAAAGAAACAACATGAGCTCGCCAGTCCTCTGGGACCTCGCCTGTAGGTAGAGAGGGTGCAAAGATCTCTGTCAAGGCCCCAGCTATCTCTGCCCTAGCCTCTCAATAACCTGGGATAGATCCCATCAGTCCCTGGGGTCTTACCCACCTTAATGCTCTTCAAAAGAGCCAACATCTTATCTTCCTTGACATCAACATGCCCTGGAATATTTGCATACTCCACACGACTCACTGTCCTCCCATGTCCTTCTCAGTGTATACTGATGCAAAGTACCATTAAGTATCTCACCCATTTTATCTGGTTCCTCTGACTTGTAGTCCTACCCTCTCCCTAGCTACCCTCTTGTTTTTAAATGTATGTACAAAATGATTTGGGATTTTTCTTAATCCTGCACGCCAAGGAGATTTCATGGCCCCTTTTGGCCCTCCTGATTTCCTGTTTGAGTTCTTTTCTGCCTTAATTATTATATGTTGCCATCCGCCATCAACCCATTTAATAAAATTCTCTAGTCTGAGACACCAGTTTGCAAATCTCATTTGTAGTTTTCTTTGTTCAGGCTTAAAATTTTTTATTCTATTACTTCACACTCTTCCTAAAGAAAAATTCTAACATGTTAGGGTTGTTGTTTCTTAAAGGACCATGCATAACATAATTGTTAATGATTCCTTTCTTGTTGCACAATCCCCACTCGAAGTTGGCCTGTTCATTGGTTCCTCTGTGTATTGGTTTAATGAAAGCCATTGTGTCTGTTCTCCAGAAATCTCTTCTCTACAATATTATTGCAAATATGGTTTGACCAATCTATAGCTAGATAAAAGTAACCAATGATGAAAATAGTACCCTTCTTGCCATGTGTCCCTAATTCCTGTTTGTTTATATTCCCAAGTGTCAGACACCTTCTTCACCATCCTGTCCACCTGTGTCACTACTTTCAAGGAACTATGTACTTGTACCCCTAGATCTCTCAGTTCTACACTTCCCAGGGCCCTGTCCTGTAATGTGTTTGCCCTGCCATGGTTTCACTTCCTTTATCCAAGTTGAATTCCACTTGCCATTTCTTTGCCCACTTTCCCAGATGATGTAGATCCTGTTGTAATCTTAGACAATTTTCTTCACTGTACACCACATCACCAATTTTGGTGTCCATAGAAAACTACAGCACAGAAGACAGGCCATTCGGCCCTTCTAGTCTGTGCCGAAACATTATTCTGCTAGTCCCATTTACCTGTCCCCAGCTCATACCCCTCCAGACCTCTCTCGTCCATGTATCTATCCAATTTACTCTTAAAAGTTAAGAGCGAGCCCGCATTTACCACATCAGGTGGCAGCACATTCCACACTCCCACCACTCTTTGAGTGAAGAAGTTCCCTCTAATGCTCCCCCTAAACCTTTCCCCTTTCACCCTAAAGCCATGTCCTCTCGTACTTATCTCTCCTAATCTAGGTGGAAAGAGCCTACTTGCATTAACCCTGTCTATGCCCCTCATCATTTTATAAACCTCTATCATATCTCCCCTCATTCTTCTCCGTTCCAAGGAATAAAGTCCTAACATGTTCAATCTTTCCTTATAACTCAACTCCTGAAGACCCGGCAACATTCTTGTAAATCTCCTCTGCACTCTTTCAATCTTACTGACATCCTTCCTGTAGTTCGGCGACCAGAACTGCACACAATATTCTAAATTTGGTCTCACCAATGACTTATACAACCTCACCAAAACATTCCAACTCCTATACTCAATACTTTGATTTAAGAATGCCAGGATGCCAAAAGCCTTTTTTACAACCCTGTCTACCTGTGATTCTACTTTCAAGGAATTATGGAAATGAACTCCCAGATCCCTTTGTTCCTCTGCACTCCTCACTGCCCTACCATTTACTGTGTATGTCCTCCCTTGATTTGTCCTTCCAAAATGCAACACCTCACACTTGTCTGCATTAAATTCCATCTGTCATTTTCTGGACCATTTTTCCATTTGGTCCAGATCCCTCTGCAAGCTTTGAAAGCCTTCCTCACTGTCCACTACACCTCCAATCGTAGTGTCATCTGCAAACTTTCTAATCATGCCACCTACATTCTCAACTGAATCATTAATATGTATGACAAACAACAGGAGACCCAACACCAATCCTATGGCACACCACTGGTCACAGGCCTCCAATCTGAAAGACAACCCTCTCCTACCACTCTGTCTCCTTCCACCAAGCCAATTTTGTGTCCAGTCCACTAACTCATCCTCGATCCCATGTGATCTCACATTCCGGAACAGCCTCTCATATGGGTCTTTGTCAAAGGCCTTGCTAAAGTCCACATAGACGATGTCTACTTCCCTGCCCTCATCAATCCTCTTGGGCACTTCTTTTTTGATTCAATTAAAATTGTGAGACACAATTTCCCACATACAAAGCCACACTGACTATCCTTATCCCAAATGCAGGTTGCTCTTGTCTCTTAGAATTGCCCCCCCCCCCCCCCCCCCCCCCCAGTAACTTCCTACCAACAATGTGAAGCTCAGCAGCCTATAGTTCCCTGGCTTTTTCTTCTACCCCTTCTTAAATAAAGGCACAAGATTAGCCACCCTTCAGTTGTCTGGTATCTCACCTGTGGCTCAGGGCAATAAAATAAAACAGGGCCCAAGCAATTTCTTCCCTGGCTTCCCACGACATCTTGGGATATACTTGGTCAGGCCCCAGGGATTTATCCACCATTATGGACTTTGAGACCACCAACACCTCTTGTAATGTTGATATGTTTCAGGACATCATTGTTCTCTTTCCTGAATTCCTTAGCTTCTGTGACCTTCTCCACAGTAAATACAGATGAGAAGTATCTATTTAAGATCTTGCACGTCTTCCGTGGCTCCACACAAGCAACCACAGTGATCCTTAAGGAGACCTATTCTCTCCCTGCTTATCCTTTTGCTCAATACACTTGTAGAATCTTATAGGATTCTCTTTTACCATATCTGCCAAGGGTATTGAATATCCTCTTTTTGCCTTCCTAATTTCCTTCTTAAATGTACTCCTACATCCCTTGCACTCAAAGCATTTGCTTGATTCCAGCTGCCTATACCTGACATATGCCACCTCCTTTATCCTTTCCCATCAACCAGGGTCACCTTATCCAGCCAGCCTTGTCCTTCACTCTCAGAAGAACATGTTGGCCCTGAACTCTCCCTGTCGCACCTTTAAAAGCCTTGTGCTCCTCTTGTCGTCCTCGATGAAAGGGATTGCTGGTTTGGGAGGTGCTGAATCAAAATCCGATTTATTATCACTGACTTGTATGACGTGAAATTTGTTGTTTTGTGTTTGCAGTACAGTGCAAAGACACAGAATTACTATAAATTACAAAAATAAATAGTGCGGGGGAGAAAGGAATAACAAGGTACTGTTCATGGACTATTCAAATCAGATGACGAAGGGGAAGAGGGTGGGGAGGGTTGTGCCCGTGATGAAGCTGGCTGAGTCTTCTACCCTCTGCAGCCTCTTGTGATCCTGTGCATTGGAGCCTCCATATGAGGCTGTGATGCAACCTTTGATGCTAGAGTAACCTGGGCAAGTAATTACTTTGCAATTTGAAGTCAGTCCACTGTGAAGCCATGATGTTGATGAATGGAATGAATTTCTCAGATGATGAATGGGGAGGCAGTCAAGTGGACTGCTTCATGCTGGGTGGTGTCAAGCTTCTTGTGTTGGACCTGCACTCATCCAGACAAGTAGTAAGTATTCTATCAATCTCCTGAATAGTGCCTTGTAAATAATGGAGATGGAGTGTCAGAAGGTGAGTCACTTGCCACAGGATACCTGTCTGACCTGCTCTTGTAACAATAGTATTTATAGAGGTAGATCAGTGAATTTCCAGTCAGTAATGATCCTCAGGACATTGATAGCTGGGCACTTGTTGATGTCAATGCTATTTTATGTCAAGGGTAGATGGTTAATCGCTCTCTGTTGGAAATGGGCATTCCTTGGCACTTTTCTGACATAAGTATCTTGCCACTTATCACTCATACCTCAACATTTTAGGTCTTTTTACATATTAACATGAACTGTTTATTAGTTAAGGACTTGCAATGGAATTGAACATTTTGGAATTGAACATTGTTCCAGCGACAGCCAACATCCTCAATTCTGACTTTTTAATGGAAGAAAGGCCATTGGTGAAGTAAATGAAGATTGTTGGGCCCAGGATACTGCCCTGAGGAGCTCTGGCAGTGATGTCCTGGAGCTGGGATGATTGACCATCAGCAACCACAACAATCTTACTTTTAGTGAGATACAATTGCAAGGATTAGAGTATTTGCCCTTCTTGATGCTCTTTGACTTCCAGTTTGACCAGGACACCTTGATGCATAGTTGGCCAAGTGATGGCTTGATGTCAAGGTTATTCGCGTCCTTGTCTCTGGAATGCATTGCTTCTAGTCCATGATTGGACCAAGGCTGTGATTAGGCTTGGAGCTGAGTGATCTGGTTATTGGTAAGTTAGCGCCAGTGAACAACACTATCAACAACACATTTGCTGATGATTCCATCACTTTGCTGATGATTAGAGTAAACTGATTAAGTAGTGGATTAGATTTGTCCTGCTTAATGTGGACACTACACGCCTGGGCAATTTTCCACTTGGTCTCTGTTATAACTGTACTGGAACAGCTTGCCCGGAGTTGCAGGTAGTCCTAGAGCACAGATCTCATTACTAAGGCTGTGATGTTGTCTTATCCCTCAGCTTTTTAATGAATCCAGTGCTCAGCCATTTTGTGATGTCATGTGCCACTTAATGATGGAGATGTCAGGTGGAAGTCAAGGTGGATCATGTGCTTGGCTGAACACTGTTGTGAATGCTTCAGCCTTGGACCATAGAAATCATAGAAGTGTACAGCACAGAAATGGGCCCTTTTGGCCAACCTTACCCATGCCAGCCATGATGCCCATCTTTGTTAATTCCATTTGCCTGCATTAGGCCCATATCCCTCTGTGCCTTTCCTATCCAAGTACCTGTCCAAATGCCTTTTAATCATTGTAATTTTATCTACCTCCACTACCTTCTCGTCAGCTTGTTCCGGCTATTCAACACCCTCTGTATGGAAAAACTTGCCCCTCAGATCTCCTTTAAATTTCTCCCCTCTCACTTTAAACTTGTGCCCCCTAGTTCTATATTCCTCTGCCCTGCGAAAAAGATTCTGACCAGCTATCCTTCTTATATCTCTGATAATTTTATGAAGCTCTGTCATCCCTCAGCCTCCTACATTCCAATGAGAATAAACCCAGCCTATCTAATCTCCCCTTATAACTACCTCTAATCAAAGTATGTTCTGCATTCTCTCTGTTGCTGCCACATCCTTCCTGTAGTGTGTTTTTTATAACTGCAACATGACAACTCTTGCATTCAGTACCTTGGACTGTGAGGGCAAGCTTACCAAATGCCTTTTTTACCTATCCAGCTGTTTCACTACTTTTAGAGAGTTATGGACTTTCATCTAAGGTCTCTGTACATAAATTCTTCTAAGGTCCCTGCCATTACTCTATATGACTTTACGGAATTTGATCTTCCAAATTCCATTACCTTGCACTTGTCTGGATTAAATTCCATCTGCCATCAGTCCATTAATTTACCAGGTAATCTATGTCCCACTGTATTCTTGAACAACTACTTTTGCTGTCTTAACTCCACCAACTTTTGTGTTGTCTGCATATTTTCTAATCATATCCCCTACTTCTCATCCAAGGCATTTATATATAGCAAACAACAAAGGTTCCAACTCTAGTCCCTGTGGTGCACCACTTGCTTCAGACTTTGAGTAGGAAAAACACCCATCCACCACTACCCTCTGCCTCCCATCAGCCAACCAATTTTGGATCTGGTTTGCCAACATACCTCAGAGCCCTTTTGCCTCAACCTTTTGAACCAGCTGACCATAGAACCATACAGCACAAAACAGGCCCTTCGGCCCACCATGTTGTGCCATCCATCAAACCACCCTCACACTATCTAACCCTTTCCTCCCACATATCCCTCTATCTCACATTCCTCCATGTGCCTGTCCAACAAACTCTTGAACCTGTCCAAAGTATCTGCCTCCACCACCACCCCAGGCAGTGCATTCCATGTACCAACAACTCTCTGGGTGAAAAACCTCCCCCTGACATCTCCCCTGAACCTCCCACCCATAACCTTAAAGCCATGCCCTCTCGTCTTGAGCATTGGTGCCTCGGGAAGGAGGCCCTGGCTGTCTATCTATTCCTCTCAATATTTTATATACCTCTATCATGTCTCCTCTCATCCTCCTCCTTTCCGGTGAATAAAGCCCTAGCACCTTAAGCCTCTCCTCATATTCCATACGCTCTAATCCAGGCAGCATCCTGGTAAATCTCCTCTGCACCCTCTCCAATGCCTCCACATCCTTCCTATAATGCAGCGACCAGAACTGAACACAGTACTCTAAGTGTGGTCCAACTAGAATTTTGTAAAGCTGCATCATCACTTTGCGGCTCTTAAACTCAATCCCGCGATTTATGAAAGCCAACATCCCATTGGCCTTCTTAACTGCTCTATCCACCTGTGAGGCAACTTTCAGTGAACTGTGAATATGAACCCCCAGATCCCTCTGCTCCTCTACACTGCCAAGTACCTTGCCATTTACCCTGTACTCTGCCCTGGAGTTTGTCCTTCCAAAGTGTGCCACCTCACACTTCTCCGGATTGAACTCCATCTGCCACTTGTCAGCCCAGCTCTGCATCCTATCAATATCCCTCTGTAAGCTCCGACAAGCCTCCACACTATCCACAACACCGCCGATCTTAGTGTCATCCGCAAACTTACTAACCCAGCCTTCCACCCCTCATCTAAGTCGTCTATAAATATCACAAAAAGTAGAGGTCCCAGAACCGATCCCTGCGGGACACCACTAGTCACTGCCCTCCAATCCGAGGGCACTCCTTCCACCACAACCCTCTGCTTTCTACATGCAAGCCAATTCCTAATCCACACAGCCAAGCTTCCCTGGATCCCTTGGCCTCTGACCTCCTGAAGAAGCCTATCATGAGGAACCTTATCAAACGCCTTACTAAAATCCATATAGACCACATCCACCGCACTACCCTCATCAATCTTCCTCGTCACCTCCTCAAAGAACTCTATCAGGCTTGTGAGGCAAGATCTTCCCTTCACAAAGCCATGTGAGGACTTGGCAAAAGCCCTATGAAGTCAGGTGTGGGCTATTCCATCTTGTTGGTTGTTTAAATACACCCCACGAGACTTTGTGGGATTTGCTTTAAAACCAGTATTTCATTGTTTCCATCTCTCTAAATTGTCAGTGCAAACAAATCATGGTCCTCTGAGGGTTTATTGACCAATGGATTATGTATTAATTTGCAAAGAAAAAACTATAAATAAGGATAGAGCATTTGGACAATTTCCTTTGCTTGCAATTGGGAACTGCATGTCATTCACCAGCTGTAGCGTATACACCTCTGATTTCAGCATTCTATTCAAATCAATGTTTCAGTAATTGCATTGCTTACAAATTCTCAAGCTTTGTTTTTCATGCAAAGAAATGGTATATCATGAGTAATATGCTAATATATTTGTGTTTTTAACAGAGTACACAATATTATGACAAGAGGTGGTCCTGTGAGCTTTTTATCTTAGTTTGGGTCAGCACATGTGTAATACTAACAAGGCATCTCTTACCACCACGTTATTGTGACCTGCTACACAAAGCAGCAGCACATCTGGGTTGTTGGCAGAAAGTAGATCCTACCCTCTGTTCCAATGTGCTTCAGCATCCGTAAGTAACCTTTAAAATCTCCAGTGCTACATTTCTTGGTTTTAGGAAGTTATCTTTTTGGAGGAATATTAACTAGGGCCATGCCTTTTTGCATTTTATTCAGATTTGATATGTTAATCTGAATATGCAGTTTCATGTTAAGACCATGACCATGAATACAGTCTAATTTAAACAAGAATTGAAAATCTTATGTCCTAACAAAGTGACAAATTATTCCAATAATGAAGAATAAAAAGTGCTTATTACTTTTTTTTTTAATGTTCTATTAAATGAGGACCAGTTCAGCAAAGAAACAAGAAATTTGGAGGAAGACATTTTTGAATTAAGATAATCTTGAAGTTAAGAAATTGAAGCTTTTGTACAGAGTCATTCTAATGATAATGCGCTTGGAGTATTGTGTGCAATTCTGGTCACCCATTACAGGAAGGATGTGGAAGCTTTGGAAAGGGTGCAGAAGAGGTTTACCAAGATGCTGCCTGGATAAGAGGGTATGAGCTATAAGGAGTGATTGGACAAATTTGGATTGTTTTCTTTGGAGCGTTGGAGGTTGAGGGGTGACTTGATAGAAATATATAAAATTATGAGAAGCATAGATAGGTTAGAAGGAATCTTTTTCCCAGGGTAGAAATGTAAAATACGAGAGGACATGTGTTTAAAGTGAGGGGGGATAGTTTAAAGGAGATGTGCGGGGCAAGTTATTTTACACAGCGAGTGGTAGGTGCCTGGAATGGACTGCCTGGGTAGTGGTGGAAGCATATATGATAGTGGTGTTTAAGAGGCTGTTAGATAGACACATGAATATGCAGGGAATGGAGGGATATGGATCATGTACAGGCAGAAGAGATTTGGTTTAATCCTGACATCATATTCAGCGCAGACATTGTGAGCCAAAGGACTTGTTCCTGTGCTGTACTGTTTTATGTTCTATAATGGAATAGATTACTAATGAAGACCTAATTTCAGAATGATCACTGAAATGGAAGGTGGTTATTTTTGACTTTGAAGAACTATTTTAAGGACCACCCATTGCATTGTTTTTATTTTTTTCTAGCTGGTCAGAAGAGTATATGTGGCCACAGGGAGTGTTAGTAAAACATAATAAGAATGTATACAAAGCCATGGGAAATTACAATGTGGCAATCCCTTCAGATGTTTCACACTTCAGGTTTTATGTAAGTATGAATTAACATTTCAGGAGAATTTTCAGTTTTATCATTGTAAAAACTATCTTTGTAATCATTTGATTTTAAGAATTCTTGATATTGGATTTACTTTAAATGTGGAATGTTATTGACTAGAATTCGAAGCTACTAAATCTAACTCTGTTGGTGAGCAACATTTAGTTAAATTACCATTTATTTGCATCCATTTACTTAAGAATTTGTTCATGTTTGTAATTACATTATCTCAAAGTCATGGTCATCTAAAATGTGACTTGTGCCCTGTTTGGTAATTAGTCACTTCTATGAATTGTGGCTGGCAACTGTCAATGTGGAAGGTCAGTATAACGATAATTCCAAACACCTTGATTATAACTCGGTGTTTATTACCCAAATTCATATTTTTCTGGATCATGCTGAATTTTACTAATTGTAACTGGTGACGTTTAGTAATTGAAAATCAAGCAAATCTTGGACTTCTGTGCATGTAATTGGTTTATTATTGTCACATGTACCGAGATACAGTGTAAAGCTTTGCTTTGGATGCCATCCAGACAGATCATTCCAAACATAACTACATCAAGGTAGTATAAAGGGAAAAGCAATAAGAGAATGCAAAATATAGTGTTACAGTTACAGAGAAAGTACATTGCAGGTCAACAAATAAGGTGCAAGGGCCATGGCGAGACAGATTAAAAGATCATCTTTATTGTACAAGAGGTCTGTTCAAGACTCTTATAACAGCAGGATAGAAGCTATCCTTGAGCCTGGTAGTACATATTTTCAAGCGTTTGTATCTTCTGCCCGATGGAAGGGGGGAAAAGGGAGAATGACTGAGGTGAGAGGGGTCTTTGATTATGTTGGCTGCTTTCCCAAAGCAGTGGGAAATGTAGACAGAGTCAATGGAGGAGAGGCTGGTTTTCATGAGACTGGGCTGTGTTCACAACTCTGCAATTTCTTGAGGTCTTGGGCAGAGCAGTTGCCATACCAAGCTGCGATGCATCTGGATAGAATGCTGTCTATGGTGCATCTATAAATATTGGTGAGGATCATTGGCGACATGCTGAATTTCCTTAGCCTTCTGAGGAAGTAGAGATACTGGTGTACTTTCTTGGCTATAGCGTCTACATGGTTGGACCAGAACAAGCTGATATTACAAGTGATATTTATACCTCGGAACTTGAAGCTCTCAACCATCTCCAGCTCTGCACCATTGATACAGATGGGGGATGTACTCCGCCTCACTTCCTGAAGTCAATGACCAGTTCCTTTGTTTTGCCTACATTGAGAAAAGTCTTGCTGTGTTTACACAATGCCAGTAGGCTCTCTATCTCTTTCCTGTACTCCATCTTGTTTGAGATCTGGCCCACTGTGGTGGTGTTATCTGTGGACTTGTAGATGGAGTTAGAGCAGAGCCTAGTCACACAGTCATCTATGTATAGGGAGTAAAGTAAGGGGCTAAGGACGCAGCCTCGCGGGGCACCAGTGTTGAGAATAATCATGGCGGAGTTGCTGCCACTCCTTACTGATCGTGGTCTGTTGGTCAGGAAGTCAAGGATCCAGTTGCAGAGAGAGGTGCTGAGTCCTAGGTGTAGGAGTTTGGAGATGAGTGTGTTCAACTTGAAACAGTGCCTTCCAGTTCTAGTCTTCCCCGCCCTGGGAAAAAGACTGTCTATCTATGCCCCTCAATTTTTTAAACCTCAGTAAGGTCACCCATCAGTGTCCTTCAGTCCCAGTGAGAATAAGCCCAACCTATTCAATCTCTCCTTATAACTACAGCCCTCCATTCCGGGCGACATAGTGCTGCAACCCTACTGCACTCCTTTTATTGCAACCACATCCTTCCTATGGTGTGGCAACCAGACTCCAAATGCAGTCTAACCAATGTTTTGTGCAGCTGCAATATAACGTCCCAACTCTTGCGTTCAGTGAAGACGCAAGAGACTGCAGATGCTGGAATCTGGAGCAACAAACTATCTGCTGGAGGAACTCAGCGGGTCGAGCAGCATCTGTGGGGCGGGGGGGGGGGGTGTGTGCAGGAATTGTAGGCATTTCGTGTTGGAATTGTTTAAAGTCCTCCTTCTCAACAGATATGGTTATACTTCTATTTCAAGTTGTGTTTCCAATTGCTTCTGTATCATTTTCTTCCAAAAACTTTTTTTTAAAATAGTAATTAGTACCTAGACAACTTTGGTCCGCATTCCATTCTGTGCAATTTAAAACACATTTGTCATCTTTTCATTCCAGTTCTGATGAAGGCTTCTTGCACTGAAACATTGACTCTCTTTCTCTCCCCACTGATGCTGCTTGACCAGTGGGGCACTCCCAGCATTCTGCTTCGTATTAAAATAAGTGACAGCTTTCTTAGCCAGTAAACCTACAATCAGCTTTGTCAGCTGCTCGGTTGCTTCAAAAGAGACAGGAACAAAAAAACAAGCTGCTAGAGGAACCCAGCGGGTCAGGCAGCATCTATGGAGACACAGTGATAGTTGACATTTTATGGCAAGACCTTGCATCAGGACAAAGTATAAAAGGGAGAAAGCCAGTCTAAAGAGGTAAGGAGGGGGGGGTGAGGCAAGAGCTGACAAGCAATAGATGGATCCAGGTGAGGAGGGGTTGATAGGCAGATAGAGACATCTGGGTGAGAGAGGAGCTGGGGTAGCAACGGGAGGCTGGGAGATGATTAATGGAGACCACAAAGGGCTGCAAATTATGGAATCTGATAAGAAATAAATGTTAATGGGACCAGAAAAGGGAGGGAAGCTGGGCAAAATGGGACCAATGTGGGGGAGGGGAGGAGGTAGGGGACTGAGTGCGTAGAGTGTATGGGTGATAGGCAGATTGAACCAGGTGGGAGAGGGGAAAGAAATGGGATAGAAATGACAAAATGATGTGCTGGATGCTGAGGCTGGTGGCGTGAAAGGGAATTCTGCATCTGCTCTGTTTGCGGCGAGGTGGGATGAGAGCAGAGGTGTGGGAAATGGAGGATGCAGGCGAGGGTTCCATCAACCACCATAGAGGGAAAGCCATCTTTCCTGAACAAAAGAGGATATTTCAGATGTCCTGGAGTGGAAACCCTCACCTTGAGAACAGATGCATCAAAGGTGGAGAAACAGAGAAAGGGACAGTGTCCATACAAGAGACCGGATGAGAGGAGGAGTAGTCTGGGCAGCTGTCGGAATCAGTGGGTTTGTGGTAATTGTCAGTGGACAGCTTTGTCTCCTGAGACTGAGACAGATCCAGAAAGGGGAGAGAGGTGTCAGCAATAGTCCAAGTGAAATTGAGGGTGAGGTGGAAGTCAGTAGCAAAGTTGATAGAATTGACAAGATCTGCATGGGTGCAGGAGGCAGCACCAACACAGCCGTTGGTAGTGTGCCTGAGTAGATTTGGAACAAGGACCACTCCATGCAGTTAACAAAAAGGCAAGCATAATAAACACAGGCCATGTGAGTGCCCATGGCTACACCTTTGAGATGTAAAAAGTGAGAGGAATCAAAAGGAAAGTTGTTCATGGTGAGGACAAGCTCAGCAAGGAGGAAGAGAGTGTTAGTCAAGGGGAACTGGTTGAATCTATGTTCCAGAAAGAAACAGGGGCCTAAGGCCTTCCTGATGGGGAATGGAAGTGTATAGGGACTGGATGTCCATGGTAAAGATGAAGCAGTTTAAGAAGGGCAATATTGACAACCCAGGAAATTTTTGGCCAGTCAGCCTTCCACCAGTGTCAAAGAGGTAGGGAAATTATTGGACAAGGTTCTTGGGGATAGAACCTACTTGCATCTGAGAGAGCATAGACTTGCTAGGGATAGTCAGCATGGCTTTGTGCAAGGTGATAAAGCAGGTGTATGGCATACTTGCCTTTATCAGTCAGGGTGTTGAGTATAAAAATAGGGATATCATATTGCAGCTGCATAAAACTTCAGGTGGTGATTGGAGTACTGTGGGCAGTTTTGGTCAGAACATTATAGGAAGGACGTGGAGGCTTGAGGAGGGTGCAGAAGAGGTTCTCCAGGATGTTGCATGGATTAGAGAGCATTAGCTATACGGAGTGGTTGGGCAAACTTGAATTGTTTTCTGGAGTGTCGGAGGCTGAGGGGTGACCTGATAGAAATGTATAAAATTATGAGAGGTATATATAGGGTAGATAGAGTCTTTTTCCCAGGTGGAAATGTCAAATACTAGAGGCAATGGTTACACAGAGTTTGGTAGGTGCATGGAATGCACTGCCAGGAGAAGTGGTGGAAGCAGATACGATAGTAATATTTTTTATAGTGTCATTTGGACAGGAAGGGAATGGAGTGATATGGACAATGTGCAGGTAGATGGGATTGGTTTGGATTGGCATGGTCAGCACAGACATTATGGCCTGAAGTGTCTTTTCCTGTGCTGTACTGTTATGTTCTATTAAACCCTCCACATCTAACCGAGTGATAGAACACAGAAAAGTGCCATTTGATCCACCATATCCACGCTGACTGGTGGGCATCCATCACTTCTAGCACTTGGCCCGTATGGCATTCAGTTGCTTGTCTGGACACTTCTAACATAATGTCAGTGACTCTGCTTTCATCATTTTTTCAGTGTGTTGCCAGTCCCTCTCGGATCCCCTCAAAATCTCCTCTTGCCCCTTACTCTAAACCTATATCCTCCAGTTTTATTTATCTGTGATGTGGGGTAAAATTTCCTGCAGTCCACCCTGTCTATACCCCTCATCATTTTATGTAACTCGATCATCTCCCCTCTTAACCTCCTCCACTCCAGGGAAAGCTGACCCAGGCTCTCCAATCTCTCCTCATAACCTCAAACACTCCATCCCAGGTAATACCGTCTCCTCTGCACCCTCTCCAGCACTATCACATCTTTCCAATAGTGTGATGATCAGAACAGCACACAGTTCTCAAGCTGGAGGCATGGGTGGTCATCTGGTGATTATCATGCAATCTTAAAAGGGTGAATATGTTTCAGTCCCTTTTTTTGAACTGTCAAGGCCAAAGTTAATGTCAAAATTGATTTTTTGAGACACAAGAGACTGCAGGTGCTTGAATCTGGAGCAAAAAGCAAACTGCTGGAGAAACTCAGTAGGTGAAGCAGCATCAGTGGAGGCAAAGGAATAGTCAGCATTTCTGATTGGGCCTTGACCTGAAACGTCAACTACCCATTTGATTCCACAGATGCTACTTGACCCACAGTTCCTTCAGCGGTTTGCTTTGATTTTATTTTTGAGTTTCCTTATCATACAATATTTCTGATTATTTTTCTTTGGTTATGTTTCATGCTGCAAGTTTAGACCATAAGATATAGGAGCAGAATTAGGCCATTGGGCCCATTGAATCTGCTCTGCCATTCAATGATGGATGATTTTTTTTTCCAACCCTATTCAACTGCCTTCTCCCCTTAATGCCCTAACCAATCAAGAACCTATTAAATCTCTTCCTTAATACAACCAATGACTTGGCCTGCACAGCCTTCTGTGGCAATACATTCCACAGATTCACCACCCTCTGGCTGAAGAAATTTCTTCTCAGTTTTAAAGAGAGGTCACTTTATTCTGAGGCTGTGTTCTTGGATCCTGGACTCTCCTACTAATGGAAATCTCCTCTCCAAGTTCACTCTATTCAGGCCTTTCAGTATCCAGTAGACTTCAATGAGGTCCTTCCCTCGTCCTTCTGAACTCCATTGAGTACAGGCCCAAAGACATCAAACACTCCTTGCATGTTAAGTATTTCATTCCTGGGATCATTCTTGTAAACCTCCTGAATTCTCTCCAGGACCAGCATACCTTTCCTTAGACATGGGGCCCAAAATTGTTTACAATATTCCAAAGGCAGTCTGATGAACACCTTATAAAGCCTCAGCAGTACATCCTTGTTTTGTGTTCTTGTCCTCTCAAAATGAATGCTAACATTGCATTTGCCTTCCTTAATCCAGACTCAACCTGCAAGTTAACCTTAAGGAATCCTGAAGTAGGACTCCCAAGTCCCTTTGCACCTCTGATTCCTGAATTCTCTCCCCATTTAGAAAATCATCTACACCTTTATTCTTCCTACCAAAATGCATAATCCCACACTTCCATATGCTGTATTCCATCTGCCATTTCTTTGCCCACTCTCCCAATTTGACCAAGTCCTTCTGCAGACTCCCTGCATCCACAACACAACCTGTTCCTCCATCCAACTAGGTATTGTCTGCAAACTTGACTACAATGCCATCAGTTCCTTCATGCAGATCATTAATGTATAAAGAAAAAGTTGCAGACCCAACCCTGAACCCTGCAGAACTCCACAAGTCACCGACATCCATCCTGAAAAAGGACCCTTTTATCCCCACTCTCTGACTTCTGCCAGTCAGCCAATCTTCAATCCATGCTGGTTCCTTGCCTCTCACACCATGGACTCTTATCTTCTTTAGCCACCTCATTTGGCACCTTGTCAGAGGCCTTCTGAAAATCCAAATAAATAATATCAACCAACTCTCCTTTGTCTAACCTCAAAGAATTCTAACAGATTTATCAGGCAAGATCGCCTCTTAACAAAACTGTGCTGACTTCACCCTATTTTATCATGTACTTCCAAATATTCTGAAATTTCATCCTTACTAATGGACCCTAAATGATTGCTACTAAATGATAACTTCATTCTGAGATAAAACATGTAGCAAGACTGAAGTTTATTGTACATCTGTCTTTTTTGTAAAAGTTTTGGTGTGTTTTATCTCTCTGCAGTTTTTCTTCAATAAACCATTGAGGATCCTGAATATTCTTATCATTATAGAAGGACTCGTCATCCTCTATCAATTGTACTCGTTAATATGTTCTGAAAAGTGGCATCAAACAATATCTCTTGCGTTGATCCTCTTCAGTAATTATTATGCCTTCTTTAAGCTACTCAGAGACAGAATAGTCCTGGGCAAAGCATATTCATATTCTGCAAGTGGAAATTCAGAGAGTAAAGTGAACTAGATATTCTGCCATGTATCCCACAGCATCTGTTAAAATGATCAAGCTTTGTATTTTTTTGTTACAGTTGTTTTCATGTAACTTGCATTAAAATATTTTTATATGTCAAATAATCATTATTCTTTGTTCCTCATTTTTGATGGCTTTCTTAAAAAAAAGATAATCAGGCTTACTTGCTGTGCTATTCACTAAGATTCCAGCATTGACCTTGGTAAATGAAAATCAAAAAAACTGCAGATGTTGGAAAACCTGAAGTAAACACAGAAAATGCCAGAAACACTCAGGTCAGGTAGCATGGTGAAGAGAGAGAGTATTTTGAGTCTTTCTCTTTCCACAATGCCGCCTGACCTCCTGAGTGTTTCAAACATTTCAGTTACTTTCAACCTAGTTATAGTTACTCCAACACAGATGACCTTGCAAATTCCACAGACACATTGTGGCTAATGTCTAAAGTGGTGGAGCTGTACTCAGGTAAACCAGAGTCTTGACATCAACCTTGCGCACAACAAGTCATATTCTACCACCTCAATCCTAGGGTATGTCTTGGAAACACACCAGAGGTAGCAAAATAGCAGTATTTAAGTTGAAGGGAATGGCCCTTGATGTCCTCAATATTAACTCCAGGTACTAAGAAGTTTATGACAGCAAGCAGAAGTACATTTGGCCTTCAATATTGAACAACGCTAAAAAAAAAAGCATGAACAGTGAAGTTCCCCACCAATGTATATTCTTTGTCCATTTGGTTGCACCTGCACGGACTGAGTAGGTCTCCTGCAGGACGTAGCCACTGAATGTGGCATCAAGATGTCCTGATAAAACTTAACCAATAACCAGAAACTCAACTAAATCAGCCACATAGATACAATGGCTACAAGAGCAGAGCGGAGAATGGGGGGGGTATCTTGTGATGGGTAGTTCATCTCCTGACACTTCAGAGCTTTTCCATAATTTACAAGACACATCAGGAGTGTAATGGAATATTCTCGACATGTTTGTACAAGTGCAGCTCAAGCAACTCTGAAGAAGTGTAACACCAACCAGTATAAAACACTGGCAACCATCCACAATTCATCACTTCCATCACAGCGGCTACAGTATGTACCACCTTTAAAAGCACTGCAGTTGCTCTGGTAATGCCTCCCAGGCCTGCAGCCTCTATTAAGAAGAAAAAAAGGCAGGAAGTGCATAGGAGTACTACTGGGGCTGGTTTCCCTCAAAGTTGCAAATGATCCTGATTTGGAAATATATCACATGTCCTTCGTCACCTTGAGTTTCAATCCCAGAACTACCTACACAACAGCACTGGGTTTATCTTCATCATAGGGACACCTGCAGCATGTAATAAACAGAATTAGCTGCTCTGCAGTCCTTCACATCCAATCATGAATGGTGATGGACAATTAAATAGCTAACTGAAGGAGGGGCCCCCATGAACATCTCCATCTTCAACAATGTGCAAGTGCTATAGATAAAGGCTGGATCATTTGCAATCATGTTCTCCTAGAAGTACTGAATGGTTAATCCATTTTAGTTTCCTCCTGATATTCCCATCATTCACAGAAATCAGTCTCCAGCCAGCTTGATTCACTCTACATGTAAAAGCACTGGACTTGGCAGCCTGTGGGACCAGACAACTGCCTAACTATAGTAAATCTATAATAAAACTAAAAAATAAATAATCTGTGGGTATCTAAATTTGTTCTCCAGCAAACAATCTGGTGCAGTTACAACACTGACATCTGTGCTACAATGTTCTGTTCACAAAAAGCAAGATAAATCCAATTAAACTAATTATTGCCTAATTAAGTTATTCCCAATTATCAGCAAGATAATGAAAGGTGTCATAAATTGTGCAATTCAGTGATCAGGTTTTTGGCATTAACCACTAACTTGATCACCGAATGCCCATTTTGGTTTTGCCAAAACCAATAACCTCCAGACCTCATTACAGTCTTACTACCAATGTGGTGTGGACCAAGGAGCTGAATTCTAGAGGTAAATTGAGAGTTGACATCAAGCCAGCATTGGACCAAGAATCACGTCAAGGAATAGCAATAAAACTGAAGTCAATGGATATCAAGGGGAAAACATTCCAATGATTGGAATCATACCTCACACAAAGAAAGTTAGTGTGTTTGTTGGTGGTCACTTATCCCATTCTTAGACACCACTAGAAGAGATTCTCTGGGCCCAGTCATCTGTTGCGTTTTCAATGCCCCTTCCATTGTAAAGTCAGAAAAGGGAATGACTGCACAGTGTTCAATTTGATTTTCTTCTTCCTGGTAAATGAAGCATGTGTCAAGGCCCAGACAATATCCAGGCACAGGCTAATAAATGGGAGGTAAGATTTCCACCACAATGACTACGCCTTATACAAGAAGTTAACCTCCTACCCTTGATATTCTATGGAGTTAATATCACTGAGTCTCCCCTACCAACATCCAGGGATCATTATTAATCAGAAACACAACCATGCCAGCCACAGAAATACTGTGTGTATAATAACAGGTCTGAGGCTGGTTATCCTGCAGTGAGTCACTCGCTTCCTGACATTCCAAAGCCTTTCCACCAGCAAAAAGGCACATCAAAGAGAATGGTGGAATACTCCCACCTTGTCTGGATGAGTACAGCTCCAACAACACTAAAGCCATTCAACGCCATCCAAGACACAGCAGCCTGCTTGATTGGTACCCTGTCCTAACACAAATATTCATCTGTCTCCCATAGTAAGTAACTGCATTGTCTATCATCAACAGGCACATGAATGTGCAGGAACTGGAAAGATATGGACATTGTGTTGGCAGAAGGGATTTGCTTGGGCATTTGATTATTAATTAGTTCAGCACATCTATTGTTGTGCTGTACTGTTCTATGTTCCAACAAAATGTACTCCAGTTATTTGCTGAGGCTTTTTCAATGGCAACTTCACAACAAAATAGGAATAGCATTAGGCCCTTCAAGCCTGTCCTACCATTTAATATGACTATGGCTCATCTATGCTGGGCTCACCTCATCTTCGATGTCATTTCTCCATCCCCCTCTATTCCTTGATCGATCAGATATTTATCTTTCTCCACCTTAAGTACTTCTAATGATCCAACTTCCATCACCTGCCGGGACAGAGAAATCCAGAGTTTCACTCTCTGCGAGAAGAAATGTCTACTTACCTCAGTTTTATTTGAATAGCCCCTTACCTTGAGGTTGTGTCCCCTTGTTCAAGACTCTCCCACTGGTGAAAACATCCCAACATCCACCCTGTCAGGCTCCATCATGATCTCATGTTTGAATCAGGTCACCCATCATTCTTCTAAACTCCAAGGAATAAAGGCCCAAACTACTTAAGTCTCTCTTGTTGGACCACTCTGTCTTCCCAGGAATTAGCCTGGTCAGTGCAGAGTACACCTATGGCCGTTTCCCTCAATAACAGGTATACCGCTTTGGATACTGTTGGGGGAGACAACCTACCAGGGGGAAAGCTGCAGTGTTCAGGTCTCTGGCACTGAGCCTGGTCGTGTGGTGCAGAAGGGAAGGGGGGAAGAAGAGGAGAGCGGTAGTGATAGGGGATTCCACAGTAAGGGGGGCAGACAGGAGATTCTGTGGACATGAAAGAGATTCCCGGATGGTATGTTGCCTCCCTGGTGTCAGGGTCAGGGACATCTCGGATCAGGTCCACAGCATTCTGAAGGGGGAGGGTGAACAGCCAGAGGTCGTGGTACATATTGGTACCAATGACATAGGTTGGAAAAGAGATGAGGTCCTGAATAGGGAATATAGGGAGTTGGGTAGGAAGCTGAAATGCAGGACCTCAAGGGTAGGAATCTCTGGATTGCTGCCTGTGTCACGCACCAGTGAGAGTAAGAATGAGGGTAAGGATGATTTGTCAGATGAATGTGTGGCTGAGGAGTTGGCGCAGGGGGCAGGGTTTCAGATTTGTTGATCGTTGGGATCTCTTCTGGGAAAGGTACGACCTGTACAAAAGGGACGGGTTACACCTGAACTGGAGGGAAACCAATATTCTTGTGGGCAGGTTTGCTAGAACTGTTGGGGAGGGTTTAAACTAGTTTGGCTGGGGGATAGGAACCAGAGTGATATGTCAGAGGTTGGTTCATTTACTGTACAAGTAGATGCAAAGTGTAGAAAGACTGAGGAAGGACAGGCAGTTCAAAGGGCAAAATTGCAATCAGTTGGATGGGCTGAAGTGTGTCTACGTTAGTGTGAGAAGTATCAGGAACAAGGGTGATGAACTTAGAGCATGGGTAAGTACGTGGAACTATGATGTGGTGGCCATTACAGAAACTTGACTGTCGCAAGGGCAGGAATGGCTGCTGGATATTCTGGGGTTTAGATGTTTCAGAAGGGACAGGGACGGAGGTAAAAAAGGTGGGGGAGTAGTTTTGCTGATCAGGGACAGTGTCACAGCTGTAGAAAAGGAGGACGTCCTGGAGGGATTGTCTACTGAGTCAGTGTGGGTGGAAATCAGAAACAGGAAGGGAACGATCACTCTATTGGGAGTATTCTGCAGAACGCCCAAATTGCAGCAGAGACACCGAGGAGAAGATCGGGAGGCAGATTTTGGAGAGGTGCAAAAATGGGTGATTTCAATTTCCCTAATATTGATTGGCATTCAACCAATCAAAATGTCAGCAAAATAAAAGAGCTGGTCATTGACTTCAGGAAAGGGGGCTGTGTACATGCACCTGTCTACATCGATCGTGCTGAGGTCGAGAGGGTTGAGAGCTTCAGGTTCCTAGGAGTGAACATCACCAATAGCCTGTCCTGGTCCAACCACGTAGACGCCACAGCTAAGAAAGCTCACCAGCACCTCTACTTCCTCAGGAGGCTAAAGAAATTTGGCATGTCCCCTTTGACACTCACCAGTTTTTATCAATGCACCATAGAAAGCATCCTATCTGGATGCATCACGGCTTGGTATGCCAACTGCTCTGCCCAGGACCACAAGAAACTGCAGAGAGTTGTGGACACAGCCCAGCGCATCACGGAAACCAGCCTCCCCTCCATGGCCTCTGTCTATACCTCTCACTGCCTTGGTGAGGCAGCCAGCATAATCAAAGATGCCACCCACCCTAGTCATTCTCACTTCTCTCCCATCAGGCAGAAGATACAGGAGCCTGAAGGCACATACCAACAGGCTCAAGGACAGCTTCTATCCCACAGTGATAAGACGATTGAACGGTTCCCTTATACAATGAGATGGATTCTTGACCTCACAATCTACCTTGTTTGACTTTGCACCTTATTGTCTACATGCAATACACTTCCCTGTAGCTGTATAGTGACCATAACTCTCTGATTTTACCATGGCCTCGGAGAGGGATAGGAGCAGAAGATATGTGAAAGTATTTAACTGGGGGAGGGGGAATTATGATGCTATTAGGCGGGAACTTGGGAGCGTAAACTGGGAACAGATGTTCTTGGGGAAGTGCACAGGGAAAATGTGGAGGTTGTTTAGGGAGTACTTGCATGGGCTTCCAGATAGGTTTGTCCCATTGAGGCAGGGTAGGATGGTAGAGTGAAGGAACGTGGTTGACAAACGACGTAGAATATCTTGTCAAGAAGAAGAAAGAAGCTTACCTAAGATTTAGAAAGTATGGATCAAACAGGGCTCTGGAGAGTTTTAAGGTAGCCAGGAGGGAGCTTAAGAATGAACTTAGGAGAGCTAGAAGGGGGCATGAAAAGGCTTTGGTGAGTAGGATTAAGGAAAACCCCAAGGCATTCAAAAATGTATGTGAAGAATAAGAGGATGACTCAAATAAGGGTAGGACCGATCAGGATAAAAGAGGAAATGTGCCTGGAGTCGGAAGATGCAGAGGAAGTCCTTAATGAATACTTTGCTTCAGTATTCAGTGAGAGAGATCTTGACATTTGTGAAGATGGCATACGACAGTCTGATATGCTCGGGCATGTTGGTGAGGAAAGAGGATGTGCTGGAACTTCTGAAAAACATTAGGATAGATAACTCACTGGGGCCGGATGGGATATATCCAAGATTGTTATGGGAAGTGAGGGAAGAGATTGCTGCGCCTTTGGCATTGATCTTTGTGTCCTCACTGGCCACAGGAGAAGTGCTAAATGATTGGAGGGTGGCAAACATTGTTCCTCTGTTTAAGAAAGGAAGTAAGGATAACCCTGGGAATTACAGACCAGTGAGTCTTACTTCAGTGGTGGGCATATTGCCGGAGAAAATTCTTAGAGACAGGATTTATGGACATTTGGAGAGGCATAGGTTGATTAGGGACAGTCAGCATGGCTTTGTGAGGGACAGGCCGTGTCTCATGAGCCTGATTGAATTCTTTGAGGATGTGACAAAGCACATTGATGAAGGTAGAGCAGTGGATGTGGTGTACATGGATTTTAGTAAGGCATTTGCTAAAGTTCCTCATGGAGGACTCATTCAGAAAGTCAGGAGGCATGGGATCCAGGGAAACTTGGCTGTGTGGATTCAGAATTGGTTCACCCATAGAAGACAGAGGGTGGTGGTAGGTGGAGCATATTCTGCCTGGAGGTCAGTGACCAGTGTTGTTCAGCAGGGATCTGTTCTGAGACCCCTGCTCTTTGTGATTTTTATAAATGACTTGGATGAGGATGTGGAAGGGTGGATTGGTAAGTTTGCTGATGATACAAAGGTTGGTGGTGTAGTGGATAGTATAGAAGGTTGCTATGGATTACAACAGGATATTGATAGAATGCAGAGCTGGGCTGAAAAGTGGCAGATGGAGTTCAAGCCAGAAAAGTGCGAGGTGATACACTTCAGGAGATCAAATTGGATGGCAGAATGCAAGGTTAATGGCAGAAATCTTAGCAGTGTTGAGCAACAGAGGGATCTTGGGGCACATGTTCATAGATCCCTCAAGTTTGCTGTGCAGATCGGTAGGGTTGTTAAGAAGGCGTATGGTGTGTTGGCCTTCATTAGTCAGGGTATTGAGTTCAAGAGCCGCGAGGTAATGTTGCAGCTGCATAGAACTCTGGTTAGACCACACTTGGAGTGTTGTGTTCAGTGCTGGTTGCCTCATTATAGGAAGGATGTGGAAGCTTTAGAGAGGATGCAGAGGAGACTTACCAGGATGCTGCCTGGATTGGAAAGCATGTCTCATGAGGAGAGTTTGAGTGAGCTAAGGCTTTTCTCTTTGGAGAGAAGGAGGATGAGAGGTGACTTGATAGAGGTGTACAAGATGATAAGGCATAGATCGAGTGGATGGTCAGAGACCTTTTCCCAGTGCGACAATGGCTAACACAAGGGGGCATAATTTTAAAGTAATTGGAGGAAGGTATAAGGGGGATGTCAGAGGTACGTTTTTTTTACACAGAGAGTGGTGGGTGTGTGGAACGCACTGCCGGCAGAGGTTGTGGGGGCAGATACATTAGGGACATTTACGAGTCTCTTAGTTAGCCATATGAATGATAGAGAAATGGAGGACTATGTCGGAGGGAAGGGTTAGATAGATTTTAGAGCAGGATAAAATGTCAGCACAGCATCGTGGGCTGAAGGTCCTGTACTGTGCTGTAATGTTCTATGTTCTATGATCTCCTTTGTACTGCTTCCAATTGTTACTACATGTTTTTTTTCCAGATAAGAGGACCAAACCTGTATACAGTATTCCAGGTGAGTCCTCACCAATACTTTGTACAATTGCAACAAAACCTTTCTATTATATGTTAAAGATCTGGATGATGGAAGTGATGGCATTGTGGCCAAGTTTGTGGATGATACAAAGATAGGTGGAGGGGCAGGTAGTGTTGAAGAAGCAGGGAGTCTGCAGAAGGATTTGGACAGGTTGGGAGAATGGGCAAAGAAGTGGCAGATGGAATACAGCGTAGGGAAGTGTATGGTCATGCTCTTCGGTAGAAGGAATAAAGGCGTAGACTATTTTCTAAACAGGGAGCCAATTCAGAAATTGGAGGTGCAAAGGGACTTGGGAGTCCTAGTGCAGGATTCCCTGAAGGTTAACTTGCAGGTTGAGTCGGTAGTAAGGAAGGCAAATGCAATGTCAGCTTTCATTTCGAGAAGACTAGAGTATAAAAGCAAGGATTTAATGCTGAGGCTTTATAAGGCATTGGTCAGACCACATTTGGAGTAGTGTGAGCAGTTTTGGGCCCCATATCTAAGGAAGGATGTGCTGGCATTGGAGAGGGTCTGGAGGAGGTTTACATGTATGATCCTTGGAATGAAAGGGTTAACGTATTAGGAGCGTTTGATGGCTCTGCGCCTGTATGCGCTGGAGGTTAGAAGGATGTTGAAAATATTGAAAGGTCTGGATAGAGTGGATGTGGAGAGGATGTTTCCAGTAGTGGGAGAGTTTGGGACCAGAGGTCACACCCTCAGAATAGAAGGACATCCCTTTAGAATAGAGATGAGGAGGAATTTCTTTAGCCAGAGGGTGGTGAATGTGTGGAATTCATTGCCACAGATGGCAGTGGAGGCCAAGTCATTGGGTATATTTAAAGCGGAGGTTGATAGGTTCTTGATTAGTAAGGGTGTCAAAGGTTACGGGCAGAAGACAGGAGAATGGGGTTGAGAGGGAAAAATAAAATCAGCCATGATTGAATGGTGGAGCAGACTCAATGGGCTGAATGGCCTAATTCTACTCCTATGTCTTATGGTCTTATTTCCCACATTAAGTTTCATTTGCCAGTCTTTTGCCCAATCACTCTATCGATACCTGTTTGCAAAATCATAGCATCTTTATCACAGACACCCTTCCACCTATTTTACTATCATCAGCAAATCTGGAAATCTTACACACTGTTCCTTCCTCCAGGTCATTAATGTGAATAGTGAACAATTGCCGGCCAAGAACTGATCCCTGTCATATTCCACTTAGATGAAAGTGTAAGTGGGCTGATTAGTAGGTTTGCAGATGACACAAAAATTGACAGAGTTGTGGATGGTGAGGTAGGTTGTCAAAAAATACAGCAGGATATAAATCAGTTGGAAATTTGAGTGTGGAAATGGCAGATGCAGTTTAATGTGGACAAGTGTGAGGTGTTGCAGTTTGGCATACAGAGAAATAAAGGACTGCAGATGCTGGAATCTAGATGACAAAACAACAAGATGCTGGAGGAACTCGGCAGGTCAGGCAACATCCATGGAGAAAAACAGTCAATGTTTTGGGTCAGGACCCTTCTTCAGGACTGAAGATAGGAAAAGGGGAAGCCCAATATATAGAGAGGTAAAACAGAGCAGTGATAGGTGGACAAAAGAGGGGAGGTGGTGTGGGAAAGGTAGTGATAGGCAGATGCAGAGGAGAGTAGATGTACCAGGGGATGGGTTAAAGGTCTGGAGGCAGGTGGCATGAGGGGAGGGGAGGAGAGGAAAGGGAGAGAGAAAAAAATGGTGAGGAGAAAAAAGAGAGATTGGCTAGGAAAGGGAAGAAAAGGAGAGTCAAGGTAGGGCAAATGTACAGTAAATGGCAGGATGCTTAGAAGCACTGATGTACAGAGGGATCTTGGAGTGCATGTCCATAACTCCCTGAAAGTGGCAACTCAAGTAGATAGAGTGGGTGAAGAAGGCCAACAACATACTTGCCTTCATTGGACAGGACATTCACTACAAAAGTTGGAAAGTCATGTTGTAGCTGTATAAAACTTTGGATCAACAAACAATCTGCTGGAGGAATTCAGAAGGTTGAGCAGCATCTGTGGAGAGAGAAGGAATTGTCAACATTTTGGGTTCAAACCCTGCATTAGAATCTGCTGAGTTCCATCCACTTGTTGCTGAAGGCAGTACATTCCAGATTCCAACCACAAGCTGTGTTTGAAAGAACATTTCTCCACATGGCATTCTTAATTCTCTTTCCCTTTATTTTGTACTTGTAAATGAAAAAAGTCTCATCTTAGTACCCCTTGTGTCCCTTGTCCTAGCCTCCTCACTGGGGAAACATATTTCTTTCATCTGCCCCATAAAACCCTTTGAGAAGTTTGTATTATTTTTAGCTGGTTTCAGCTGAAGCCAAGTTCACAGACATTATAGAACAGAGAACATTATAGCACGGTACAGGCCCATTAAATGTTCTGCCGACATTTTAACCTACTCTAATATCTATCTAACCCTCCCCCAATTTCTCTATCATTCATGTGTCTATCTAAGAGTCTCTTAAGTGGCACTAATATATCTGCCCCCACAACCTCTGCAGGCAGTGTGTTCCATGCACCCACCACTCTCTGTGTAAAAACCTTATCCCTGACATCCTCCTTATACCTTCCTCTAATCACCTTAAAATTATGTCCCCTCGTGAAAGTCATTGTCACCCTGGGAAAAAGTCTCTGACTGTCCACTTGATCTCTACCTTTTATCATCTTGTACACCTCTATCAAGTCACCTCTCATCCTCCTTCTCTCCAAAGAGAAAAGCCCGAGCTCACTCAACCTATCCTCATAAGACATGCTCTCCAATCCAGGCAACATCCTACTAAATCTACTTTGCATCCTCTCAAAAGCTTCCACATCCTTCCTGTAATGAGGCAACCAGAACTGAACACAATACTCCAAGTGTGGTCTAACCAGAGTTCTATAGAGCTGCAACATCACCTCGCGGCTCTTGAACTCAATACACCGACCAATGAAGGCCAACACACTATATGCCTTCTTAACAGACCTATCAACCTGCGCAGCAACTTGAGGGATCTATGAACGTGGACCCCAAGATCCCTCAGTTCCTCCACACTGCTAATGTCCTGCCATTAACCTTGTATTCTGCCATCAAATTCGATTTCCCGAAGTGTATCACTTCACACTTATCTGGGTTGAACTCCATTTGTCACTTCTCAGCCCAGGTCTGCATTCTATCAATATCCTGTTGTAATCTCCAGCAAACTTCTATACTATCCACTACACCACCAACCTTTGTATCATCAGCAAACTTACTAACCCACCCTTCCACATAATTTTATAAAAATCACCAAGAGCAGGGGGTCCCAGAACAGATCCCTGCGGAACTCCACCGGTCACCGACCTCCGGGCAGAATACGCTCCAACTACCACGACCCTCTGTCTTCTATGGGTGAGCCAATTCTGAATCCACACAGCCAAGTTTCCCTGAATCCCATGCCTCCTGACTTGCTGAATAAGCCTTTCATGAGGAACCTTATCAAACACCTTACTAAAATCTCTGTGATAAGATAAGATATCTTTATTAGTCACATGTACATCGAAATATACATTGAAATATATCTTTTTGTGTAGTGTTCTGGGGGCAGCCCACAAGTGTCACCACGCTTCCGGTGCCAATATAGCATGCCCACAACTTCCTAACCTGTTCACCTTTGCAATGTGGGAGGAAACCGGAGCACCCAGAGGAAACCCACGCAGACACGGGGAGAACATACAAACTCCTTACAGACAGTGGCTGTATTTGAACCCAGGTCGCTGGTGCTGTAAAGCATTATGCTAACAACTACACTACCGTGTCTGCCCACATCCACTGCTCTACCTTCATCAATGTGCTTTGTCACATCCTCAAAGAATTCAATCAGGCTCATGAGGCACAACCTGTCCCTCAGAAAACCATGCTGGCTGTCCCTAATCAGTCTATGCTTCTCTAAATGCCCATAAATCCTGTCTCTAAGAATCTTCTCCAGTAATTTGCCCACCACTGAAGAAAGACTCACTGGTCTGTAATTCCCAGCGTTATCCCTACTTCCTTTCTTAAACAAAGGAACAACATTTGCCACCCTCCAATCATCTGGCACTACTCCTGTGGCCAGTGATAATGCAAAGACCGTTGCCAAAGGTGCAGCAATCTCTTCCCTTACTTCCTGTAATAACCTTGGATATATCCCATCTGGCCCCGTGACTTATCTATCCTAATGTTTTTCAAAAGTTTCAGCACATCCTCTTTTCTCATGTCAACATACCCTGGTATATCAGCCTGTCGTATGCCATCCTCACAAACGTCAAGGTCTCTCTCTCTGGTGAATACTGAAGCAAAGTATTCATTAAGGACCTCCCCTACCTCTTCCGACTCCAGGCACGTTTCCTCTTTTATCCCTGATTGGTTCTACCCTCACTCTAGTCATCCTCTTATTCTTCACATACGTGTAGAATGCCTTGGGGTTTTCTTTGATCCTATTCGCCAAGGACTTCTCATGCCCCCTTCTAGCTCTCCTAAATCCATTCTTAAGTTCCCTCCAGGCTACCTTGTAACTCTCCAGAGCCTTGTCTAATCCATGCTTTCTAAACCTCAGGTTGAATTGTGGAGGGTTGTGGATGTCACACGACAGCACTGCCCACTACCTGGTCGGAAGACACACCACTGCCAATCAAGGTTTGGCCCCACCCCACCCATCAGCGCACACCTGACCATCGGCCCCCTGTAAATTACCTGGCTGGACCCCCCAGCCCTCCAGCACTATAAAAGTCGCCACGTGTGCTCGGCTCACTCTCTTTGCTATCTTTGAGGGATGACCCTGCTTCACTCTGGGCCGAGTACCGTTGAACGGCGCTGGAGAAATCGTTAGTGAGGTGTGCACTGTTAAAGGGTTGGGAGTGTTTTAGTTAGCATCCCTAGTAGCATAGAGCCACGCCTGCACTGAGTCAAGGGGTGGCAGGTATCATATTGTTTTTCTTGATTGTATGTACCCAGTTTTTTGTGTATGTGTGTGTGTATTTTATCCCCAGTGCGATTTTCCCACGCTCGCTATAAACTATGCATGTGTGTGTGTTATTCCCATTACCATTTTCCCACGCTCATCCTTTGTAAATAAAATCATTTGCTGCTGGACTGTGTTTAGAGTCCTTGCTTTGGAGACCCATCAAATCTGTTTTCTCACTCACAATAATTGGCGCTGTGAGCAGGGTCTCAAAGGTCTTGGCTGAACACAGACGCAGGGAGGGATGTTCTGGAACAGGGGCAACAAAGCCAGTGCAGGCACCAAGGGTAGGATTCCCGGGTGGACTGATGAGAGGGAGGGATTTGAGAGCTTGGCCAGCATGCTGGTGGACCACAGTGAACCAGTGGACTGGTCTGAGCAGTTAGACCCACGTGATGAGAAAATGGGGCACCATGTGGTCTCCCTCCTTGAGAAGTTGGGGTTCCCCAAGGCTAAGGGGAGTCAAAGGGGTGCCTTCTGGCTGTTTGCATCCCTCCTGAGATGCCAGGTCAGGATTACTGTCCAGATACAGGATATGTGTCACCAAAAGGACAAGGAGATAGAGGTGCTCCAGCAGCGCAGCTGTACGCTGCAGGAAGCAGTCCCAGCTGCCCAGACCCGAGCCAATGACCGCGAGGCCAGAGGTACTGAGGTCGCCTGCAGGCTGATCCAAATGCAGCAGGCGCAGACAGCCCGCCGGTCTGGCTGGCAGCTGGACCTGCTCAAAATTCAAGCCCTGGTCCGGTGCGGCGACAAGCTGCATGCATGGCTGGGGGATGGGGATATATGGATGGATAATGACGAGCAGGGGGTGCCCGAGGAGCCTGTGTCCCATCACACCTGCCCTCCCCCCTACGCACCCGAACCCCTGCATGCTCAACCCATCACCACGCGGTCCCAGGTCCGCCACAGAGGGGAGGGGGGATGAGGATGAGTAGGCCGCAGGGGACATGCCCGTGGTCACTCTGAGACTATGGACACCCTGGATTTCGCAGCCAAGGAGCTGACCCAGCTGGCGGACTGGTACCACCAGCGGCCGGGCAAGCACCTGGCCGCATGGCTGCTCCGACTGTGGGATGAGAGGGCCCCCAACGTGAGCCCCTCTCACCAGGAAGCAAGCGCCCTGGAGAGCCTGTCCGACCAGCAGAGTGTCAACAATGCCCTACGAGCACCACTGGGAGGCACCGGGCATGATGCTACCCTATGGGATTGGGTAGTGACCACCATGAGGGTCCGGTATCCTACCCTTCTTGAGTGGGACTTACACGGGCAACCACAATGGAACATGGTCAGTGAAGGCACCAGGGTCATTAGGGAGTGGGTGCTGGTGAACGGCATTTACGAGGAAGCCTGCAATTGCAACTTTTTCGAAAACACCAGGGGTGACCAGTGTGCTAGCGGGATACCTGATCACCACCGCATGCCCCAATTTGAGGCCAGTGGTCCTGCCCCTCATGGGACCAGCTAATGGGAAGATCGTGCAGGACGCCATCACCCTCCTGAAAGGGCTAGAGTACATGCAGTGGGGGGCATCCACCCAGGTCTGTAAGGCAGACGTGACGGCTGGAGACACAACCCCTCGTTTTATGCGCAAACAGCTATACTTGGACCGGCTGTGCGCAGGGATGGACCACGCCAACATAGATGGGATCCCGACCTCCGCCATTTACATGCTGTAGAAAGAGCTTTGCAGGGGGAAATCTGGCCAGGGGAAAACCCACAACCACCCTGGGATCAAGCCCGACACAGGGGGTGCCCCCGACCTCCAAACCCTGCCGATACTGACACTGCCTCTGCTCCTCCCCCACTTGAAATAGTCTCTCCTGCCCTCAAGGCTGAGCTCCGGAACCTGCTGAGGCAGGAAATGTCCCATCTTCGCCAGCAGGAAACTTCACCCAAGGGGTGGCAGACCTCCACCCCCCTCCCATAGGATGAAGGCCAGGGGTCTCGGCACATTTGTTCCATCGACCTCTCCCGCCTGGGGGACCTGAGGCCACATCTACCCATAGCTGTACACTGGGGAAGGGGGAACATACAGAAGTGGATGGCACTCATCAACATGGGTGCCCAACACACCATCGTTCCGGGCAACCCCACCAGGTGGAAAGGGACACAGATGCAAATAGAGGGGTTAGGGGGTTCCCTTTTACCTGCGAGGGAAGTCACGATCCACATGGCCATTGGGAACCAGCCTCTTTGACCCATAACAGTTGTGATAGCGGCTTTGCCTGAGTGCATTCTAGGAATTAATGTTTTAAAGGGACAATCCCTTCATACTAACGGGCAAGTTTATGTTCGGGGTCGCATGGGCTACAGTCGTAGTTGGGGCAGCCAAATGGGAACCAGAGGTTGTCCCCCCTCCCTCCAAGGTCGTCTGTAGCCAACAGTACAGACTGCCGGGGGGACACCAAGATATCACTGAGGCCATCCAAGCCCTACTGCAGGAGGACGTCATTAGACCCGCAGCTTCTCCCTTCAACAGTCCTGTCTGGCCCGTCCACAAAAAGAATGGGACATGGCGCATAACAGTGGACTACAGACACCTCAACAAGTCTGCCCCCCCTTGCTGCCGCCATGCCTGACATAGTCACCCTAGTGGAGGATATTGCGGGGTGCCCAGACAAGCCTTGGTACACAGTGGTGGATTTAGCCAATGCTTTCTTTTCCATTCCTCTCCATCACGATTTCCAAGACCAGTTTGCATACTCCTGGGACAGGAGACAATATACATTCTGTCACCTACCTCAAGGCTATGTTCATAAACCCACTATCTGCCACGGTTTAATCTCCTGCAATTTACAATGCATTCAACTTCCCCCAGAGATGTCAATTGCCCATATCGATGACGTCCTCCTACAAGGTCTGTCTCAGAGGCCCTTCATATGCTAATCTCCTCCCTCAGGGAACAGGGCTGGGTCATTAATATTGATCAGGTGCAGGGCCCCAGCCAGAATGTCCTGTACCTCGGAATACAATGGCACTCAGGCCAATGAGATATTCCCGAGACTGCCAAGAATAAAATTTTGAATTTTGCCATCCCCTCAAATAAAACCGACACCCAGAGCTTCGTGGGCCTCCTAGGTTATTGGTGGCAGCATATACCCCACCTTACCATGCTCCTTAGACCACTCTATGGGGTCTCCCATAAGAAAGCCACACTCTTATGGGGACACGAACAACAGGCTACTTCTGAAACAGCAAAGCAAGCTGTTGAACAAGCACTGCCACTTGCTTCCCTCCAGGCAGCTGTCCCTTTCAAATTACAGGTCTCGGCCAGAGAGACAGTCACCGAATGGAGTCTCTGGCAGAAGATCCAAGGGCGCAGAATTCTGCTGGGTTTCTGGACCAAGTCTCTGCCTGAAGCCGCAGCTCGCTACAGCCCATTCGAGCGCCAGCTGCTTGCCTGCTATCTGGTGCTCCTCGCCACTGAACATCAAACAGGCACCGACCCTGTTGTCCTTTGCCCCCACCTGCCCATAATGCAATGGGTCAAGTCTCCCGATTCAACCCACATAGAGGGCCGTGCCCAGAGGTCCTCCATACTAAAGTGGAAATGGTATATCGCCAACCGAGCAGAACCTGGTCCGGAAGGGGTCAGCCACCTCCAGGAGCAGGTCATGTCCTACCACAGTCCCAGGACCCAGCCCCAGACATACCCAAAACCTAGCCCTCCCCTGTGTCCTGGGGCCAACCCTTCGACTCCCTCGACCTCAAACAAAAATTCCACGCCTGGTTCACAGACAGCTCCAGCCACTGGAAAGGAGGGAAACAATATTGGAAAGCGACGGCACTTCATCCCGCCACGGGGGAAATTTTAACCAAAGAGGGAACGGGTGGGTTCAGTCAACTTGCCGAGCTGGTGGCAGTAACGCTCACCCTATGGACACCACCAGGCTGGTCCACATTTATACTGACTCTTGGGCAGTGGCCAACGGTATGGCAGTGTGGATGGCCCGGTGGCACAAAATGGGGTGGGAAATTCATGGATGCCCCCTCTGGGGATAGGAACACTGGCATTTTATTTGGGACCAGGCAACCAACAGAAAAATTTCAGTCCACCATGTGGATGCCCATACCCACAAAAATACAGATGAGGCTACACACAATGCTGCTGTGGACCAGGCTATCCAAATATGCTGTGCACTGTTTCCCCAGATGAAACCGACCTCAGTGCTTTAGCTGCTTGGGCACACCGCAAAAGTGGGCATCTAGGGGCCGACGGAACACGGTGTTGGGCAGAGCAATTTGAGGTCGCTCTGGCATTGGATCAATGTAAGACCACTGTTGCTAACTGCCCTATCTGTCAGCAGGTGAAGCCACGAGGTTGGCCAGCAGGGCCAGCGGGTCACATTCACCGTGGCACGGGAGCTGGTCACGTATGGCAGACTGACTATATCGGACTGCTCTCACGCCAAAATTAAAAACAGTATGCCCTGACAGTGGTGGACACATTCTCCGGTATCCTGGTGGCGGTGCCCTGTGAGAGGGCCGACCAGCATAACACCATCAAAGGATTGCAGTACCTCTCCTCCATCTATGGAGTCCCATGAGAGGTACAATCCGATCAGGGCTCACACCTTTCTGGGGCTAAAGCTCAGAACTGGGCTGCTGAGGCAGGGATCTTGTGGCTGTTCCACATACCCTATCACCCACAGGCATCAGGGCTAATTGAAAGAATGAACGGCCTGCTTAAGGAAAAAATACGCACGCTCACGCCCTCCTGCACACTGCAGGGGTGGTTGAGCGTGCTGCAGCAGGCCGTTGACCAGTTGAATACACGGCCCACTGGCCAAGGGGGGTCCCCACTGTCCCGCCATCTGGCACACTCCCCACCTCCTGACTTGGAAGACACTGAGTCCCCCCCCGTCCCCGAGACCGAGGACTCAGGGAGAGTATTGGTACAACAGCCACAAGGTCCCCCTCAGAAGGGAGAAGTTGTTATACGCGGTCCCGGGGATACCCGTTGGGTCGCAATTCTGGGTCACACTAACCTGTCCTGTCTACATACCCGTCACCTGACCCGACAAGACTGAGCCTGTTCCTCAACCCCGCCCCCCCACCCCCTACAGGACAATGGCATTACACCAGTCATCTCTTCTGTTCACTGCGGTGATCGGCATTGGGACGTCTGCCAACACCTTCCTCAGAGTCACCTATGAATTTGCCAGCACCACTAATAGATCAGACTGCTGGATTTGCGTGCGAACCCCAGCACACGCTGATGAAGCTCTGCCACTTACGCCGATCCTACGGGATGACTGTCAGATGAACTGTTTGCATAGACTTTTCGCTCCTGTGGATTTTGGCATATCTGTTTGGGGTGGGCGGGAGCCGAATGGCAGTCCCCCACCACTCCCCTCACCACTACATAACATCTCTTCCAGCGATCCCTGATGGGGTGGGTGTTTCAGGAACTGGTATTTCCCTCCCTACAATTTGACTTCCACCCGAGTCCCGACTCTCAGGGTCATTCCACAGCTGGTGAGCAGACCAAAGGAATGCTGGTGCAGGCTCCTGAATGAGCACGGTTCAAACCTATCAGTCAGTCACAAGACTGGTACCCGAGTGCCCCAGTGACCACTACTGATGGTGCCGCTGAGCTGGGGGCTTCCTGGACTTTGAATGCGACCCACTGGATTTGCGGCCACCGCGCCTACCCGTGGCTCCCTGCGAGCTGGTACGGTTGCTGCTTTCCAGTGTTTGTGGTACCTACATACTCTCCCTAGACAACCTTGGGGAGCACCTGGTATACAACGGCCACTGCGACAAGAGGGCCATTACGGAGGTAGAAAGGTTTGGATGATAGCCTTTCCCACGTATGGCACAGCCCGATTGTCCCGTGAGGTCATCCAGATGACCAGCGTGCTCGAGACGCTGGCCAATGAAATGGCAGTGGCGCTGCAACACACCGAAGACGCCCTGATGTGGACAGCGGCAGAGTAGACGGCCATCAGGCTGGTCGCCCTACAGAATCGAATGGCCCTGGATTACCTACTCGCTGCTGATGGTGGTACCTGTACAGTGATTGGTAAGGAGTGCTGCACATTTATCCCTGCTGAGTCAAGGAACATCATCCACTTGGCCGCTCACATTTGGGACTCGGTGGCTAAAATTCAAAAAGCGAGGGACCAGCTCCTTCAGCACGACACCTCATGGGGAAACTGGTGGCCGTTTGGGTCTCTGGGCGAGGTGGTGGGCAACTGTCATCCACTGGGCGACTGCTCTCATTCTCATTGTTATTGCTGTCTGTATATTATGTTGTGCTTGCCAGATTATCAAGAACATGTCTGCCTTTCATTAGTGCTGTATATTAACATATAGCTTTAAGTTTAGAAATAGTTGTTACCATGATTTATCGGTCTGTTAAGGGTAAGACTTCTATTATGATATATGGGTTTTCTTTTCACGGTATTCCATGTAATGATTGGCAAGAAGTGTGACTTGCAAGGGGTGGATTGTATTGTGGAGGGTCGTTGCTGTCACTTGACAACACTGCCCACTACCTGGTTGGAAGACACACCACTGGCAATCAAAGTTTGACCATCAGAGCACACCTGACCATTGGCCCCCTATAAATTACCTGGGCTGGACCCCAGCCCTCCAGCACTATAAAAGGCGCCGCGTGTGCTCGGCTTGCTCTCTTTGCCATCTTCGAGGGACCACCCTGCTTCACTCCAGGCTGAGTACCGTTGAATGGTGCTGGAGGAATCGTTGGTGAGGTGTGCACTGTTAAAGGGTTGGGAGTGTTTTAGTTAGCATCCCTAGTAGCATAGAGCCATGCCTGCACTGAGTCAAGGGGTGGTGGGTATCGTATTGTTTTTGCTTGATTGTATGTAACTAGTTTGTTGTGTATGTGTGTTTGTATATTATTCCCGTTACCATTTTCCCACACTCGTCCGTTGTAAATAAAATCATTTACTGCCAGACTGTGTTCAGAGTCTTTGCTTTTGAGACCCATCAAATCTGCTTTCTCACTCACAACACAGGTAAGCTTCTTTCTTCCTATTGATAAAACATTCTACATCTTGTGTCAACCACGGTTCCTTCACTCCACCATCCCTACCCTGCCTCTATGGGACAAACCTATCCAGAGCTCCATGCAAGTATTCCTTAAACAACCTCCACATTTCCGCTGTGTACTTTCCCAAGAACATCTGTTCCCAATTTACGGTCTCAAGTTCCTGCCTAATAGCATCATACGTCCCCCTCCCCCAGTTAAATACTCTCCCATATCATCGGCTCATAACCCTCTCCCAGGGCTTTGGTAAAGGACAAGGAGTTATGGTCGCTATCTCCAAAATGCTCTCCCACCGAGAGATCTGAAACCTGATCAGGCTCATTGCCTAGTAGCAGGTCCAGTATGGCCTCTCCTCTAGTCGGCCTGTGCACATGCTGTGTCATGCATCCTTCCTATACACACCTAACAAACTCCACCCCATCTATCTCCTTTACAGAAAGGAGGTGCCAATCAATATTAGGGAAGTTGAAATCACCCATGACAACAACCCTGTTATTTTTGCACCTCTCCAAAATCTGCCTCCTGATCTGCTCCTCAGCGTCTTTGCTGCTACTGGGGGGTCTGTAGAATACTCCTAATAGAGTGATCGCTCCCTTCCTGTTTCTGACTTCTACCCACACTAACTCAGTGGACAATTCCTCCAAGATGTCCTCCCTTTCTACAGCTCTGACACTGTCCCTGATCAGCAAAGCCACTCCCCCACCTCTTACCTCTGCCCCTGTCCCTTTTGAAACATCTAAACCCCAGAATATCCAGCAGCCATTCCTGCCCTTGCGACAGCCAAGTCTCTGTAATGGCCACCACATCATAGTTCCAGGTACTTACCCACGCTCTAAGTTCATCAGCCTTGTTCCTGATACTTCTTGCATTAAAGTAGACACACTTCAGCCCATCCAACTAACTGCCAATTTGCCCTTTCAACTGCCTCTCCTTCCTCACAGTCTTTCTACACTCTGCATCTACTTGTACACTAAATGAACCAACCTCTGACCTATCACTCTGGTACCCTTCCCCCTGCCAACCTAGTTTAAACCCTCCTCAACAGCTCCAGCAAACCTGCCCGCAAGAATATTGGTCCCCCTCCAGTTCAGGCGTAACCCGTCACTTTTGTGCAGGTCGTACCTTCCCCAGAAGAGATCCCAATGATCAACAAATCTGAAACCCTGCCCCCTGCACCAATTTCTCAGCCACACATTCATCTGACAAATCATCCTATTCCTACCCTCACTGGCACGTGGCACAGGCAGCAACCCAGAGGTTACTACCCTTGAGGTCCTGCATTTCAGCTTCCTACCTAACTCCCTATATTCCCTATTCAGGACCTCATCTCTTTTCCTACCGATGTCATTGGTACCAATATGTACCACGACCTCTGGCTGTTCACCTTCTTCCTTCAGAATGCTGTGGGCCCGATCTGAGACATCCCTGACCCTGGCACCAGGGAGGCAACATACCATCCGGGAGTCTCCTTCACGTCCACAGAATCTTCTGTCTGCCCCCCTTACTGTGGAATCCCCATCACTACCACCCTCCTCTTCTCCCCCCCCCCCCTTCCCTTCTGCACCACACAACCAGGCTCAGTGCCAGAGACCTGGTCACTGTGGCTTTCCCCTGGGTGGTCGTTCCCCCCCTGCAACAGTATCCAAAACGGTACACCTGTTATTGAGGGGAATGGCCACAGGGGTACTCTGCACTACCTGCCTATTCTCCGTCCTTCTTCTGACAGTCACCCAGCTACCTGCCTCCTGCAGCTTCAGAGTGACTGCCTCCTTGTTGTTCTTGTCTATGTACTCCTCAGTATCCTGTAGGAGCCGAAGGTCATCCAGCTGCAGCTCCATTTCCCTAACACGGTCTGTAAGGAGCTGCAGCTGGATGCACCTCATGCAGATGCAGTTATCAGGGAGACTGGCCGCGTCCCACAATTCCCACATCTCACAAGATGAACACACCACTGACCCTGGAGCCATTCTCCAAATCAAAGAAAGAAAGGAACTTACCAGACACTTACCTTCACTTCTTCTCCCCGAAGCCTCCTGAACCAAAGCCTCAGCTCCCCACTCTAACACTGGCCCACTAACACAATGGCCGCTCCTAAAATGGCCACTCTGCTTATCGCTGCCTTCCCTTTATTTGCTGCCGTTAATAAGACAATCAACTGGTAACAAGTTGCAAATGTGCCTCGTTTAGACTCTTGCGAGGTGGAACGCACAAGCTCAGGCACAGAGCCTCACCTCTTTGCACAGAGGCTCATCTCTTTGCAAAGGTCCCGCTCCAAATTATGGATTGATTTGATCGCTGCAGCTTTTTCCTTTCTCTTTAACTGTTGCAGGCTGATTTTCTTTTCATTTTTATGATTGAATTTCATCAATCATAGTTTTCATTCCTGCACACCAAGTGTAAAACAGTCAGTTGTCCTAAGATTTGCTTTCAGGCAGGTATATAAATATGGAATTTGAGGCAATAGATGCCAAAAATAGAACACCTGAAAAAGGTGTTTGTGATTGTGACCTAAGTAAATTGCCACTTGCAGCAAGTTCTTCAGGCAAGGGTGCTGGGACGGAGAGACATTTAGCAGTGGTTGAAAGCATGGCAGCCACACTTTAGGAAAAAAAAGGGAGATCATGAAATGTGAAAGGTAGACAAGTAGTAGATTAAGATGTGGAACTGTGGGACTGGAGGAAAACAACTTGTAGGAACAGCACTACATGCTAAGGTTTATGAAGGCCATGTGGAGTAGGGTTAGCTCCAGATTCCAACACCTACAGTCATGTCTCCTGTATGAAACCTTGGTTAGGACATATTTGGAGTATTGTGTGTCGTTCTGGTTACCATATTGCAGGAAGGATGTGGAGGCTTTGGAGAGGATGCAGAGGAGCTTCACCAGGATGTTGCCTGGATTAGAGAGTATTCACTCTAAGGAGAGGTTGGACAAACTTGAGGCTGTGGGGTGACCTGATAGAAGTATATAAAATTATGAGAAGCGGGTAAATAGCGTTGGTAGTCTTTTTCCCAGGGTGGAAATGTCAAATACTAGAGGGCATAGATTTAAAGTGAGAGAAGGAAAGTTTGAAGGAGATTTGCAAGGCAAGTTTTTTACTCTGAGAGTGGTAGGTGGCTGGAGCACACTGCCAGGGAAGGTGCTGGAAGCAGATTCAATAGCAAAATTCAAGAGATGTTTAGACAGGTATATAAACAGGTGGCGAATAGAACCATACAGTAATAGAGCATGGAAACCAACCCTTCAGCCCAACTTCTACATGCCATCGAAGATGCCCATGTTAGTCCCAATTGCCTGCACTTGGCCCATATCCCTATAAACCTTTCCTACTCATGTACCTGTCTAAATGTCTTTTTAGTGTTATTACTATACTGACCTTAACCACTTTCTCTGGCAGCTCACTCCATATACTCACCACCCTCTGCGTGAAGAAATTGACCTCTGGGACCCTTTTAAATCTTTCGCTTCTCACCTTAATGTTTTTGATTCTCTTTCCCTGGGAAAAAGACTCTGTGCATTCACCTTATCGATTCCCCTCATGATTTCATACACCTCTTTAAGGCCACCCTTCAGTCTCCTCTGCTCCAAGGAATAAATTCTTAGCCTGCCCAACCTCTCCCTATTACTCAGACCCTTGAGTCCTGGCAACATCCTCTAAATATTCTTTGCACTTTTTCCAGCTTAATGACATCTTTGCTATAACAGGGTAAACTAAACTGAACACAATACTCCAGGTGTGGTCTCACCAACATCTTGCACAATGGAGGAACATAGACCACTTGCAAGCAGATGGGATTAGTTTAAATTGGCACAGACATTGTGGGCCAAAGGGATTGTTCCTGTACTGCACTGACTGTGTTCTGTGAACATCTACAGATTCCCCTCCATCAACTCTCCCTGTTACACCCTTAAAGAATCTGAGCAAATTGGTCAAGTATGATTTACCTTTCATAAAACCATATTGACTTGGTTTAATTATATTCAGCTTTCCTAAATGATTAGCTGTCTTCTCTTTGATGTTTGACTCCCAACATCTTACCAATAATGGCTGTTAAACTAACTGGCCTGTAGTTTCCTGCTTTCTGCCTTTCTCCTTTTTTGAACAAGGGGCTCACATTGTCTGTTTACCAATCTTCTAGTACCCTCCCAGAGTTCAGCGAGTTATGAAAAGTTTCATCGAATGGGTCCATTATCTCTGCAGCCACTGCTTTTAAGACCCAAGTATGCAGTCCATCGGGTCTTGGTGACTTGTCCACCTTTAGTCCCTTGAGTTTCTCCAATACCTTATCCCTTGTAATTGAGATATTTTGTAAGTTCTACCATGTTATTTGAAATTAGCCCATCTGATATCTTAGGGAAATTATCAATATCTTCCCTGGTGAAGACCGATGCAAAAATTTATTCAAATTATCTGTTATTTCTTTGTTTGGTGTTATTAATTCACCTGCCACGTTCTCTAGAGGCCCCACATTTACCTTAGCCACCCTCTTCCTATTTATATATCCATAGGAAGTTTCACTTTTTTTTATACTACATGCAAGTTTTCTCTCAAAATTCATTTTCACCCATCTTCTGCTGCTGGATCCTAAATATATCCCAGTCACCTGTTCTACCGCTAGTCCTTGCCATTTTATATACCCTGGTTTTCAATTTGACATTATCCTTTAACTCCTTTGTTAACATTTTGTGCTTCTTTCTCATGAAATCCCTCTTTCTGAATGGCATAAACTCTTGCTGGGCATTGTGGACCAACTGTTGAATATCTACCACTTCCAAATTGCAACCTCGACAATTGGAAGGATAAGAACAGGAAATGCAAGATTTTTCCAAGTCACCCACCATCCTGCCTTGGTTATATGTTTTTATTCCTTCATCATAACTAGGTCAGACACTCATAGAGTCATACAGCATGGAAACAGAGCCTTGAGCCCAACTAGTCCATGCTGACAAAGATGATCATCCAAGCTAGTCCCATTTGCCCACGTTTGGCCCATATAAGCCTTTCCAATCCATGTATCTGTCCAAAAAAGTTACTTTGACTCAACCACTTTGTCTGGCAGCTAATTCCACATAGATACCATCCTTTGCCTAAAAAAGTTACCACTCAAGTTCCCATTAAATTTTCCCCCTTTCACCTTAAACCTATGCCCTCTAGTTCTTGATTCCCCAACCATGGGAAAAAGACTGAGTGCATTCGACTATCTATGTCCCTTATGATTGTATACACTTCTATAAAATCATCTCTCAGTCTGTTACACTCCAAGGAATAAATTCCTAGCTTGTCCAACCTCTCCCTATAACTCAGTCCTTCAATTCCTGGCAACATACTTGTAACTCTTTTCTGCACTCTTTCCAGTTTAATAACATCTTTCCTTCAGCAGGGTGACCAAAACTGAACACAATACTCCAAGTGTGGCCTCACCAGTGGCTTCTAAAACTGCACCATGACATCCCAACTTCTATACTCAGTGTCCTACTGAGGAAGACCAGTGTGCCAAAAGCCTTCTTCACCACTCTGTCAACATATGACTCCACTTTCAGGGAATCATGTACTTGTACTCCAAGGTCCCCCTGTTCTACAACACTCCCCAGGGCCCTGCTATTCACTGTGAAAGTCCTGCCTTGATTTGAGTTTCCAAAGTGCAACACCTCGCACTTATCCAAATTAAACTCCATTTACCATTCTTCAGCCCACCTACTCCACTGATCAAGATCCCCCTGTAATTTTTGATAACCTTCTTCATTGTCCACTATACCACCTGTTTTAGTGTCATCTGCAAACATACTAACCATGCCTTGTACATTCTCATCCAAATCATTATGACAAACAACAATGGACCCAGCATCAACCCCTGAGGCACACCACTAGTCATGAGCCTCCAGTCTGAGAGGCAACCTTCCACCATCACCCTCTGCTTTCTGCCTTCAAATAATTATGTATCCAATTAGCCAGCTCTCCCTGGATTCCATGTGATCTATCCTTCCAGAGCAGCCTATCACGTGGAGCCTTATCTAAGGCCTTCCTGAAGTACAATAGACCACATCTACCTCTCTACCTTCATCAGCATTCTTGGTCACATTATCGAAAAACTCAATCAAGTTCATAAGACATGATCTCCCATGCTGATTACCCCTAATCAACCCCTGTCTTTCCAGATGCACATATATCTCATTCATTGGAATCCTCTCCAGCAACTTACCTATCACAGATGTTAGACTTACTGGTCTATAGTTCCCAGGTTTCTCTTTGCCACCCTTCTTAAACAAAGGCACAACATTCGCCAGTCTACCAACACTTCACCTGTGGTTAATGATGATGCAAATATTTCAGCCAGGGCTCCACAATTTCTCCTCTTGTCTCCCACAGTGTTAGAACCATAGAACCATAGAACATGACAGCACAGAAAACAGGCCATTTGGCCCTTCCAGTCTGTGCTGAAACGTTATTCCGCTAGTCCCATTTACCTGCACCCAGTCCATAACCCTCCAGACCTCTCCCGTCCATGTATCTATCCAACTTATTCTTAAGAGTGAGCCCGCATTTACTACATCAGATGGCAGCCCGTTCCATACTCCCACCACTCTTTGAGTGAAGAAGTTCTCCCTAATGTTCCCCCTAAACCTTTCCCCTTTCACCCTAAAGCCATGTCCTCTCGTACTTATCTCTCCCAATCTAGGTGGAAAGAGCCTACTCACATTAACTCTGTCTATACCCCTCATAATTTTGTAAATCTCTATCAAATCTCCCCTCATTCTTCTATGCTCCAAGGAATAAAGTCCCAACCTGTTCAATCTTTCCCTGTAACTGAACTCCTGAAGACCCAACAACATTCTAGTAAATCTCCTCTGCACTCTTTCAATCTTACTGATATCCTTCCTGCAGTTAGGTGACCAGAACTGCACACAATACTCCAAATTTGGCCTCACTAATGTCTTATACAACCTCACCATAACATCCCAACTCCTATACTCAATACTTTGATTTATGAATGCCAGGATGCCAAAAGCTTTTCTTGGGTCTACCTGGTCAGGCGCAGAATCTTTATAAAATATTAGTCCAGCCTCAACTTGTGTTCATTTTTTAGAACATAGAACAGAACAGCACAGGACAGGCCCTGCTGCCCATGATGTCTGTGCCAAACATGGTGCCACATTAAACTAAATCTCTTCTGCCTGCACATAATCCGTATCCCTCCATTCCCAGCATATTCATGTATCTAGGCTGTGCGAACTAGGGCTTTTCTCTTTGGCGAGAAGGAGGAAGAGAGGGGACTTGATAGATGTGTACAAGATGATAAGAGGCATAGATTGAGTGGACAGTCGCATTTTTCCCAGGGCAACAATGGCTAACACGAGGGGACATAATTTTAAGGTGATTGGACGAAGGTATAAGGGGGATGTCAGGGGTAAGTTTTTTACACAGAGAGTGGTGGGTGCATGGAACGCACTTCCGGCAGAGGTTGTGGGGGCAGATACATTAGGGACATTTAAGAAACTCTTAGATAGATACATGAATGATAGAGAGATGGGGGGCTATGTGGGAGGGAAGGGTTCGATAGATCTTAGAGCAGGATAAAATGTTAGCACAACATTGTGGGCCAAAGGGTCTGTACTGTGCTGTAGTGTTCTATGTTTTATGTACAAGCTTCTTAAACACCACTATCATAATTGTTTCATTCACTACCTCTGACAGCCCATTTCAGGCACTTACCACTTTGTAGGCTGCCTGCACATCTTATTTAAACTTTCTCCCTCTCAGCTTAAATGTATGTCCTTGGTATTAGATACTTCTACCCTGGAAAAAGATTCTGACTGATTACCCTATCTAGGCTGCTCATAATTTTTTAAACCTCTATCAGGTCTCCTCTCAGTCATCACTTACTGACTCTTACACTCAACACCCAGACTAATGAAGGCAAGCATGCCAAATGCCTTCTTTACCACTCTATCTACTTGTCTTGCACTTTCAAAAAGCTATGAACTTGGACCCCAAGATTCCTCTGTACATCAATGCTCCTAAATAAACTTCTATCAGATTACCCCTCAGCCTTCAACACTCCAGAGAAAGCAATCCAAGTCTGCCCAACCTCTCCTTATAGCTAATACTGTCTAATCCAGGGAGCATCCTGGTGAACATCCTCTGCACCCTCTCCAAAGCCTCCACATCCTTCCTGTAATGGGGTGACCAGAACTGAACATAATACTCCAAATGCAACCTAACCAATGTTTTATGCAGCTGCAATGTGACTTCCTGATTCTTATACTCAAAGCCCCAACCAAGTAAGGAAAGCAAACCATATGCCTTCTGTTCCACGTAATCTACCTGTGTTGCCACTTTTGAGGAGCAATGGACTTGGATACCAAGATCCTACCATACATCAGTGCTCCTGCCAATTACTGTATACAATCCCCTTAAATTTGACCTCCCAAAGGGCAGCACCTCACACTTGCCCAGATTAAACACTATCTGCCATTTCTCTGTCCATATCTCCAACTGATCTATATCCTGCTGTATCATTTGACAACGTTCTTCACAATCCAGAACTCCACCAATTTCATGTCAAGTGCAAAATTACTAATCAGTCCATCTACATTTTCATCCAAATCATTTACATATGTGCTTCATAAACAACAGAGGCCCCAGCACTGATCCCTGTGGAATACCACGGTCACAGACCTCCAGTTAGAGTAACACCCCTTCGCCACTACCCTCTGTCTCCTATCACCAAGCCAATTTTGAATACAATCTACCAAGTCACCGTGGAACCATGCATCTTCATCTTCTGGATCAGTCTACCATCAGGAACCTTGTCAAATGTCCATGTAGATAACATCCACTATTCTATCCTCATCAAGCACCTTGGCCACCTCCTCAAAAAACTCAATCAAGTTTGTAAGACATGACCTGCCCCGCACATGCCATACAGACTATCCCTAATAAGCCCATGCTTTTCCAAATGTGAGTAAATCCTGTTCCTAAGAATCCTCTCCAAAACCTTCCATAATACTGATATGAGACTCACCAGGCAATAATTTCCAGGATTATCACTACTGCCCTTCTTAAACAAAGGAACAATATTGGCTGCTCTACAGTCCACTGGGACCTCATCTATGGTTAGAGAAGATGCAAAGATCTTTGACAAGGCCCCAGCAAATCTCCTCCCTTGCCTCTCTCAATAACTTGGGATAGATCCCATCAGGCCCTGGGGACGTCAATGGACCAAACACCAACTCTTTCTTGATCTCAACATTCCCTACATTGTTAGCATACCCCACACTGATGTCAGAGGGTCAGCGTGGCTTTGTGCATGAGAAGTTATGTTTGATAAATCTTTTAGAGTTTTTTGAAGAGGTAACAAAAAGTGCAGATGAGGGCCGGGCAGTTGATGTTGTCTATTTGAACTTTAGCAAGGCCTTCAACAAGGTCCCGCATGGCAGGCTAGTCTGGAAGATTAGGTCTCATGGAATCCAGGGAGAGCTAGTTAGGTGGATTCAAAATTGGCTCAGAGGGTGGTGGTTGAAGGTTGTTTCTCAGAATGGAGGCCAGTGACTAGTGATGAGCCGCAGGGGTCAATGTTGGAACCCTTGTTATTTGTTATTTATATTAATGATTTGGATGCGAATGCACAAGGATTGATCAGTGAATTTGCAGATGACACAAAATTAGGAAGTGTTGTTGATAGTGAAGAAGGTTATTGTAGATTACAGGGGGATCTTGATCAGTTAGAGAATTGGGCCACAGAGTGGCAAATGGATTTCAATACAGATGAGTGTAAGGTGATGCATTTTGGAAAGTCAAACCAGTGTAGGACTTATACTATGAATGATAGGGTACTAGGGAGTGTAATGGAACAGAGGGACCTAGGAGTACAAGTGCACAGTATGTTGAAAGCAGCTAAGTGTTTTCTCTGTTTATCACTTTTATTAGGGTTTTTAGGTGTAAGGGTTAGTTTTTGTTAGGGTTTTTAGTGTAAGGGTTAGATTTTTATAAGTTTTTTCTAAGTAGTCAAGTGGGGGCTGGACTGCGCAGGCGTGGCGCGGGCAGCTTAAAAAACAAACAGCCTGTAGAGTGGGCAGCAGAGTGAGTGGCAGCAGAGTGTTCTGGGCTTTGGCTCAAGGGGCTTCGGCGTGAAGGGGCAAGGAGGGTAAGTAGCTGCTAAGTAGGTAAAGGCAAGGTTTACCTGTTGTTCATTATAGATCTGTAGGTGGGACTAACTAGGGAAAAAAGAAAGGTAGTCAGATGGAGGACATGGTGGTGTGCTGCAGCTGTTTGATGTGGGAACTCGTGGACCTTGCAGCGGTCCAAGATGGCCACATCTGCAGTAAGTGCTTGAGGCTGGACGAACTTCGGCTCAGAGTTGATGAGCTGGAGTCGCAGCTACAAACACTGCGCAGCATAAGGGAGGGAGAGAATTATGTAGACACAGTGCATCAGGTGACAGTCACCGCCCCCCCCCCCCCCCCTTAGAGCAGGTACATCTGAGGTTCAGGATGTAGATAGAATGGTGACTGTCAGGGGAGGGAAGAGGAAGAAGAAGTCAGGCAGGCAGACAGAGCAGGGAACCCTGGAGGCTGTTCCCCTCAGCAACAAGTTTTCTGCCTTGGAGGCTGTTGAGGGGGATGACCTGCAGGGGCCTAGCTGCAGTTACCAGGTCTCTGGCACTGGGACTGGTACTGCTGCTCAGAAGGGAAGGGTGGGAAAGAGACATGCGATAGTGATAGGGGACTCAATAGTCAGGGAAACAGATAGGAGGTTCTGTGGCAGTGAGCATGAATCCCGGATGGTATGTTGCCTCCCAGGTGCCAGGGTCCGGGATGTCACTGATCGGGTCCACAGGATTCTTGAGCGAGAGGGAGACCAGCCAGAAGTTGTGGTCCATATTGGCACCAACGACATAGGTAGGAAGGGGGATGAGGTCCTGAAGAGTGAGTTCAGGGAGCTAGGCAGAAAATTGAGGAACAGGACCTCAAGGGTAGCAATCTCGGGATTGCTGCCAGTGCCACGTGATAGTGAAGGCAGGAATAGGAGGAGGTGGCAGATAAATGCGTGGCTGAGAAGCTGGTGCAGGAGGGAGTGTTTTAGATTTCCGGATCATTGGGATCTCTTCTCGGGAAGGTGGGACCTGTACAGAGAGGACGGGTTACACCCAAACCAGAAGGGGGCCAATATCCTTGTGGCGAGATTTGCTAGGGTGGTCCGGGAGGGTTTAAACTAGTTTGTGAGGGGGAAGGGAACCAGAGGAGTAGGTCAGAGGAAGAAGGGGATGGGGAAAAGTTAGATCAAACAGGTAGAGAGGCTTTGGGGAAGGAGAAGCAGAATACAGGCTATAAAAGTAGTAAGGTAGATGGACTGAAGTGTGTTTACCTAAATGCAAGAAGTGTCAGGAATAAGGGGGATGAACTGAGGGCTTGGATAAGTATGGGGGACTATGATATCATGGCTATTACTGAGATGTGGCTGACGGCAGGAGAGGAGTGGATATTGAATATTCCTGGTTTTCGGTGTTTTAAGAGGGATAGGGAAGGGGGGAGAAGAGGTGGAGGGGTGGCGATGCTGGTCAGGGACACTGTTACAGCTGTGGAAAAGATGGATGATGTAGAAGGATCATCTCTAGAGTCTGTATGGGTGGAATTAAGGAAAAAGAAAGGAGCAGTTACTCTACTAGGAGTATTCTATAGGCCCCCCGGTAGCAGTAGAGATATAGAGGAGCAGATTGGCAGGCAGTGTTTGGAGAGAAGCAAAAATAACAGGGTTGTTATAATGGGAGACTTCAACTACCCAAATATAGACTGGAACCTGCTTAGTCCCAAAGGTTTAGATGGGACGGAATTTGTTAAATTTGTCCAAGAGGGATTCCTGACGCAGTATGTTGACAGGCCGACTAGAGGGAATGCCATGTTAGATCTAGTTTTAGGAGATGAACCGGGACAGGTGAAGGATCTATTGGTGAGTGAGCATTTGGGGGACAGTGACCATTGCTCCATAACCTTTAAAATTGTCATGGACAGGGACAGGTGCAGAGAGGACAAGAGGTTTTTCAATTGGGGAAGGGCGAACTACGAGGCTATAAGGAGAGAACTTGGGAATGTAAATTGGGATGTCCTTTTTGAAGGAAAATGTACCATGGAGATGTGGTCGATGTTCAGGGATCTTATGCAGGATGTTAGGGATAAATATGTCCCGGTGAGGCAGAGAAGGAATGGCGGGGTGAAGGAACCGTGGGTGACGAGAGAGGTGGAACGACTTGTTAGGGAGAAGAAGGTAGCATATGTGAGGTATAAGCAGCAAGGTTCAGACAGGGCCTGTGAGGAATATAGGGTAGCGAGGAAGGAACTTAAGAAAGGGCTGAGGAGAGCTAGAAGGGGACATGAAAAGGCTTTGGCTAGTAGGGTTAAGGAAAATCCCAAGGCCTTTTTCAAGTACGTGAAGGGTAGGAGGATGGCTAGGGTAAAGGGTAGGTCCGATTAAGGACAAAGGTGGGAGAATTTGCCTGGAGGCGGCGGAAGTGGGAGAAGTTCTCAATGAGTACTTCTCTTCGGTATTCAGCAGGGAGAGGGGTCTTGATGATGCGGAAGGGAGTGCTGGTAGGGGTAATGTTCTCGAGGTTGTAGATATCAAGAGAGAGGATGTGTTGAAGTTGTTAAATAATATCAAGACAGATAAATCTCCGGGGCCTGACGGGATTTTCCCCAGGCTGCTTCGAGAGGCTAGGGAGGAGATTGTTGAACCGCTGGTAAGGATCTTTGAGTCCTCGTTGTCCACGGGGATGGTGCCAGAGGATTGGAGGGTTGCGAATGTTGTCCCCTTGTTCAAAAAAGGTAATAGGGATAGGCCAGGGAATTATAGACCGGTGAGTCTCACGTCTGTGGTGGGTAAGCTTTTAGAAAGGATTCTAAGGGATAGGATTTATGAACACCTTGAGAATCATGGACTGATTAGGGACAGCCAGCATGACTTTGTGAAGGGAAGATCTTGCCTCACAAGCCTGATAGGGTTCTTTGAGGAGGTGACCAGGAAGATTGATGAGGGTAGTGCGGTGGATGTGGTTTACATGGATTTTAGTAAGGCGTTTGATAAGGTTCCTCATGGTAGGCTTCTTCAGAGCTGGGCTGACAAGTGGCAGATGGAGTTCAATCCGGAGAAGTGTGAGGTGGTACACTTTGGAAGGACAAACTCCAGGGCAGAGTACTGGGTGAATGGCAAGGTACTTGGCAGTGTGGAGGAGCAGAGGGATCTGGGGATTCATATTCACAGTTCATTGAAAGTTGCCTCACAGGTGGATAGAGCAGTTAAGAAGGCCTATGGGATGTTAGCTTTCATAAATCGCGGGATTGAATTTAAGAGCCGCGAGGTGATGATGCGGCTTTACAAAACTCTAGTTAGGCCACACTTAGAGTACTGTGTTCAGTTCTGGTCGCCTCATTATAGGAAGGATGTGGAGGCGTTGGAGAGGGTGCAGAGGAGATTTAACAGGATGCTGCCTGGATTAGAGAGTATTGAATATGAGGAGAGGCTTAAGGTGCTAGGGCTTTATTCACTGGAAAGGAGGAGGATGAGAGGAGACATGATAGAGGTATATAAGATACTGAGAGGAATAGATAGAGTAGACAGTCAGCGCTTCCTTCCCAGGGCACCAATGCTCAAGACGAGAGGGCATGGCTTTAAGGTTATGGGTGGGAGGTTCAGGGGAGATGTCAGGGGGAGGTTTATCACCCAGAGAGAGGTTGGTGCATGGAATGCACTGCCTGGGGTGGTGGTGGAGGCAGATACATTGAACAGGTTCAAGATCTTGTTGGATAGGCATATGGAGGAGTGTGGGATGGGGGGATATGCGGGAGGAAGGGGTTAGGTAGTGTGAGGGTGGTTTGATGGACGGCACAACATGGTGGGCCGAAGGGCCTGTTTTGTGCTGTATGGTTCTATGGTTCTATGGTTCTATGGTTCTATCACAGGTCGACAGGGTGGTGAAAAAGGCGTTCAGCATGCTGGCCTTCATCAGTCAAGGCACTGAGAGTAGGAGTTGGAACATTATGTTGCAGTTGTATTAGTCATTGCTGAGGCCACACTTGGAGTATCATGTACAGTTTTGGCTTCTCTGTTATAGGAAAGACATGGTTAAACTGGAAAGAGTATAGAAAAGATTTACGAGGATGTTGCCAGGACTAAAGGGTCTGAATTAAAGGGAGAGGTTGGGCAGGCTAGGTCTTTATTCCTTGGAACAGAGGAGAATGAAGACCAACCTTATGGAAGTGTTTAAAATTATGAGAAGCATAGATAAGGTGGATGGTAACAGTCTCTTTGCCTGCATAGGGGAGTCCAAAACTAGAGGACGTTGGTTTAGGGTGAGAGGGAACAGATTTGAAAGGGACCTGAGGGGCAACATTTTCACGCAGAGTGTGGTGAGTTTATGGAACGAGCTGTCAGAGGAACTGGTTGAGGCAGGTACAACAGTATCATTTAAGAAGTACTTGGATAGGTGCATGGAGGGGTGGGGCTTAGAGGGATATGGGCCAAATGCAGGAAATTGGGACTGGCTGGGTGAGCACATGGTTGGCATGGACAGGTTGGGCCGAAGGGCGTGCATCCGTGCTATATTTCTCCATGACTCTATTAATAACTTATAGAATTTCTTATGATTCTCCTTTAGCTTATGTATAGACTAGTTATATCTTTTTTCCATAACTATTTTAAAACTAATAGCCATATGGTCACTGGTCCAAAAGTGCTCTCTCACTATCACTTCAGTCACTTCCCCTGCCTCAGTTCCCAACAGGAGGTCAAGTGCTGCCCCCCCCCCCCCACTGCCTTTTGTAGGGCCAACTACATATTGCTTGAGAAAACTTTCCTGGACGGTTAACAAATTCTGCCCCATCCAAGCCCTTAGCACTATGGCAGTCCCAGTCAGTGTTAGGAAAGTTAAAATCACTGACTTTTACAACCCTCTTATTCCGAGAGCTATCTGCAGTCTCACTGTATATCTGCTCTTCTAATTTCTGCTGACTATTGGGGGCCTATAGTACAATCCCATTAAAGCAATCATCCCTTTCTTATTAGAGAAGTAGAGGACTGCAGATGCTGGAATCTAGATGAAAACCTGTGATGCTGGAGGAATTCTGTGGCAGCATCTGTGGAGAAAAGCAGGCAGTTAACATTTCGGGTCAGGACCTTCTTCAGGACTGAAGATAGGAAAAGGGGAAGCCCAATATATAGGAAGGAAAAGCAGAGCAGTCCATCAGAGCAGGGCAAAAGGCAGCAGCATCTGCAGTCCTTTGTTTCTCTAGTATTACTGCCTCCTCGTTCTCTGGCCTGCACATGCCTGTCGTGTCTACTGAACTTGCTCCTTTTAATTTCTCTTGTCACCTCCACTTCTCTCATCTGAAATAAAACAGAAAATGCTGGAAACTCTGCAGATCAGGCAACACTGTGGAAAGAGAAATAGAGAAACAGAGAAATTTGACTTGGATTGTTAACTCTGTTTCTCGTTCTAAAATGGTGTTTATTCCTCTGCTCAGTGAATCAAGGGAAATGGCACTGAGGTGGAATATCTCCTCCTTCCTTTCAGTCCACTGTCCTCTCCTATCAGATTCCATCTGCTTCAGCCCTTTGCCTCTTCCACCCGTCATCCCAGCTTCTCGCATCAATCCCACTCTTACCCTCTCTCACCTGCCAATCTCCCACCTCACCTGGATTCACCTACCCGCTCGACCCCTTCCCCACACCGTTTGTACCGGCTATTTCCCTTTTTACTTTCCAGTCCTGATAAAGGGTTTCAACCTGAAATGTTGACTATTTCCCTCCACAGATGCTGCCTGACCCACTGTTCCTCCAGCATCTGTGTGTTGCTGAGGTTGCTCTTCTTCCTCCAGGTTCTGCTCTCCACCTGATCACCAAAGCTGATTAATAATATCTCGTCTACATCGTATCCAAGGTATTGGTGTTGGTTTATTATTGTCACTTGTACCGAGGTACAGTGAAAAACTTGTCTTACAAACCGATCTTACAGGTCAATTCATTACACAGTGCAGTTACGTTTAGTTAGTACAGAGTGCATTGATGTAGTACAGGTGAAAAAAACAACAAAGTGTCACAGCTACAGAAAATGTGCAGTGCAATAAGGAGCAAGGTCACAACAAGGTAGATCATGAGGTCATGAGGTCATAGGTCTTAGTCCATCTCATTGTATAAGGGAACTGTTCAATAGTCTTATCACAATGGGGTAGAAGCTGTCCTTAAGTCTGGTGGTCCGTGCCCTCAGGCACCTAGTCAAAAGGAAAAGAAAAGCATACAAAAATTACAGAGAGCTAGGTAATGTTAGAGATCCGGAGGAGTACAAGGCTAAAAGGAAGGAACTTAAGAAAGAGATTAGGAGAGCCAGAAGGGGACATGAGAAGGCCTTGGAGGGGAGGATGAAGGAAAACCCCAAGGCATTCTACAAGTATGTGAAGAGTAAGAGGAGGAGATGTGAAAGGATAGGGCCTATCAAGTGCAGCAGTGGGAAAGTGTGTATGGATCCGGAAGAAATAGCGGAGGTATTTAATGAATACTTTACATCAGTATTCACCACAGAAAAAGATCTGGGTGATTGTAGTGGGGACTTGCAGTGGCCTGAAAAGCTTGAGCATGTAGATATTAGAAAAGAGGTGGTGCTGAAACTTTTGGAAAGCATCAAGTTAGATAAGTTGCCAGGACCGGATGAGATGTACCCCAGGTTGCTGTGGGAGGCGAGGGAGGAGATTGCTGAACCTCTGACGATGATCTTTGTGTCGTCAATGGAGACGGGAGAGGTTCCTGAAGATTGGAGGGTTGCGGATGTTGTTCCCTTATTCAAGAAGGGGAGTAGAGATAGCCCAGGGAATTATAGACCAGTGAGTCTTACCTCAGTGGTTGGTAAGCTAATGGAGAAGATCCTGAGAGGCAGGATTTATGAACATTTGGAGAGGTTTAATATGATTAGGAATAGTCAGCATGGCTTTGTTAAGGGCAGGTCCTACCTTACGAGCCTGATTGAATTTTTTGAGGATGTGACTAAGCACATCAATGAAGGGAGAGCAGTAGATGTAGTGTATATGGATTTCAGCAAGGCGTTTGATAAGGTACCCCATGCGAGGCTTATGGAGAAGGTGAGGAGACATGGGATCCAAGGGGACATTGCAATGTGGATCCAGAACTGGCTGGCCCACAGAAGGCAAAGAGTGGTTGTTGAAGGGTCGTATTCTGCATGGAGGTCGGTGACCAGTGGTGTACCTCAGGGATCTGTACTGGGACCTTTACTATTTGTGATTTTTATAAATGACCTGGATGAGGAAGTGGAGGGGTGGGTTAGTAAGTTTGCAGATGACATGAAGGTTGTGGATGTTGTGGATAGTTTGGAGGGCTGTCAGAGGTTACAGAGGGACCTAGATAGGATGCAGAGTTGGGCTGAGAAATGGCAGATGCAGTTCAACCCAGATAAGTGTGAAGTGGTTCATTTTGGTAGGTCAAATATGATGGCGGAATATAGTATTAATGGTAGGACTCTTGGCAGTGTGGAGGATCAGAGGGATCTTGGGGTCCGAGTCCACAGGATGCTCAAAGCGGCTGCGCAGGTTGACTCTGTGGTTAAGAAGGCATATGGTGTATTGTCCTTCATCAATCGGGGAATTGAATTTAGGAGCCGTGAGGTATTGTTGCAGCTATATATGTCCCTGGTCAGACCGCACTTGGAGTATTGTGCTCAGTTCTGGTCGCCTCACTACAGGAAAGATGTGGACGCCATAGAGAGGGTGCAGAGGAGATTTACAAGGATGCTGCCTGGGATGCAAAGCATGCCTTATGAAAGCAGGTTGAGGGAATGCGGCCTTTTCTCCTTGGAGAGATGGAGGATGGGGGGGACCTGATAGAGGTGTATAAGATGATGAGAGGTATTGATAGGGTAGGTAGTCAGAGGCTTTTCCCCGGGGCTGAATTGATGGCCACAAGAGGACATAGGTTTAAGGTGCTGGGGAGTAGACATAGAGGAGATGTCAGGTCTCAGACAGTGGTGAGTGCGTGGAATGAGCTGCTGGCAATGGTGGTGGAGGCGGATACGATAGGGTCTTTCAAGAGACTGTTGGATAGGTACATGGAGCTGAGTAAAATAGAAGGCTATGGGTAAGCCTAGTAATTTCTAGGGTAGGGACATGTTCTGCACTGCTTTGTGGGCCGAAGGGCCTGAATTGTGCTGTAATTGTTCTATGTTCTATGGATCTTCCACCCGATGGAAGAGTAGAGAGAATGTCCCGGGTGGGTGGAGTCTTGTGCCCTCGGTTTATTCCCAGAAACTCTGAACATTCTCTTAAGCAACTGTCAGCGTTGTTATTTAAATTGTTATTTTTTCGTTGCCGGGGGCAGGATATGGGAGGTATTTTATTTCGCTAGTTTCCGATCACTTGAACTGAAGACATATTTTGAATAAAGCGCAACCACTGCGGAGCCGTCAGGTCGGTCGCTCGGCTCCCGTCCGGCCGACACCATTTTGGCCGCGGAGTAATTTCTGCAAGTGGAACCATCTGGTGGGAGATGGGTGAGTGAGGGAGGGACGGAGGGGGGGAGTGAGGGAGGGGGGGGGGGAGGGACGGTGGGACGGTGGGTGAGGGAGGGAAGGGGTGAGTGAGGGAGGGACGGAGGGGGGGAGTGAGGGAGGGGGGGGGAGGGAAGGGGTGAGTGAGGGAGGGACGGAGGGGGGGTGGGTGAGGGAGGGAGAGGGAGGGACGGAGGGAGTGAGGGGGGGTGGGTGAGGGTGAGGGAGGGAAGGGGTGAGTGAGGGAGGGACGGAGGGGGGGAGTGAGGGAGGGGGGGGGAGGGACGGTGGGACGGTGGGTGAGGGAGGGAAGGGGTGAGTGAGGGAGGGACGGAGGGGGGGTGGGTGAGGGAGGGAGAGGGAGGGACGGAGGGAGTGAGGGGGGGTGGGTGAGGGTGAGGGAGGGAAGGGGTGAGTGAGGGAGGGACGGAGGGGGGGGTGGATGAGGGAGGGACGGAGGGAGTGAGGGGGGGTGGGTGAGGGTGAGGGAGGGAAGGGGTGAGGGAGGGAAGGGGTGAGGGAGGGACGGAGGGAGGGAGTGAGGGAGAGGGAGGGAGGGAGAGAGGGGGTGAGTGAGGGAGGGACGGAGAGAGGGAGGGGGTGAGGGAGGGAGAGAGAGAGGGAGGGGGTGAGGGAAGGAGGGACGGGGTGAGGGAGGGAGGGAGAGAGAGAGGGAGGGGCTGAGAGAGAGGGAGGGGGAGAGGGAGGGGGTGAGGGAGGGGGAGAGGGAGGGGGTGAGGGAGGGAGGGACGGAGGGAGGGAGGGGGGTGAGAGAGGGAGTGAGGGGGTGAGGGAGAGAGGAAGGGAGGGGGGGTGAGGGAGAGAGGAAGGGAGGGGGGTGAGGGAGAGAGGAAGGGAGGGGGGTGAGGGAGAGAGGAAGGGAGGGGGGGTGAGGGAGAGAGGAAGGGAGGGGGGGTGAGGGAGAGAGGAAGGGAGGGGGGGTGAGGGAGAGAGGAAGGGAGGGGGGGTGAGGGAGGGAAGGGAGGGGGGTGAGGGAGAGAGGAAGGGAGGGGGGGTGAGGGAGAGAGGAAGGGAGGGGGGGTGAGGGAGAGAGGAAGGGAGGGGGGGGTGAGGGAGGGAAGGGAGGGGGGGTGAGGGAGAGAGGAAGGGAGGGGGGGAGGGAAGGGAGGGGGGGTGAGGGAGGGAAGGGAGGGGGGGTGAGGGAGGGAAGGGAAGGGGGGGTGAGGGAGGGAGGGAAGGGGGGGGTGAGGGAGGGAAGGGAGGGGGGGGTGAGGGAGGGAGGGAAGGGGGGTGAGGGAGGGAGGGAAGGGGGGGTGAGGGAGGGGGGGGGAGGGTGAGGGAGGGAAGGGGTGAGGGAGGGAAGGGAGGGGGGTGAGGGAGGGAGGGAAGGGAGGGGGGGTGAGGGAGGGAAGGAAGGAGGGAGGGGGTGAGGGAGTGAGTGAGGGGGTGAGGGAGGGAGGGGGGTTGAGGGAGGGAGGGACGGAGGGAGGGGGGTGAGGGAGGGAGTGAGGGGGTGAGGGAGAGGGGGGGTGAGGGAGGGACGGACGGAGGGAGGGACGGAGGGAGGGGGTGAGGGAGTGAGGGAGGAGGGTGAGGGAGGGAGGGGGTGAGGGAGGGAGGGGGGAGGAGGGAAGTGAGGGAGGGGGGAGGGGAGGAGGGAGGGAGTGAGTGGGGGGAGGGGGGAGGGGAGGAGGGAGTGAGTGAGGGGGAGGGGGAGGGAGGGGGGAGGGAGTGAGGGAGGGGGTGAGTGAGGTGAGGGAGGGAGGGGTGGGTGAGGGAGGGGTGGGTGAGGGAGGGGGTGAGGGGGTGGGAGGGGGGTGGGTGAGGGGTTGAGTGAGGGAGGGGGTGAGGGAGTGGGGGGGCTGAATGAGGGAGGGGGTGAGGGAGAGGGAGTGAGGGGGGCTGAGTGAGGGGGTGTGGGAGGGAGGGGTGAGTGAGGGAATGATGGAGGGGGAGGGAGTGAGTGAGGGGGGAAGGAGGGGGGAGGGAGGGGTGAGAGGGAGGGGGAGGAGGGGAGGGAGGGAGTGAGTGAGGGGGAGGGAGGGAGTGAGTGAGGGGGAGGGAGGGGGTGCAGGGTTGAGGGAGGGAGGGGTGAGGGAGGGGGTGTGAGGGAGTGAAGGATGGAGGGAGGGAGGGGGTGAGGGAGTGAGTGAGGGGGTGAGGGAGGGAGGGGGGTTGAGGGAGGGAGGGACGGAGGGAGGGGGGTGAGGGAGGGAGTGAGGGGGTGAGGGAGAGGGGGGGTGAGGGAGGGACGGACGGAGGGAGGGACGGAGGGAGGGGGTGAGGGAGTGAGGGAGGAGGGTGAGGGAGGGAGGGGGTGAGGGAGGGAGGGGGGAGGAGGGAAGTGAGGGAGGGGGGAGGGGAGGAGGGAGGGAGTGAGTGGGGGGAGGGGGGAGGGGAGGAGGGAGTGAGTGAGGGGGAGGGGGAGGGAGGGGGGAGGGAGTGAGGGAGGGGGTGAGTGAGGTGAGGGAGGGAGGGGTGGGTGAGGGAGGGGTGGGTGAGGGAGGGGGTGAGGGGGTGGGAGGGGGGTGGGTGAGGGGTTGAGTGAGGGAGGGGGTGAGGGAGTGGGGGGGCTGAATGAGGGAGGGGGTGAGGGAGAGGGAGTGAGGGGGGCTGAGTGAGGGGGTGTGGGAGGGAGGGGTGAGTGAGGGAATGATGGAGGGGGAGGGAGTGAGTGAGGGGGGAAGGAGGGGGGAGGGAGGGGTGAGAGGGAGGGGGAGGAGGGGAGGGAGGGGGTGAGTGAGGGGGAGGGAGGGAGTGAGTGAGGGGGAGGGAGGGGGTGCAGGGTTGAGGGAGGGAGGGGTGAGGGAGGGGGTGTGAGGGAGTGAAGGATGGAGGGAGGGAGGGGGTGAGGGAGGGAGGGGGTGAGTGAGGGGCGGGTGAGGGAGGGAGGGGGTAAGGTAGGATGTGAGTGAGGGAGGGAGGGGGGTGAGTGACGGAGTGAGGGGGGTGAGTGAGGGAGGGAGGGATGAGGGGAGGGAGGGATGGGAGTGGGGGAGGGAGTGAATGAGGGGGGAGAGGGTGAGTGAGTGGAGGGAGAAGGGGAATGGAAGGGAGGGGGTGGTGAGGGGGAATGAGGGTGAGGGAGGGGGGATGAGGGCTATGGAAAATGAGGGTGAGGGAAGGGGGTGAAGGGAGAATGAGGGGGTAGGGGAATGAGGGGAGAGGGGAATGGGAGGGGTGGGGGAATGGAAGGGGAAGGAGGGTGAGGGGAAGGGGAAATAGGGTTGGGAGGGGAGAATGGGGGTGAGGCAGCTGGGGGGAGGGGTGGGGGAGGTTTGTGGGTGGGAGGGTTTTGGTATTGGTTTATTATTGTCAATTGTACGGAGGTACAGTGAAAAACTTGTCTTGCACACTGATCGTACAGGTCAATTCATTACACAGTGCAGTTACACTGAGTTAGTACAGAGTGCATTGAGGTAGTACAGGTAAAAACAATAACAGTACAGAGTAAAGTGTCACAGCTACAGAGAAAGTGCAGAGCAATAACGTGCAAGGTCACAACAAGTTAGATCGTGAGGTCAGAGTCCATCTTATCGTATGAGGGAACTGTTTAATAGTCTTATCACAGTGGGGTAGAAGCTGTCCTTAAGTCTGGTGGTACGTGCCCTCAGGCTCCTGTATCTTCTACCTGATGGAAGAGGAGAGAAGAGAGAATGACCCAGGTGGGTGGGGTCTTTGATTATGCTGGCTGCTTCACCAAGACAATGAGAGGTAAAGACAGAGTCCAAGGAGGGGAGGCTGGTGTCTGTGATGCACTGGGCTGCATCCACAACTCTCTGCAGTTTCTTGCGGTCCTGGGCAGAGCAGTTGCCGTACCAAGCTGTGATACATCCAGATAGGATGCTTTCTATGGTGCGTTGGTGAGAGTCATAGGGGACAAGCTAAATTTCTTTAGCCTCCTGAGGAAGCAGAGGTGCTGGTGAGCTTTCTTGGCTATTGCATCTATGTGATTTGACCAGGACAGGCTGTTGGAGATGTTCACTCCCAGGAACTTGAAGCTCTCAACCCTCTTGACCTCAGCACCATTGATGTAGACAGGTGCATGTACACTGCCCCCTTTCCTGAAGTCAATGACCAGCTCTTTTTGAGGGAAAGGTTGTTGTCATGACACCATCTCACTAAGCTCTCTATCTCCTTCCTGTTCTCCGACTCATTGCTGTTTGAGATATGGCCTACAACGGTGGTATCATCTGCAAACTTGTAGATGGAGTTAGAGCAGAATCTGTCTACACAGTCTTGAGTGTATAGGGAGTAGAGTAGAGGGCTGAGGACGCAGCCTTATGGGGCACCAGTATTGAGAATAATCGTGCCGGAGGTATTGCTGCCTATTCTCACTGTGGTCTGTTAGAAAGTCAAGGATCCAGTTACAGAGGGAGTTGTTGATTCCTAGGTCTCGGAGTTTGGTGACAAGCTTGGGATTACTGTATTGAAGGCAGAGCTGTAGTCAATAAACAATAGTCTAACGTAGGTGTCTTTACTGTCCAGTTGCTCCAGAGCTGAGTGTAGGGCCAGGGAGATGGCATCTGCTGTAGACCTGTTTCGGTGATAGGCGAATTGCAGTGGGTCTGGGTTGTCTGGGAGGCTGGAGTTGATGCGTGCCATGACCAACCTCTCAAAGCACTTCATGATGGTGGATGTCAGAGCCACTGGTTGGTAGTCATTGAGGCATGTTACCTTGCTTTTCTTGGGTACCAGGATGATAGTGGTCTTCTTAAAACAGGTGGGAACCTGAGATTGAAGCAGGGACGTCTGCAGAAGAACTTGGACAGGTTAAGAGAGTGGACAAAGAAGTGGCAGACAGAATACAGTGTAGGGAAGTGTGGGGTTATGCATGTTGAATTGAAGAATAAAGGAGTAGACTATTTTCTAATTAGGGAGAGAATTCAGAAATCAAAGGTGCAAAGGGGTTGGGAGTCCTAGTTTGGGATTCCTTTAAGGTTAACTTGCAGGTTCATTTGGTAGTCAGGAAGGCAAATACAATGTCAGCATTCATTTTGAGAGGACTAGTATATAAAAGCAAGTATGTATTGCTGAGGCTTTATAAGGTGTTGGTCAGATTTCATTTGGAATATTGTGAGCAATTTTGGGCCCCCTGTATCTGGACCAGATGAAGGGTCTTGACCTGAAAGGTTGACTGTCCATTTTCCTCTATAGATGCTGCCTGACTGCTGAGTTCCTCCAGTGCTTTGTGTGTGTTTTAACCATCTTGTCGATCTTTTCATCTCTGTTTAAGGATCTTTGGACATGAATTCCAAAGTTCCTTTCTTCCTTCACACTACTCAATATATTATTTACTTTGTGCTTATCCAGCGCCTTCTTGTATATCCTTGCTGTATATTTTGATTTAACAGATTGAGAGAAAACTAACAAGTCTTCTCCTTCCTTCCCAACTTATTACTCACAAGAATACAAAAAAATAGGAGCAGGAGTTGGCCATTCAGCTCCTCAAGTCTGCCTGCTGTTCAATATGATCATGGCTGATATATGCTAGTCTCCATCTCCACCTTGAATATATCTAATGATCTGTCCTCTGCCATCATTGGGGGCAGAGAATTCCAGAGATATCCACTCTGAAAAAGTTGTCCCTCAGGTTCTTTTAAATCTTTACCCTTTTGCCTTAAATGAATTTCCTCTAGTTTTAGACTCCCTAACCCCAGGGAAAAGACTACATCCCTAATGATTTTATATACCTCAATCTCCTACGCTCCAGGGGATAAAAGTCCTAGCCTATCCAGTCCTTCCTTATAACTCAAGCCCTCCAGTCTTGGTTACATCCTTATGAATCTTTACTGCACCCTTACCAGCTTAGTGACATCCTTCCATTTGGTGGTTAACCAAATAATACTCCAATGTGGTCTCACCAACTACTTGTATAGCTGTAACATGATGCTCCAATTATTCTACTAGGTACCCTGATTGATGAAGGCAAGTGTGCCAAACACCTTCACTGCCCTGTCTACCTGTGTTGCTACTTTCTGGGAACAATCTACTTGTGCCCCTAGGTCTCTCTGTTCTACAACACAAAAGTGGGCCCTGCCGTTTACTGTGCAAGCCCTGCTCTGGATAAACTTCCCAAAATGTAACACTTTGCACTTGACTGAATCAGAATCAGGTTTATTATCACTGACTTGTACGTCGTGAAGTTTGTTGTTTTATAGTAGCGGTACAGTGCAAAGACAAAATTTACCATAAATTACAAAACAAGAAGTGCAAAAACAAAAGGAATAACGAAGTAGTGTTCATGGGTTCATGGAACGTTCAGAAATCTGATGGCAGAGGGGAAGAAGCTTTTCCTAAATCAAGCTCCTGTACCTCCTCCCTGATGTAGTAACGAGAAGAGGACATGTCCCGGATGGTGAGGGTCCTTAGTGATGGATGCTTCCTTCTTGAGGCACCGTCTCTTGAAGATGTCCTCGATGATGGGGAGAGTTGTGCCCGTGCTTCTTCTGTTGGCTGTGTCTACAACCCTCTGCAGCCTCTTGTGATCCTGTGCATTAGAGCCTCCATACCAGGCTGTGATGCAATCAGTCAAAATGCTCTCCCCCATACACCTATAGAAATTTGTCAGAGTCTTTGGTAAAATACAGAATCTCTTCAAACTCCTAACAAAGTAGAGCAACTGGTGTGCCTTCTTCATGATTGCATCAATATGTTGGGCCTACTCACCAAATTCTGAGCTTTCATCCTGTTGAAGCTCTACTCTGTGGAACTGAAGTCATTGCTTCTTGGAGGAGGGAGCAGCTGTGGACTGCTGTAGATTTTTTTTTGAAGAGGTGATCCAAGTACATCACCCCTCAAGTCATACAGATTTCATTGTGGATTTCAATGACATTGAATTGTTGTAGCACACTGATCATTGTTCTTTAATTTGCATGAATGTTGTATTGCCATTGGTCATCTTGTAATAACTAAAAGTATTCTGTGTTTTTGTTAGGCTAATGATATTGATCAATCATAAGACACTACTTTGGGAGGAAGGGAAAATAAAATAATCTATATGTAACATTTTTTGAGGAAAAACTGGTATTTATTAGCATTGTTTATTTCCTTGTGACCTCACAAAGCACTTCAGCCAATCATTTGCTTTTGAAATGTAGTCACTTTTAGGCAGTCAATTCAAAGGACAAGATCCCTGAGATGAATGGTGACTTGATCTCCTTTTAGTGCTGCTGATTGAGGAATGAATGTTGGCCAGGATAACAGAAGAATTTGCTTCTCCTTTTTGGGGGAAAAAGTGAATGGAATCTTCTACATCTTCTTGATCATACAAACAAGGTCTCTCTTTTTATCATTCTTCAGGAGGTGGGCATCGGAGGGAAGGCTGGAATTTATTGACAGTTCCTAGTTACCCTTGAAGGTGGTGTTGGGCCTTTTTGAACTGCTGAAGCCATGTACTGAAGGTATTCCCACAATGCTGTTAGGTAGGGAGTTCTCTAATTTTGCTTCAGTGATGATGTAGGTTTGGTAATTTGTCCAATAATGAAATATTAGTGCCTGAGTAAGGAATCACAGCTAGGAGGGTGGGTTATTTTGTTCTGCAGGTATAATTTGGTATTGACTATAATTTTATGTGATTTTTAGCTAAGGGTATGGAGTCAAAGAAATGGATGGTTACTAGTTTAAAAAGGGAGGAAAGCATGGATTGAACAACTAACTGCAGGTCTGTCAACCTGACATTGGTAGTAGGCAAATTCATTGGTTCATAAGAGTTATAAAACTTGGAAATGGGTCTTCGGTCCAATTTGTCCATGCTGACCAAATTGCCTATCTACATTAATCCCATTTGTCTGTAATTGGAATAATTCCTGGGATGGCATAATTCAGCATTTAGACAGGTACGTAATCAAGGACGTTCATGTGGATCTGAAAGTGGCAGCACAGGTAGACAGAGTGGTGAAGAAGGCATTTGGCATGCTTTCCTTCATTCGTCAGAGCAATGAGTGCAAGAGTTAGGCTGTTATGTTACAACTGTACAAACGTTGGTGAGACCACACTTGCAATATTCTGTGCAGTCCTGGTTGCCGAGCTATAGGAAGGATGTCAATAAGCTGAAAAGGTTGCAGAAAGGATTCACAAGGATATTACTGGGACTGGAAGGTTTGAGTTATAAAGAGAAACTGGATAGGCTGGGGCTTTTTTCCCTGTTGCTTAGGAGCTGAAGGCTGACATTTTAGAGGTATATAAAATCATAAGGGCATAGACAAGGTGAATAGTCACTGTCTTTTTTTACCAGGATGGGGGAGTCTAAAACTAGAGGATATAAATCTAGGGTGAAAGAGGAGAAATTTAAATGGGACATGAGGACTAACTTTTTCACATGGAGGGTTGTGGGTGTGTGGACCAAGCTGCCAGATGCAGTGGTAGAGGCGGGTACATTTACAACATTTAAAAGGCATTTAGACAGTTACGTGGATAGGAAAGGTTTAGAGGGTTATGGGCAAATGGGACTAGTTCAGTTCGGAATCTTGGATGAGTTGGGCTGAAGGGCCTGATTCCGTGTTGTATGACTTTTAAGGGTGGATTGTTTTTGACAGACATGCAAGATTGTCTCTTAAGTTGCACATGACAGATCAACACAAAGTTAAAAACCCAAGAGAAATTAAGAGTTGGATTAAAAACTTACTCAGTGACTAGAAACTGTGGACAGTCAGCACCTTTTCCCCAGGGCAGCAATAGCCAATACCAGAGGACATCCGTTTAAGGGCAGAGGAAGAATGTTCAGGGGAGATGTCAGAGGTAGGTGCTTTACACAGAGAGTGGTGGGTGCCTAGAACACATTGCTGGGGGTGATTGTAGAGGCTAATACAATAGGGACATTTAAAAGGCTCTTAAATAAGCACATGGACGTAAGAAAAATGGAAGGTTATGGGCTGTGCAGGAGGGAAGTGTTTGATTGATCATGGAGTAGGTATTCATGTAGTTTGGCACATCATCGTGGGCTGAAGGGTCCATACTGTGCTGTATTGTTCAATATTCCATAAACTCTAATTGTTGACAGGTGTTTTTAGTGACTGTATTTAGTGGGGTTCAGCAATGCTCACTACTTGACCCCTTGTGTTTATGGCAGATGTGAATAATTTGTTCTTAAGTGCAGAGATGGCCAGTTAAAAAGTTTGATATTGTAGTGGCTAGCTACACACTACGAAATGAAGACAGAGTCGCTGGTTTCAAAATCAGAGGTCGAATGCCGACCGGGGCGCAGTGCGCCTTTAATAGCCGAAAACTTCCCGCGCTGACGTCATGCGCGGGTCACCTGACCTTCCCGTGTGTGGGCTTTCTCAGCCCAACGCTGGGCAAGGAGGAGGGTCCCGCGCCATCTTGGATCGGGGCCTCCGACGATGTTGTGATGTCGGGAGTCGGTTCGATGCCGGTGCGGTGAGTCGCTACATAACCCCACCCCCCCCCCCAGAACCGGCAATACTGTCGCGAAAACCAGAATTAAATAAACTATGCCTTGGGTGGCCTGCCCCTGCACCGTGCTCGCTGTACCACCATGGGTTGGTCCGAGTCTAAATGAGCTGGCTTCAGCCGGTCAACCGTAAACACCTCTTCACGCTCCCCAATGTCCAGCATGAACGTAGATCCATTGTTCCTGATGACCCGGAATGGCCCTTCGTACGGCCGTTGCAGCGGTGATCGGTGTGTGCCCCTCCTGACGAAGACAAACTTACAGTCTTGGAGGGAAGTCGGCGTATGGGTAGGGACCTGTCCGTGTCGCGAGGTGGGAATCGGGGCCAGGCTTCCAAACCGCTCGCGCAGCCGGTCGAGCACCGCGGCAGTTGCTTCCTCTGGCCCCCGAGGGGTTGGTAGGAACTCGCCCGGGACGACTAAGGGCGTTCCGTAGACCATCTCCATGGACGAAGCATGCAGGTCCTCTTTTGGCGCAGTGCATATCCCCAGCAGGACCCAGGGGAGTTTGCCTACCCAGTTGGTCCCCTTAAGGCGGGCCATGAGTGTCAGCTTCAGGTGGTGATGGAACCTCTCCACCAGCCCATTGGATTGCGGGTGATAGGTGGTGGTGAAGTGGATCCGGGAACCCCACAAGTCAGCGACGGCAGACCACAGGCCGGAGGTGAATTGAGCTCCCCTGTCTGAAGTGATATGTGCCGGGACACTGAAACGGGCCACCCAAGTTGACAAAAGGGCCCGTGTGCAGGACTGGGCGGAGGTATCTGCGAGGGGAATGGCTTCAGGCCAGCGGGTAAAACGGTCGACAATCGTGAGGAGGTACCACGCTCCTTGGGAGGCTGGAAGGGGGCTGACCAGGTCGACATGGATATGGTCGAACCTCTGGCGGGTAGGCTGATCCTGCAAGAGGGCCTTGACGTGCTGCTGTACTTTCAAGGTCTGGCAGTGAGTGCAGGACCGGGCCCATTCGGAAACCTGTTTACGCAGACCATGCCAGACGAACTTGTCTGACACCATCTGGACAGTAGTCCAGATGGATGGGTTTGCAAGGCCGTGGATGGCATCAAACACCCGTCTGCGCCAGGCAGCTGGGACAATGGGGCGGGGTCTACCTGTGGAGATATTGCAGAGCAGGGTGCGCTTACCGGGGCCTACCAGAAGGTCTTGCAGTTGCAGGCCCGAGACTGCGGTGCGATAGCTGGGCACTTCCATGTCCGTTCACTGTGCCTCCGCTAAGGCGCTGAAATCCACCCCCGGGACAAAACCTGGATGGTGGGCTGTGACAGTACATCCGCGACCACGTTCTCTTTCCCTGATAGATGGCGGATGTCAGTGGTGAACTCAGATGTATGACAAGTGCCGCTGTTGCCGTGCTGACCAGGGATCTGAGACCTTGTTGAAGGCGAAGGTCAATGGCTTGTGGTTGGTGAAAGCTGTAAACGGCCTGCCCTCCAAGAAGTAGCGGAAGTGTCTGATGGCCAGGTACAATGCCGACAGCTTGCGGTCGAAGGCGCTATATTTGAGCTCTGGTGGTTGAAGGTGCCTGCTGAAGAACGCCAGCGGTTGCTGACGCCCTTTGATAAGCTGTTCTAGCACGCCTCCGACCGCCGTGCTGGAGGCGTCGACCGTGAGGGCAGTCGGGACGTCTGTGCGAGGATGCACCAACATGACCGCGTCTGCCAAGGCCTGCTTGGTTTCGACGAACGCGGTGTGAGCCTCTTCTGACCAAACAATGTCCTTGCTTCCGCCTGACAGGAGAGCAAACAACGGGCGCATGATATGGACCGCGGATGGTACGAACCGGTGATAAAAGTTTACCATACCGAGGAATTCCTGCAGGCCCTTGATGGGGGTGGGTCTGGCGAAATGGCAGATGGCGTCGACCTTGGCAGGCAGGGGCGTGGCGCCATGTTTGTTGATCCGATGACCCAGGAAATCGATTGTCTCCAGCCCGAATTGGCATTTGGATGGGTTGACGGTCAGGCCGAAATCCCTCAGGCGAGAAAAGAGTTGGCGGAGGTGCGTGAAATGTTCCTGGCGGCTGTTGCTGGCGATCAAGATGTCATCGAGGTATATGAAGGCGAAGTCAAGGTCACGCCCGACCACGTCCATGAGTTGTTGGAAGGACTGAGCAGCGTTCTTGAGACCAAAGGGCATCCGGACGAATTCAAAGAGGCCAAAAGGTGTGATCAGCGCCGTCTCTGGAATGTCGTCTGGATGCACCGGGATTTGGTGATACCCGCAGATGAGGTTGACCTTGGAAAAAATGGGCCGCCCATGTAGGTTGGCAGTAAAGTCCTGAATGTGCGGCACGGGGTACCGGTCCAGGGTAGTAATGTCATTGAGGCGTCGGTAATCGCCACAGGTCTGCCAGCCTCCGGCTGCCTTGGGGACCATGTGTAGCGGACAGGCCCATGGGCTGTCCGACCTGCGGATGATCCCCAGCTCTTCCATTTTTTCTGAATTCCTCCTTCGTGAGGCGGAGCTTGTCTGGGGGTAGCTGCCGGGCGCGGGCATGGAGGGGAGGACCCTGGGTGGGGATGTGATGCTGGATGCCGTGCTTGGGCAAGGTGGTGGAGAACTGGGGCGTTAGTACGGACGGGAACTCTGCCAGGACCCTAGCAAACTCGTTGGTTGACATGGTGACGGAGTCGAGGTGTGGGGCCAGCAGCTTGACCTCACCCAACGGGAACGTTTGGAAGGTCCTGGCATGTACCAAATGCTTACCCTGCAGGTCAACCAGCAGACTGTTGGCAAGAAGGAAGTCTGCCCCAAGGAGTGGTTGCACGACGGCGGCCAGGATGAACCTCCAAGTAAAGTTGCAGGTGGCGAACTGGAGGTGTACCAACCAGGTGCCGAAGGTCCGAATAGTGCTGCCGTTGGCGGCTCTGAGGGTGGGTCCTGGTGTGCAGTTGCGAGTCTCGCGGCCATTGGGAGGTGGGAGGCGCGACGCTGACTTCGGCTCTGGTGTCCACTAGGAACCGACGTCCGGAACGTCTGTCCGACACATGCAAGAGCCTGTCCGGGTGGCCAGCCGCTGTAGCCATCAGCGGTGGCTGGCTCTGGCGTTTCCCGGAAACCTGCATGGTGGCCAGCATCTGCGGGCGTCAGCGCCCTACCGCTGGTGGTAGAAACACCATTGGTCGGTCGGTGTCTCGGACCTGGTAGCGGGTGGGGAGTGTTCGATTGCTGGGGCTGGGCTGCTGGTTATTCGGCGTGGCAATGTGCTCGACGGACGCCCCGCTCTCCTTTCTCACCCGCCAAAGGACATCTTCCCGGGTGGCCATCTTCCGGGGTTCACTGAAATCGGCATCCGCCAGGAGCAGGTGGATGTCGTCAGGTAACTGCTCCAGGAAGATCTGCTCAAACAGCAGGCAGGGTTTATGCCCGTCTGCCAGGACCAACATCTCATTCATGAGCGTGGAGGGGGGTCTGTCGCCCAACCCATCGAGGTGGAGTAGGCGGGAGGCTTGTTCACGTCGGGAAAGGCTGAAAGTCTCGAGGAGGAGGGTCTTGAAGTTATCGTACTTCTGCTCCTTTGGGGGCGCCTGGATGAAATCCTCGACCTGGGCGGCGGTGTCTTGGTCGAGGGCGCCCACCATGTAATAGTACTTGGTGTCGTCCCTGGTGATCTGGCGAACCTGGAACTGGGCCTCGGCCTGGTCAAACCAGACACTGGGCCGGAGGGTCCAGAAGGTGGGCAGTTTAAAGGCTACTGCCTGTACCTCTTGCTGTGCAGACATTGTGGGTCCAAAAACGACTAGCTACACACTATGAAATGAAGACACAGAGTCGCTGGTTTCGAAATCAGAGGTTGAATGCCGACCGGGGCGTGGTGCGCCTTTAATAGCCGAAAACTTCCCGCGCTGACGTCATGCGCGGGTCACCTGACCTTCCCGCGTGCGGGCTTTCCCAGCCCAACGCTGGGGAAGAAGGAGGGCCCCGTGCCATCTTGGATCGGGGCCTCCAACGACGTCGCGATGTTGGGAGCTGGTTCGATGCCGATGCAGTGAGTTGCTACAATACCAACATTGCAAATGAAGTTGATGATGAGAAAGGAAGAAAGGAAGAGTTTGTTTGGCACAAAAATGATGAGTAGAATTTTAGCTGGAGAAGTTGGGTGATGCATTTTTGGATGGCAAATCTAACCCATGATCAATCTAACCCTTCCCTCCTGCACGGCCCATAACCTTCCATTTTTCTTACGTCCACGTGCTTATCTAGAATGGCAAACCAGGCAAGGCAAGGCTTTTTAAATAATTGGATTATCAGGAAGTATAACAGATTGGGAAAGAGTCATACTTGTCCCTATTGGTCCAGATACTGTTTACGAGAGCAGGGAGATCATGTTTTAACATCAGAATTTAGCAGCAGGAATTGGCCTTTTGGCCTTTTGAGCTTGCTCTTCAAGACTGTGGCTGATTTTCTGCCTGGCACCATTTTCCAGCACACTCTGCATAACTCTTGATTCCATTATAACAAGAGATCTGTTGATTGTTATTTGAGTGCAACCAACATCTGATTCTCCATAGTGCTGGACTGTGATTCATCACGCTCTTTGAAAATGGCAACACAAGTGGATAAAGAAGGCGTTCAACATTCTTGCCTTCACTGGTTGAGTGATTGGGTTTAGAAGTAGGAAGTCAGGTTGCAGCTGTATAAAACTTTGGTTAGGTCACATTGGAGTATTGTGTGTAGTGCTGGTTGCCACACTGTAGGAAGGATGTGGAGGTTTTGGAGAGGGTGCAGAAGAGGTTTACCAGAATGTTGTCTAGATTGGCATGTATTAGTTATAAGGAGAGGTTGGACAAACTTGGAATATTTTCTCTGGAGCATTGAAGGCTGAAGGTGGAACCTGATAGAAGTATATAAAATTATGAAAGGCATAGATTGGGTAGATGTTAGTCTTTTTCACGGGCGGGGGGTGGGAGGAGGGTGGGAATATCAAATACCTGAAGACAAAGGTTTAAGATGAAAGGGGGAAAGTTTTTTTTTTACAAAAAGGGCAAATTATGAGAGTATTAGGCAGGACCAAAGAGAGTTAATTGGGAACAACTGTTTTTGGGCAAGTCCACATCTGACCTAAGGAGGTTGTTTAAAGACCATCTGCACAGAGTACAGGGCCAGTATGTTTCAGTAAGAAGGGAGGACAAAGGAACCTTGGATGATGAGAGAGGTGGTGAATTTGGTCAAGAAGGAAAAGGAGCCATATGTAAGGTTTAGGAAGCTATAATCGAACAAGACCCTGGGATATAAAGAAGCCAAAAAAAGAACTCAAGAAGGGAATTAGGAGGGCCAAAAGGGTCCATAAAAAGTCCTTGGCAAGTAGGATTAAAGAGAATCCCAAGGCATTCTATACATGCATCAAGAGCAAGAGGATAACAAGTGAGAGGGTAGGACCACTCAAGGATAAAGGAGGGAATATATAAAACATAGAACAGAACAGGCCAATCAGCCCACAATGTTGTGCCGGCATAGCTATTCCCTCCTACCTACAGAATGCCCATATCCCTCTATTTTCCACTCATTCATGTGCCCATCCAAGCCCTTCTTAAAAGCCCCCAATGAATTTGCCTCCACCACCCTATCAGGCAACGCATTCCAGGCCTCCACCACTCTCACAGTAAATAAACTTACCCCTCATGTCTGTTCTCAACTTACCCCCTCTCATCTTAAATGCATGCCCTCTGGTTTTGGATCGCTCAATAATGGGAAAAAGATATTGCTTGTCTGCCCTATCTATGCCTCTCATAATTTTATACACTTCCATGCTTGGAGGCAGGCGATGTGACCGAGGTCCTAAATGAGTACTTTGTGTTGGTGTTCACCCAGGAGAAGGACATGGAGGATAGTGAGATCAGTGTGGAGCATGCTTCTGTGCTAGGGCATTTTGCAATAAAGAAAGAGGTAGTGTTGGGTCTCTTGACGAACGTTAAGATGCTAAGTCCCCAGGGCGTGATGGGATATACCCCAGGTTATTGAGAGTAGCAAGAGATGAGATTGCTGGTGCCTTGACCAAGATCTTTGTGTCCTCTCTAGCCGCAGGTGAGGTCCTGGAGGACTGGTGAGTAGCTAATGTTATTCCTTTGTTCAAGAAGGGGAATAGGGATAATCCTGGAAATTATAGACTGGTGAGTCTCTGGTCAGTAGTAGGGAAGCTATTTGAGAGAATTCTTAAGGATAGGATTTACTCACTTTTGGAAAACCATGGTCTAATTGAGGACAGTCAGCATGAATTTGTGAGGGATAGATCACGTCTTACTAACTTGATTAAGTTTTTTAAGGAGGCGACGAAGGTGATCGATGAAGATGGATGAGTGGCTGTGTCTATGTGGATTTTATGGTACAGAGGAGATTTACCAGGCTGCTGCATGGATTAGAGAACATGTCTTATGAGGAAAGGTTGAGTGAGCTAGGGCTTTTCTCTTTGGAGCGGTGGAGGATGAGATGTGACTTGATAGAGGTGTATAAAATTATGAGAGGCATAGATAGAGTGGACAGCCAGCATCTTTTTTCCCCAGGGTGCCAATGGCCAATACCAGAGGACATCCACTTAAGTGGAGGAAAGTTTAGGGGAGATATCAGAGGTAGGTTTTTTTTTTACACAGAGTCGTGGGTGCCTGGAATGCACTGCTGGGGGTGGTGGTAAAGGCTGATACAATAGGGACATTTAAGAGACTCTTAGATGGGCACATGGATTTTAGAAAAATGGAGGGTTATGGGCTGTGTAGGAGGAAAGGATTAGATTGATCGTGGAATAGGTTTAAATAGGTCAGCACAACATCGTGGGCCTAAGGGTTAGGCCTGTGTTGTACTGTTCTATATTCTATGTAAATGTAATGGGGATAATTGTGGGAATTACAAACCTGTGAGTCTTGTGTCAGTGGTGGGCAAACTATTGGAGAGGATTCTTAGGGACAGGACTTAACGAGCATTTGCAGAAGCATAGTCTTATTAGGGATAGTCAGCATGGCTTTTTGAGGGGCAGGTCGTGCATCATGAGCCTAATTGAGTTTTTCAAGCAGGTGACAAAACAAATTGATGAAGGTAGCGTGGTTGATGTGGTGTATATGGAGTTTAGTAAGGCATTTGGCAAGGTTCCCCATGGTAGGCTCATCCAGAAAGTTATGAGGCATGGGATCCACGGAAATCTGGCTTTGTGTATACGGAATTGGCTTGCCCGCAAAAGGCAGAGGTTGGTAGCAAATGGAGCATATTCTGCCTGGAGGTTAGGGTTAGGTGACTAGTGGTGTTCTGCAGGGATCTGTTCTAGGACCCCTGCACTTTGTGATTTTATAAATGACTTGGATGAGGAAGTGGAGGGGTGGGTTAGTAAGTTTGGAGATAACACGAAGATTGGAGGTGGTGTTGATAGGGTCAAAGGTATTGGTATTTGTTTATTGTTGTCATTTGTACTGAGGTACAGTGAGAAACTTGTCTTGCATACCGATCGTACAGGTCAATTCATTTCACAGTGCAGTTACATTGAGTTAGTACAGAGTGCATTGATGTAGTACAGGTAAAAACAATAACAGTACAGAGCAAAGTGTCACAGCTACAGAGAAAGTGCAGAGCAATAACGTGCAAGGTCACAACAAGATAGATTGTGAGGTCAGAGTCCATCTCATCGTATAAGGGAACTGTTTAATAGTCTTATCACAGTGGGGTAGAAGCTGTCCTTAAGTCTGGTGGTACGTGCCCTCAGGCTCATGTATCTTCTACCTGATGGAAGAGGAGAGAAGAGCAAATGACCTGGGTGGGTGGGGTCTTTGATTACGCTGGCTACTTTGCCAAGGAGGGGAGTCTGGTTTTCGTGACGAGCTGGGCAGTGTCGTAGGTTACAACAGGATATAGATAGGATGCAGAGTTGGGCAGAGAAGTGGCAGATGGATTTCAATCCGGAAAAGTGTGAAGTGATGCACTTTGGAGGATCGAACTTGAAGGTGGAATACAAGGTTAACGGTAGGATTCTTAGCAGTGTGGAGGAACAGAGGGATCTTGGGGTCTAAGTCAATAGGTCCCTCAAAGTTGCTGTGCAAGTTGATAGGGTGGTTAAGAAGGCATATGGTCTGCTGACCTTTTAGTCGGGGGATTAAGTTCAAGAGCCACGAGGTAATGTTGCAGCTATAAAACTCTAGTTAGACCTCATTATTGGAAGGATGTGGAAGCTTCAGAGAGGGCGCAGAGAAGATTTACTAGGATGCTTCCTGGATTAGAGAACATATCTTTTGAGGAAAAGTTAAAAGCTGGGGCTTTCTTCGTTGGACCAACACAGGATGAGAGGCAACTTGATAGAAGTGTATAAGATTATAAGAGGCATAGATAGAGCGGACAGCCAGCACCTTTTTCCCCAGGGTGGCAATGGCCAATACCAGAGGACATCTGTTTAAAGTGAGTGGAGGAAAGTTTAGGGGAGATGTCAGAGGTAGGTTTTTACACAGTGGTACGTGCCTGGACTGTACTGCTGAGGGTGGTGGTAGAGGCTGATACAACAGGGACATTTAAAAGACTCTTAGATAGGAACATGGATGTAAGAAGAATGGAGGGTTATGGGCTGTGGAGGAGGGAATAGTTAGATTGATCATGTTGTAGGGTTATGTAGGTTGGCACAACATTGTGGGCTGAAGGGCCCATATTGTGCTGTACTGTTTTATGTTCTACGTTTTCTCTGGAGCGGCTGAGGGGGGAACCTAATAAATGTTGAAAAAAATTCTGGGAGTCATAGAGTAAACACCTGCTATCTTTTTCCCAGGTTCAAGTATTTTAAACTAGAGGGCATACATTTAAGGTGAGAGGGAAAAGTTCAAAGAAAAAGTGCGGGCAAGTTTTTTTTTACACAGAGAGTGGTGGGTGCCTGGAATGCACTGCCAGGGGTGGTGGTGGAGACTAATACGATAGAGGCATTTAACAGGCTCTGAGGTAGGCACATGAATGTGAAGTAGCTCATGTGCAGGCAGATGGGATTCATTTGGATTGGATCATGGTCAGCACAGACGTTGTGGGCCGAAGTGCTTGTTCCTGTGCTGTACTGTTCTGTGTTCTCTGAGGTTTGGAGGGAGAGAGGGATTGTTGAATATGCAAAGAATAGGCCATATGGACCATGTGCAGACAGAGGGGATTAGCTGTCATTAGTTTAAATAGTTCAGCATAACGTCGTGGGCCAAAAGGCCTTTTTCTCTGCTGTACTGTTCTATGAAACTTATGTGAGGCAAGCTTTTTTTACAGGGAGAATGGTAGCTGGCTGGAATGCTCTGTCAGGGGAGGTGGTAGAAGCAGATATAATAGCAATGTTTAAGATGCATTTAGACAGACACATGAACAAGTAGAGAATAAAGGGATGTGTATGATGTGCAGGCGGATGGGATTAATTCAGATTATGGTTGGTGTAGACATATTGGGCTGAAGGGTCTATTTCTGGGCTGTATGGTTCTAAATTCTATGAATGTGAATTCTTGGAGCCCTGTGGTACCTCTCAAGTGACAGCCTGAGAAAGGTCCATTTTATTCTGTATGTAAACAAATTCTCAACATGTGCCACATGTATTAACTCAGTTCCTCTAACTCTGACCTTGTCAACCAACCTCTTGTGTTGGGCCTTATTAAAAACCTTCTGAAAATCTCTTAACATCTACCAGTTTCTCTTCTCTTCTCTACTGGATCCATCGTCAAACAATTCCAATAGATCTTTCAGACATGTTCTACGTGTTCTGTTATTATATCCTTCCCAATAGATTCCAGCAATTTCCCTATTGCCAATGCCAGGCTGAAAGGTCAGTAGTTAGCTGCTTTCCTTCACCCTTTGTTAAATAGTATGATCACACAGTACGGTAGTGTAGTGGTTAGCGCGATGCTATTACAGCGCTAGCAATCAGGCTTCAATTCCCGTCGCTGTCTCTAAGGAGTTTGCACGTTCTCCCCGTGTCTGCGTGGGTTTCCTCCGGGTGCTCTGGTTTCCTCCCACATTGCAAAGACGTACAGGTAGGTTAATTTGGGTTTAAAATGGGCGGCGCAGACTCGTTGGGCCGGAAGGGCCTGTTTCCATACTGTAAATAAAATTTTAAAAATTTAACATTTAATTTGCTCCCTTACAATCTGCAAGAACCATTCCAGAATTTAGAATCTTGAAAGATAACCAGTGCTTCCAATTGTCTGTAGTTGCTGCTTCTAAAACTGGGGTGTAAAACATTGTGTACCTTATCAGCTTTCAAGCTCATCAATCTCTTTCATGTTAAATTTTTATGTTTTTATTACTGGTACTAATTTCCTTGAGTCCCACATTCATTTTAGACCTATGCAAAACATTGGTATTGGTTTATTATTGTCACTTGTACCGAGGTACAGTGAAAAGCTTGTCTTACAAACCGATCATACAAGTCAATTCATTACACAGTGCAGTTACATTGAGTTAGTACAGAGTGCATTGATGTACTACAGGTAAAAACAATAACAGTACAGAGCAAAGTGTCACAGTTACGGAGAAAGTGCAGTGCAATAAGGTGCAAGGTCACAACAAGGTAGATCGTGAGGTCATAGTCCATCTCATTCTATAAGGGAACCGTTCAATAGTCTTATCACGGTGGGGTAGAAGCTGTCCTTAAGTCTGGTGGTCCGTGCCCTCAGGCTCCTTATTCTTCTACCCGATGGAAGAGGAGAGAAGAGAGAATGACCTGGGTGGGTGGGATCTTTGATTATGCTGGCTGCTACACCAAGACAACGAGAGGTAAAGACAGAGCAGTTGCCGTACCAAGCCGTGATACATCTAGATAGGATGCTTTTTATGGTGCATTGGTAAAAAATCGTTTTTTTGGCCATGATTAATGTACTATTCTGATAAATAAAGTATAGAAAATATGTGATAGCAGTAGACATGGTTTGGAGAGTTACAAGCATGCTTGAAGGGATGGGCCGCTGAATTGTATTTATGAGGCAAGACTCTAGGCTGGGATTGGAATCTCTGGAAAGGAGACCGAGGGAGATTTAATTAAGGTACACAATGTGATAAGACCTGGAATGGGTAACCAGAATGGGCCCATTTCCTTCGGCAGAAAGGTCAGTAAATAGGAAGCATAAATGTATTTGGTAGAAATATGAGGGGGGAGTTCAGGAAATATGATTTCACTGAACAAATGGTTAGGGATCTGGAACTCGCTGCCTAAAAGTGGGGTGGAGACATAAACCCCCATCAGATTTACTAAATATTTGGAATAGAGCATGAAAAGTTATAACCTATAGGACAATGGACCAAGAGCTAAGAAGTGGGATTAATCTAAGGTCTATTTATGGCAGGCAAACGATGATCTTGTGAGCCAATAGTTTTTGATTCTATATTTTTAAAATTTGTGCATCATTGCAGGTGAATTATTGAGGCCATATATTTGACAGTGTTCTGTGGGGTCTTTGTGCTGTCTTGTATACTTATGTCTGCATAAGTTTAAACATTTCCCTTCTGTCAATAACAGCATGTTAATAGTTACTTGAATATTTAACTAAATCTAACCAAGTCCCATGACCTGGGTTCAATTCTGACCTCTGCTGTCTTTATTGAGTGTGTGCATTCTGCCATTGACTGTATGGGTTTCTTTGGCCTACTGAGTCCATGACCACCATCAAATATGCATTTACTCTAAATCTACACTAATCCGATTTTATTCTCCCCCATATTCTCACCAATTCCCCCCAGATACTACCACCAAGCTACACATGATTATAGGCAGGAAGAGAGATGAGGTCCTGCAAAGAGAATTTGGGGAGTTGGGTAGAAAGTTTGAAAAACAGGATTATAATCTCAGGATTACTCTCTGTCCCACGTGCTCGGAAGATAGTATAGTTGAATATGTGGCTTAGGACCCCATGCAGAGGGGAGAGCTTCAGGTACATGGATCATCGGGCTCCCTTCCAGGGCAGGTGGGACCTGTATAAGAAGGATGGTTTTCACCTAAAGTGGAGTGGCACCAATATTACTTGCAGGGGGGTTTGCTAGGGTTTAAACTAGCATGGCAGTGGGAACCAGAGCAGTAGGTCAGCAAATAGAGGGATTGAGAGGAAGGTACAGGTTAGACTAAGTAAGTCTGAAAGGAAGGATAGGTAAGGCCAGGTTAATGGACACAATGATAGTTTGAAGTGTGTTTATTTCAATGCAAGGAATGTTATGGGTAGGCAGATGAACTCACAGTCTGGATTAATGCATGGAACTCTGATATTGTGGCCATTACAGAGACTAGATTCAGAGAAGGCAGGACTTGCAGCTCAACATTCCAGAATTTAGATGTTTCCGATGCGATAGAGAGGGACGTAAAAGAAGTGGGGGAGTTGTGCTACTTAATGGGGAGAATGTCACAGCTGTGCTTAAGGAGGACATCCTGGAGGGCTCATCCAATGAGGCAATATGGGTAGAGCTCAGGAGTCATAGAATCATAGCATCATACAGCATGAAAACAGGCCCTTCCGCCCAACTCGTCCATGCCAACTATATTGCCCAGCGAGCTAGTCCCATCTGCCTGCATTTGGCCCAAAGCCCTCTAAACCTCTCTTATCCATGTACTTATCCAGATGGCTTTTAAATGTTGCTAATGTGCCTGCCTCAACCACTACTTCTGGCAGCTCGTTCCAAATATGCACTACCTTTTGCGTGAAGAAGTTGCCTCTGATGTCCCTTTTAAGTTTCTCGCCTTTGATCTTAAACCTATGTCCTCTTGTTTTTAGTACCCCCTCCCTGGGAAAAAGACTATATATGCTTTCACCCTGTCTGTGCCCCTCATGATTTTGTATACCTCTATCAGGTCACCCCTCGATCTCCTATGTTTTAGGGAATAAAGTCCTAGTCAATGCAACCTCCCTTTGTAACTCATGCCCCCAAGTCCAGGCAACATCCTGGTAAATCTTTTCTGTACTCTTTCTAGTTTAATAACATCTTTCCTATAACAGGGTGACCAAAACTCTACACAATACTCCAAGTGTGGTTCACCAACATCTTATATAACTGCAACATAACTTCCCACCTCCTACACTCAATGCCCTGATTGATGAAAGCCAGCATGCCAAATGCCTTCTTCACCAGCCATTGTCAGCAAACTATGCACTTGTACTCCTAGGTCCCTCTGTTCCATAACGTTCCCCAGGACTCTACCATTCACTGTATAATTTTATGTTGGCTTGATCTCTCAAAATGCAATACCTCACTTTTATCTAAGATTGAAAGTCATTTGCCAATCCTCAACCCACATACCAAGCTGATCAAGATCCCCCTGTAATTCTTCTTTACCTTCTACACTATCTACAACACCACATATTTTAGTATCACCAGCAAACTTACTAACCATGCCTTGTACATTTACATCCAAATCATTTATATAAATTACAAACAACAAAGGTCCCAGCGCTGTCTCCTGTGGCAGACACTAGACACAGGCCTCCAGTCCGAGAAACAACCCTCGACCTCACCCTCTGCCTCCTACCACTGAACCAATTATGAATCCAATCTGCTATCTACCCCTGGATCCCATGCAATCTAACCTTCCAGACTAGCCTGCCAAGAGGGACCTTGTCAAAGGCCTTTTTAAAGTCCATTTGGACAACATCCACTGCCCTACCCTCATCTACCCTCTCCTCAAAGAACTTCAAGAGAAGGTAGCCAAGAGGGCAGATAAGGGTAGATGCGACTTCCCACGCTCAAAGCCGTGTTGACTGTCGCGAATCAGACCCTGTCACTCCAAATGTTGGTAGATCCTGTCCCTCAGAATCCCATCCAGTAATTTGCTCTCCAGCAATTTACCCACCACCAATGTCAGGCTCACCAGCCTATAGTTTCCTGGCTTGTTTTTGCTACCCTTTCTAAACGATGGTACCATGTTAGCCACTCCAGTCCTCTGGAACCTCACCTGTGGCCAGATGAAGCAAAAATCTCTGCAAGGGCCTTCTCTAATTTCCCACAAGGTCCAAGACTGCACCAGGTCAGGCCCTGGCGATTTGTCCACCTTTAAGGCCTCCAATACCACCTCTGCTAATTTGTAATTGGTCCAAGTCAACACCACTCCTTTCCTCCATTTCCTTAGCTTCCATTGTTTTCTCCACAGTAAAAACTGAAGAGAAATATTCATTAAAAATCTCTCCCGTTTCCTTTGGTTCCACATACAGACGGCCATGCTGATCTTTAAGGGGACCTATTCTCTCCCTAGCCACCCTTTTACTCTTACTATACCTATAGAATCTCTTGGGGTTTAGCCTCACCTTGCCTGCCAGATTCTTCTCATATCTTTTTTGCCCTCCTAACTTCTCTTAAGTGCACTCATACACATTTTGTAGTCATCAAGAGATTCACTAGTTCCCAATTGCTTGTGCACCATGTATCACTCCCTCTTTTTCTTAACCAGAGCGTCGATATCTCTTGTCAGCCAGGGTTCCTGAAACCTGCCAGCCTTGCTCTTCACCCCAACAGAAATGTGCAGGCCCTAAACTCTTGACATTACATTTTTAAAGGCCTCCCACTTGGCAGATGCTCCTTTATCTGCAAAAACACTCGCCCAGTCAGCCACTGCAAGATCCTGCCTAATGGGTCCAAAATTTGCTCTGCCCCAGTTCAGAACCTGTGAACTGGTCAGATCCTTTTCCGTAGCTACTTTAAAACTAATAGAATTATGGTCACTGGACCCGAAGTGCTCGCTGACAGACACTTTTGCCACTTGCCCTACCTCATTCCCAGGAGGAGTTACAGTGTTGCACCCTCTCAGGTAGGTCCCTCTACATCTTGATTAAGGAAGCTTTCTTGGCACATTTCACAAATTCCACTCTGTCCAAGCCTTTTACACTATGGTTGGCCCAGTCAATATTAGGGAAGTTTAAAAACTCCCACTAATATTACCCTATTATGTTTACAACTGGCTGCAGTCTCTCTACATTCGACATTTTGGGTTGAGACCCTTCATCAGGACTGGAAAGGAAGAGGGCAGAAGCCAGGGGAGGGGGAGGAGCACATGTAGGTAAGTGATAGGTGAGTTCAGGTCTTCTGGCTTCTGCCTTCTTCCTTTCCAGTCCTGATGAAGGGCCTCGACTGGAAACGTTGTTATGCTGCCTGACCTGCTGAGTTCCTCCAGCACTGTTTGTGTGTGTTGCTCCAGATTCCAGCGTCTGCAGAATCTCTTGAATCTCTCTACATATCTGCTCCAATTCCTGCTGCCTATTTGGAGGCCTATAATACAATCCCATCAGAGTGACCATTCCCCTTTCTTCTAAGCTCTACCAATACTGCATCACTGGATGATCCCCCAGGAATATCCTTTCTAATGACTTGTTATGTCCTCTTTCATCAGGAAGGCAACTTCCCCTCCCCTCTTACCTGCATCTTTGTCACACCTGTAGCATCTTTATCCTGAATCATTGAGATGCCAATCCTGCCCTATTCTCAGCCATGTTTCTGTTATGGCTATGATATCCCAGTCCCCAGAGCCAATCCACACCCTGAGTTCATCCGCTTTGCTTGTCATTGAAATAAATGCAGTTTAATAAGAAAAATGAACAAAGGGCATGTTGATATTGAGGATGAGGCTCTTGAAGAACATTAAAGGAAATAACTGGAATAAGAAAGTTGCAATCACTATGATGAGGTTATACTATAGGCCTCCTAACAGTCTGTGGGAGATAGCGGAACAGATATGTGGGCAGATTATGCAAAGATGTGAAAGCAACAGGGAGTTGTGGTGGGTATCCTTAATTTCCCCAGGCTTGACTGGGAGTCCCTTTGTGCCAGATAGGGTAGAACTTGTTAGGTGCACCCAGGAAGGTTTCTTGACACAATATGTTGTTATTCCAACCAGGGAAGGAGCCATACTCAACCTTGTTTGGGAAATGAACCTGGCCAGGTGATTGGACTTTCAGTGGGAGAGTTGGGAAGAGTGATCATAACTTCCTAAGTTTTCTGATAGTTATAGATAAGGACAAGACTGGACCTTGGGCAGAGGGAAGTGCTAAAGTGGGGGAAGACTAATTACAACAATATTAGACAGGAGCTGGGGAGAGCAGAATGCGGCCGACATGTTCCTGTGAGGAAGACCTACAAGGATGGCAAGGTTTGGGAACCTTGAATGATGAGAGATGTTGTAAATTTAGGCAAAAAAAAGGAAGCATATGCAAGGTTTGAGAAGCTGAAATTGGATAGGGCCCTTGAGGACCTTAAAGGAAGCAGGAAAGAACTAAAACAGGGAATCAGGAGGGCTAAAAGAGACCATGAAATGTCCTTGACGAGTAGTATTAAGGAGACTCCCAAAGCATCTTACACATATATTAATAACAAGAAGGGAGCTAATGAGGTGGTAGGATCACTCAAGGACAAAGGAAGGAATTTATGCCTGGAGCCAGAGGAAGTGGGCGAGATACTAAGTGAGTGGTATTCACCAAGGTGAAGGACATTCAGGATAGTAAGATCAGGGACGGATATGCTGATATTCTAGGGCGTGTTGATGTCAAGGATGAGGTAGTATTGGGGCTCTTGAAGAACATTAAAGCAGATAAGTCCTCAGGGACTGATGGGATCTATCCCAGGTTATTGAGGGAAGCAAGAGAGGAGATTGTTGTGGCCTTAACAGGGATCTTTGTATCTCTTTAGCCACAGGCCATTAAAGTACATCAAGGAACAATTTATATCTGACAACCTACCAGCATGTCTTTTGGATGGGGGAGGAAACCCAAACATCCTCAAGAAGACTATACAGTCACAGTGAGAATGTACACTGACACAGACAGCACCCTAGGCCAGGTTCAAACCTGGATTCCTGGAGCTGAGAGGCAATAAGGGATGTGATATTAAGACACTTGGAAAACAGTGATATGGTTGCTCAGTTTATGAAGTAGACATATTTGACTAATCTGCTGGTGGTCTTTCTTTTGGCACAGTAGGAGGCCATTCTGCCCATCAGGTCCACGATGCCTCACAGTAGAGAGATCCCATCACATTCCCTTTTCCTTTCCCTCTGTTCCTTTGTAACATATTCTGTCTCACATGCTTTGAAATTGTGTCCAGTAGAGTAGATGAGGGGGAACCAACGGTTTTCAATTTTCAGAAGTGTTTTGATAAGATGCTAACCAAGGCGTTATAGAATCATAGTAACAGCACAGGAATAGGCTCTTCAGCTCAAACCATCAACCACCCATTTACACCAATCTGGCATCAATCCCATTTTTTATTCTGCCCATATTTTTATTGATTTCCCCTTCCCCAGATTGTACCACTCACGTACATGCTGGGGGCAGCTTACACTGGCCAATTAACCCATCAACCTGCATGTATTTGGAATATGGGAGGAAACCGGAGCCCACATGGTCATGGAGTACATGTAAGCTTCACACTGATAGAATCCAAGGTCAGGATTGATCCCAGCTCTCTGGCACTGTGGCGCCCATAATGGTTGTTGAATTAGGTTACACCACATGGAAATGGGAGTAATATACAAGTGTGGATTGAGAATTGTTTAATGGTTAGAAATTGAAGAGTCAGAATTAACAAGTCCTCCTCCAGTTGACGGTCTGTGACTCATTGGCTAGAGCAGGGATTGGTGCTCGGTTCCTAACTGCTGAACATCAATATTTCCAAGTTTGGTGTTGATGTGAATTTAGGTGGGAATTTAGGAGGTGCTGCATATGCTAAGAGGCTTCAAGGGTATATGGACAAAGTGAGTGGGCAATAACTTGGCAAATGGAGTACAATGTGGGGAAAAATGTAAGTTCATCCAGAAAAAAAGAGTATTTTTTAAATGGTGAATAATAATGATCAAAAAGCAGTGGTACCCAAGTTACTAAAAATTAATGTGCAGCAGGCACTTGGGACTGCATATAATTGGTTGGCCTTCATTGCAAGAGAACTTGTGTAAACATGTCTCACTGCAGTTATATATGGCCTTTATGAGATCACACCTGGAATATTGTATGCAATTTTGGTCTTAAAAAAGAATTACCTGCTACAGAGGGAGTGCAGCGAAGATTCACCAGCTTGGTTCCTAAGATGGCGGTTCTATCAAATTAGAAGGGACTGAGCAGGCTAAATTTAGAAGCCTGAGAGATGACTTCATTGAAACGTACATAGAGAGCTTGACATGATCAACTTAGGGAGGATGTTTCCCCTGCTAAGGAGTCTAGAGAAGTGAGTTATTACAGTGCATTTTGTAGATGCTAAACATTTCAATCGCAGTGCACCAGTTGCAGAGGGGATAAATCTTCAGTATTGTAAAATAGTTGCCAATCAAGCTGGCTGCTTTGTACTGGATGATGTCACATTCCTTCAGGGAAATGAACAGTATTCTATCATGCTCCTACCTTGTGCCTTGGAGATGGCAAAGAAAGAAGTCATTTGGGTTGAGTCCAAACTGACTACTTGTAGGATAATCCATTCAGTCCCATTCCTTGTTCTGTCCGATTGTCTGGCAAATTATTTCCCCTTAGGTCTTATCTGACTTGCTCTTAAAAACCCTGATAGATTGTTTCCATAATCCCCACTGGCAGAGAGTTCCAAATCATAAGCCCAGTCTTTTCCTTGTCTTTTGCCTGACACTGTAACTCTGTGTCCCTTGGTTCTTGAACCATTGGTTAATGCAAACAGCTGTTTATTCATATCTAATCTTGTCTTGATCTTGTACACTTTGTTTTCCAAATCTCCACTGAAGTTCCTTTGCTTCAGGGAGAACATCCCTCCAGCTTCATTCTAATGTAGCTGAAATCTATCATCGCTGGAAACACTAATAAACCTCTTGTGCATCATTTCCCTAGGAAAAGCACTTTGGGAAGAATACAAAGGGAGTAGAGGGTGAGCAGACTAATAGTTGCAGAAATATAGTGAATAGCAGGCAAAGGCTGGAGAGAGTAATTTGAAAGTATCATTGTTACGTCCTGTTTCTTATCAAGCTCCCTGCCTCCCCCTTTCCCCCAAGGACATCACGAACGTATCAGAATCCAGATAACTGCTGATGATGTCCAGCTTTGCCTCACCATGACCCCTCATAATTTTACATATCTGATGAACACGGTTTCCCTTTGACCAAATATTGGACAAAAACAAAGCTTTTGTCTTTGATTTGCCAAAAACCTTGACTGCTGAGTTCATTCCTCTTCCTGATGACTATCTGAGGTGGAAACAGTTCGCAACCTTGGAGTCATAGTTGATCTAGAAATGAGCTTCTGATCACTTACCTGTTTGATCACCAAGATGACCTATTGTCTTTAACATTGTCTAACTTCTCTCCGATCTTAGCTAGTTCCTACTGAAGCACTTATCTATTATTCCAAAGCTTTCCTGATTGGCTGCCATCTTGCATTAACCTGAACTCATCAAAGTTCTGCTGTTGAATCTGAACTCATACCAAATCATACACCTGTCACCGTTGACCCACATTAGCTTCTGGTCTGGTAGTGCTTGGATTTAAAAGTTGTACTTTTCCTCTACTCTGTCTAACCTGTCACCTCTTCTACATCTGCACCCTTTCCCACTGTGAACCTCTGATATCCCTGTAAATTCCCCAGCCTTGAATTTCTGCACTCTTCCAATTCTGGTTTGTGCCTCACTGATTTTGATCACTTCCTTCACCTGCTTGGACCTCATTCTCTTCCTAAACCTCAACATGTCATTTTTTTTCTAAAATATACCTTCAACTTTACCTTTCCTAACCTTGTGTTATTGGATGTCAAATGTTGTTTAATAACCCTCTTTGGAAGTTTTCCTGTGCTTAAGGTGCTATATACCTGTAAATTATATTTGTGTTTCCACTTTGTTCACTGTAAAATGTTATTTCTTTAGCAAATTAGGATATAGGTTCACCATTGGGTGGTCAGGGAGTACAACAATGTGTTCTAATGTAAGATGTTTCCACCAGTAAAGGAAAATTTCAAAAAAGAATGCAGATGCTGAACATCTGAAATAAAAAGAGAAAATGTTGCAAACTCAGCAGGTCAGGCAGCATCTATGGAAAGAGAAAGAGAGTTAATGTTTTGGATCTTTCCCAGTTCTGACAAAACATCTTGTACTGGAATCATTAACTCAGTTTCTCTTTCCAGATGGGCTGCCTGACCTGTTGAATGTTTCTAGTGTTTTCTAATGTTACGTTTGCCACGGCTGTTGCATTGTTTCCTTTTAATTGTGATTTTTTTTCCCTTTAGAAACCACCAGCAGTCCAGCAAAAGAAAACTATAGAATGAATCGTTACAAGAACAAAGCATTAAATCCTGAAGAGATGCGCAGGAGAAGAGAGGAAGAAGGGATTCAGCTAAGGAAACAAAAACGAGAACAACAGGTATATCACTGCAGCCTAGTTTGGGTCACTGTAAATGGCACTACGCAATACAAATTTACCAACTTAAAAAAAACTAAAGTTATGGGTGGAAGTTTAGTATTGAGGGGGGCAAAGAGGGGACATGAGGTAGCTTTGACAGATCGAGTAAAGAAGAATCCAAAGGGAGTCTACGGGTATATTAAGGGCAAATGAGTAGCTGGGGAGAGAATAGGGCTCCTTAAAGATCAAAGAGGTTGTTTACGTGTGGAGTCATCAGAGGTGGATGAGGACCTAAACAAATATTTCTCATCTCTATTTACTGCAGAAAAAGACATGGATGCCAGGGTACTTGAAGTTAATAGTGATGACTACATGTGTATTCTAGGAAATTGTGGGAAGCTATGGAAGAAATTGCAGGTCCCCTTGTGGAGATATTTGTATCATTGATAGCCATGGGTGAGGTGCCAGAAGACTGGAGGGTTGCTAATGTTGATGCTAATTAAGAAAGGCTGCAGGGAGAAGCCTGGGAGCTACGGACCGGTGAGCTTAACGTCAGTGGTGGGCGTTATTGGAGGGGATTCTGAGAAACAAGATCTACATGCATTTGGAAAAGTACAGACTGATTAGGGATAGTCAGCATGGCTTTGTGTATGGGAAATCGTGTTTCACAGGTTGATTTTTTTGAAGAGGTGACCAAGAAGATAGATGAGGGCAACACGTCAGATGTTGTCTACACTGGCTTTAGCAAGGCCTTTTGACAAGGTACTGCATGCAGACTTGTCTGGAAGGTTAGATTACATGGGATGCATGGTGAGCTAGCCAATTGGGTACAAAATTGGCTTAACAGTAGGAGTCAGAAGATGGTGTTAGAGGGTTGTTTTTCAAACTGAAGGCCTGTGACCAGTGCTGTGTTGCAGGTATTGATGCTGAGTCCAATACCTGCAACACAGCACTGGATCATTCATATTAATGACTTGGATGAAAATGTAGGTGGCACGGTTACTAAGTTTGCAGATGACACTAAAATCGGTGATATAGTGGACAGTAAAGGAGGTTATCTAAGATTATAGCAGGATCTTGATCAACTGAGTTAGTGGGCCGAGATGGCAGATGTAGTTTAATTCAGATAAATACGAGTTGTTCATTTTGGTAAAACAAACCAGGGTAGGATTTGCACAGTAAATTGTAGGGCCCTAGGGAGTGTTGTAGAACAGAGAGACCTACAGTTGCAGGAACGTAGTTCTTTGAATGGTGACTCGGGTAAACAGGGTAGTGAAGAAGGTGTTTAGCATGCTTGCCTTCATCGGTCAGTATATTTGAATACAGGAGTTGAAAATTGTGTTACAGATGCGCATTGTGTTGGTGCGGTCACATTTGGAGTACTGCTTACAGTTCTCATCGTCCTGCTATGGGAAGGATGCCATTAAACTGGAAAGGGTGCAAAAAAAAATTACAAGGATGTAACTGGGACTGGAATATTTGAGTATAAGAGGAACTGATTAGGCCTGGACTTTTTGCCTCAGGGTAGGAGGCTGAGGAATGACCTTAGAGTCAGAGTAATACAGCACGGAAACAGGCCCTTTGACCCAACTAGTCCATGCTGACCACAGCATCCCTGCTAGACCCAGTTGCCCGTGTTAGGCCCATAACCCTCCAAACCTTTTGCCTCCACGTACCTATCCAAATGCCTCTTAAATGTTGCAATTGTATCCGCTTCGACCACTTCCTCTGGCAGCTCATTCCAGGTACTCGCTACCCTCTGTGTAAAGAAGTTACCTCTCAGGTCTCTTTTAAATCTCTCCCCTCTTATCTGCCCTCTAGTTATGGACTCCCCAACCCTGCGAAAAAGACTATGACAGTCCACCTTGTCTGTACCCCTCATGATTTTATAAACTTCTATGAGGACACCCCTCATTCTCCTACACTCCAAGGAATAAAGATCCAGTGTGGCCAACCTCTCCCTATAATTCAGGCCCTCCAGTCCAGGCAACATCCTTGTAAATCTCCTCTGCACCCTCTCCAGCTTGACAATATCTTTCTTATAACGGTGACCAAAACTGTACACAATACTCCAAGTGCAGCCTCACCAGTGACTTATATAACTGCAACATAATGTCCCGACTTTTAAGCTCAATGCTCTGACTGATGAAGGCCAGCATGCTAAACGCATTCTTCACCACCCTGTTTACCTGCGCGGCCACTTTCAGTGAACTGTGCACTTGTACTCCCAGGTCCCTCTGTTCCACAACACTTGTCAGTACCCTGCCATTCACTGTATAAGTCCTACCCTAGTTTGACTGTCCAAAATGCATCACCTCATACTTATTTATGTTGAAATCCATTTGCCATTCCTCAGCCTATTTCCATAACTGATTAAAATCTCTTTGCAATTCATTGTAACCTGCTTCACTATTAATAAGACGCCCTAATGTAGTGTCATCAGCAAACTTGCTAATCATGCTATGTACATTCATATCCAAATAATTTACATAAATAATAATAACAGAGGTCCCAACACTGATCCCTGGGGCACCCCACTAGTCACAGGCCTCTGTGATTTGACCTGCCACCATTACCTGCCACTTCCAATCATCGAGCCAATTCTGAATCCACCTCACTGGCTCCCCCTGAATCCCATGCGACCTAACCTTCCGGATCAGCCTGCCACGCGGGACCTTGTCAGAGGCCTTACTAAAGTCCATATAGACATCATCCATGTCCCTACCTTCATCTATCCCCTTCATTACCTCTTCGAACAAATTCAAAAGGTTCATCAGACATGAGCTCCCATGTACAAAGCCATGCTGGCTATTCCTGATTAGGCCTTGACTATCCAAATAATGGTAGATCTTGTCTCTCAGAATTCCCTCCAGTAACTTCCCTACAACTGAAGTCAGGCTCACTGGCCTGTAGTTCCCTGGCCTGTCCTTGCTACCCTTCTTGAACAATGAAACAGCATTAGCCACCCTCCAGTCTTCTGGAACTTTGCCAGTGGCTAACAACGAAGCAAATATCTTTGTAAGAACCACTGTGATTTCTTCCCTGGCTTCCCATAAGGTCTGGGGATGCACTTGGTCAGGCCCTGGGGATTTGCCCACCTTAATGTGCTTCAAGGCTGCAAATATTTCCATCCTCGTAATATGTATACGATCCAAGAGCTCACTACTTATTACCCTCATTTCTTTGGTATCCACGAAATTCTCCTTAGTAAACTCGGGGGAGAAATAGACATTAAAAATCTCGGCCAACTCCTGCGACTCCACACGTGGGCGGCCCTGATGATCTTTAAGAGGACCTGGTCTCTCCCTAGTCACCCTTTTACTGTTAATATAACTGAAGAACCTCTTGGAATAATCTTTAACCCTGCCTGCCAAATCCATCTCATAACCTCTTTTCGCCCTCCTGATTTCCCTCTTAAGTCTGATCTTAAACTTTATATAATCGTCGAGGGATTCATTTGTACCCAGCTGCCTAATCAGCTTCATCTTTTTCCTGACCATAGCCTCTATCTCTTGTCATCCAGGGTTCCCTGAACTTGGTATGTCTACCCTTCACCCTCACAGGAACATGCTGCCCCTGGACTCTTGATGTGACCCTTTTAAAAGCTTCCCACTTGCCAACTGTTCCTTTGCCTTCAAGTAGAGTCACCCAGTCGAGCCCAGTTAGATCCTGCCTAATGCCCTCAATGTTGACGCTGCTCCAGTTCAGGACTTTAACCTGTGGATCTGTTCTATCTTTTTCCATAACTATTTTAAAACAAATAGAATTGTGGTCACTGGACCCAAAGTGCTCCCCAACTGCCACTTTAGTTACTTGGCCCGCGTCGTTCCCTCAGAGGAGGTCCAGTATTGCTCCTTCCCAAGTAGTTTTCTCTATATATTGCATGAAGGAACTATCTTGGATGCACTGCACAACTTCTGCCCCATCCAGGCCTTTTGCACTCTGAGTGGACCAGTTGATATCGGGAAAATTGAAATCTCCCACTAGCATTACCCTATTATTCTGCATATAGTGAGGTTGTGAGAATACATATTCTGCATTCTGTTATCGCTATTCCCTTTGTACTGCTTCAAAGTGCTTATGTTTTGAAATGATCTATATGGATGGCTTGCAAAATTAAGTTTTTCCACTGTATCTCAGCACATGTGACAATAATAAACCAGTACTAAGGTTATCAAGAATTACAGTGGGATCTTGATCAGCTGGGTAAGTGGGCTGAGGATGACAAATGGAGTTAAGTCAGATAAGTTTGATGTGTTGGAGTTTGAAAAGTTAAATCAAGATGGGACTTTCACAAGCAGTCGGGCCCTGGGAACTGTTATAGAAAAGAGTTCAGGTACATGATTTCCTGAAAGTGGACTCTCAGGTAGACAGGGTGGTGAAAAAACCTTTTGCTACACTGGCCTTCATCAGTCGTGGCATTAAGTATAGAAGTTAGGGTGTTATGTTGCAGTTTTACAAGAAGTTAGTGAGGTCACACTTGAAGTATTGTTTTCAGTTTTGGTCACCCTGCTATAGGAAAGATATTAAACTGGAATGGGTGCAGAAAAAAATTTTGAGGATGTTGCCAGGACTTGAGGGATTGAGTTATAGGGAGAAGTTCGACAGGCTAGGACTTATTTCCTTGGAGTGTAGGAAACTGAGAGGTGTATAAAATCATGAGGGGCCTAGATATGGTCAATGCACTTGATCCTTTTCCCAGGGCTGAGAATCAAGAACTAGAGGGCATAAGTTTAAGGTGAGAGGGGAAAGATTTAATAGGAACTTGAGGGGCATCTTTATTTACACAGAGGGTGGTATGTATGTGGAATGAGCTGCCAGAGGAAGTGGTTGAGGCAGGTACAATAACAATTTCTAAAAGACAGTTGGATAGGTACATGGATAGGAAAGTTTGGAAGGATATGGGCCAAATTTGGGCAAAATGGGACAAGCTTGGATGGGCATCTTGGTCGGCATGGATCTGTTGGGCTGAAGGGCCTGTTTCCATGCTGTATGTCTCTGACTCTACTTGCAGTTGGAGATAGGAATAGAACTTCTTCAAGATTGGCTGTTGGAAGAAGAGTGGCAGTGAATTAAACAGTGTTCTAAAAACTAACAAGTAATTTTTGGTTGAAATCATGAATCTAACCATTCCTTTTAGAGACTGTCATTCAAGGTAAAATATCACATCTTTTCATCCACTCCTGTTTCCAGTTGATTGTTATTCATAAAATACTTATTTTACAGAACTCAGTTCTTGAGATTTGATGAATCTTATTCTTTTCCAGCTGTTTAAAAGGAGAAATGTAGAACTTATCAGTGAAGAATCTGCCATATTTGAAAGTCCTCTCATGGATTCATTTGTCAGCTCTTCTGCAGCAGGGGTAAGGACAATATGATGTATGACACCATTTAACTAGTATCAAGGTGGCAATGGTTCTGAATTAGTAATTTTGAAGTTGTGAATTCATATGGTGATTTGTGAAATTGAATTCAATAAATTTTCTAATTTTCAGAACATGAAAAGAATGAGTAACAATGTAAGATATTAGGTTGTCATTAATATTTTAAAATAAAGGAAAGAAGGCTGCTGGTATTGGTGTGGTTTGCATGTGACACACCTTGACATTGCATATCTGCATATGACAGGCATATCTGCCAAGGCATAAAGCAAAGTAGCAGTTTGGTTATCATTAGCAGAGTTTGACATTAAAGGACATACTTTAATACTGCTCCTTTGAACACAGTCAAATCAAGGGGAAAGGACAAAACTTGAATTGGAGCATTGAGGGATGATAGAATTCATAGTGGCATCTGTTACAGTTGACTTGAATTTCAGGAGTACTCTTTTTTTTCATCTGGCTTTGATACAGTGGCATGCAAAAGTTTGGGCACCCCTGGTCAAAATTTCTGTTACTGTGAATAGTTAAGTGAGTAGAAGATGAACTGATCTCCAAAAGTCATAAAGTTAAAGATGAAACGTTCTTTTCAACATTTTATGCAAGATTAGTGTATTATTTTTGTTTTGTACAATTTTAGAGTGAAAAAAGGAAAGGAGCATCATGAAAAAGTTTGGGCACCCCAAGAGATTTGAGCTCTCCGATAACTTTTACCAAAGGTCTCAGACCTTCACTAGCTTGTTAGGGCTATGGCTTGTTCACAGTCATCGTTAGGAAAGGCCAGGTGATGCAAATTTCAAAGCTTTATTAATACTCTGTCTCCTCAAACCTTGTCCCAACAATCAGCAGCCATGGGCTCCTCTAAGCAGCTGCCTAGCACTCTGAAAATTAAAATAAATGATGCCACAAAGCAGGAGAAGGCTATAAGAAGATATAGCTGTTTCAGGTAGCTGTTTCAGGTAGCTGTTTCCTCAGTTCGTAATGTAATTAAGAAATGGCAGTTAACAGGAACGGTGGAGGTCAAGTTGAGGTCTGGAAGACCATGAAAACTTTCCAAGAGAACTGCTCATAGGATTGCTAGAAAGGCAAATCAAAACCCCCGTTTGACTGCAAAAGACCTTCAGGAAGATTTAGCAGACTCTGGCGTGGCGGTGCACTGTTCTACTGTGCAGCGACACCTGCACAAATATGACCTTCATGGAAGAGTCATCAGAAGAAAACCTTTCCTGCATCCTCACCACAAAATTCAGCTTCAGACGTTTGCAAAGGAACATCTAAACAAGCCTGATGCATTTTGGAAGCAAATCCTCTGGACTGATGAAGTTAAAATAGAACTTTTGGCAGCAATGAGCAAAGGTATGTTTGGAGAAAAAAAGGTGCAGAATTTCATGAAAAGAACACCTCTCCAACTGTTAAGCACGGGGGCGGATCAATCATGTTTTGGGCTTGTGTTGCAGCCAGTGGCACGGGGAACATTTCACTGGTAGAGGGAAGAATGAATTCAATTAAATACCAGCAAATTCTGGAAGCAAACATCACACCATCTGTAAAAAAAAAAGCTGAAGATGAAAAGAGGATGGCTTCTACAACAGGATAACGATCCTAAACACACCTCAAAATCCACAGTGGACTACCTCAAGAGGCACAAGCTGAAGGTTTTGCTATGGCCCTCACAGTCCCCCGACCTAAACATCATCGAAAATCTGTGGATAGACCTCAAAGGAGCAATGCATGCAAGACAGCCCAAGAATCTCACAGAACTGGAAGCCTTTTGCAAGGAAGAATGGGTGAAAATCCCCTAAACAAGAATTGAAAGACTCTTAGCTGGCTACAGAAAGTGTTTACAAGCTGTGATACTTGCCGAAGGGAGTGTTACAAAGTACTGACCATGCAAGGTGCCCAAACTTTTGCTTTGGGCCCTTTTCCTTTTTTGTTATTCTGAAACTGTAAAATATGGAAATAAAAAAGTAATCTTGCTTAAAATATTAAAGAAATGTGTCATCTTTAACTTTATGCCTTTTAGAAATCAGGTCATCTTTTACTCGCTTAGCTATTCACAGCAACAGAAATTTTGACCAGGGATGCCCAAACTTTTGCATGCTACTGTATAGTACCATGGGGTCATGGGCTAGAAATAACATGCAGTTTGGATAAAGCTCATATCACGTTTGTCAGCATGAAGTTCTTTTACTGAAACCCAGGATCAAGCATGCTTTAATGTTCTGAATCTGCTTCAATATCTATAGATATTAATACAATATACACCCAGGTCTCTCTATTTGTGGAAGCCTTTTGGAACTGTATCTTTTACCTATATGTTCAATCAAGTATGAGAGTAAGTAAGTGAGAAACACAGAAACAGATTATAAGGGCTTCTTTTGATGTGTTAAAAAGGAAAAACTATCAAAGGCAACTGTGGGTCTCTTGCATACAGAGATGGGAGAATTTATAATGGGGAATAAGGAAGTGGCAGAGGAATTGTATTAATTTTTGGAATGCTTTGAGAGATTTGAGTGTGACAAATGTGACCACACTATTTAGGAAGGGAGAGGGAAATACCTGTTAGTTTGGTACTAGGAAATATAGTGGAATTTCATGATAAAGGATGTGATCTCAAGGCACACAGTAACTAATAATACGATTCAGCAGAGTCAATGTGGATTTATGATAAGGAAATCATATTTGATCTGGTGTTTTTTGAAGATTTATTCTGTAGAGCAGATGAAGGAGCACCAGCAAATAGAGTCACAGAGCTATGGTGCCCCACAAGGCTGCATCCTCAGCCCCTGACTCTACTCCCTATACACTCATGACTGTGTGGCCAGATTCTCCTCTAACTTCATGTACAGGTTTGCAGATGATACCACCATTGTAGGCTGTATCTCAAATAACGATGAGTCAGAGTACAGGAAGGAGATAGAGAGCTTAGGAACACTGTGTCATGACAACAACCTTTCTCTCAATGTCAGCAAAACAAAAGAGCTGGTCATTGACTTGAGGAAGGGGTGCAGTGCACATTCTCCTGTCTACATTAATGGTGCTGAGGTTGAGAGGATTAAAAGCTTCAAGTTCCTAGGGGTGAACATCAATAGCCTGTCCTGGTCCAACCACGTAGATGCCACGGCCAAGGAAACTCCCCAGTGCCTCGACTTCCTCAGGAGGCTAAAGAAATTTGGCATGTCCCTTTGACGGTCACCAATTTTTATTGATGCACCATAGAAAGCATCCCGTCTGGATGCATCACGGCTTGGTATCGCAACTGCTCTGCCCGTGACTGCAAGAAACTGCAGAGTTGTGGGCACAGCTCAGCACATCATGGAAGCCAGCCTCCCCTCCATGGACTCTGTCTGCACTTCTTACTGCCTCGGTAAACCAACCAGCATAATGATAGACCCCACCCACCCCTGTCATTCTCTCTTCTCCCCTCTCCCATTGGGCAGAAGGGACAAAAGCCTGAAAGCACGTACCAACCACTGTTAAAAGACTATTGAATGGTTCTCTAGTATGAGAAGCTGGACTCTTGACCTCACAGTCTACCTCGTTATGACCTTGCACCTTATTGTCTACCTGCAATGCACTTACAGTTACACTTTATTCTGCACTCTGTATTGTTTTACCTTGTATTACCTTGATTCTCTGTGTAATGAATTGATCTGTATGAATAGTATGCAAGACAAGTTTTTCACTGAACCTCAGTACAAGTGACAATAATATTCCAATTCCAAAACAGGCCCTTTGGCCCAACTCGTCCATGCTGACCAAGTTGCCTAACTAAGCAAGTCCTAGTTGCCTGCATTTGGCCCATATCCCACTAAACCTTTCCTATCCATGTACCTGTCCAAATGTGATATTTTTAGATCTTCTGTAGGCTTTTGATAAGGTGCCAGAGTGGTCATTGGTCAACAGAGTTAGAGCTCATGGAATTTGGGATAATAGACCAGTGTTGTTTGAGAGTTGTTTAATAGATCGAAAACAATGAGTTGGAGTACATGGGTTGTCAGGTTGTGACAATAGGTGGCATGGAGATTGGTACTTGGGCCCCAATTATTCACAATCTACTGTATATCAGAGACTTAGATGAGGGAACCAAATGTAATATTTGCAAATTTACTGATGAGCTGGAATTAAGTGGGCTTGTGAATGGTGATGAAAATGCAAAAAGGCTTTAACTGTACTTGGACAAGCTGAGTGAGTGAGCAGCAAGATAGCAAATGGAGGACAATGGGGGGAAAAGTGTAAGATTTCAATGTAAGATGTTGCCTGGATTGCAGGACTTCCATTATGGGGAGAGACTGTGATAGGTTGGGTTTGTTTTTCCTGGAGTGGAGGAGGCTAGGGAGTTATCTGGTAGAGGTAGAGAACATGGAACAGTGCAGCACAATACAGGCCCTTCGGCCCACAATGTTGTGCCGACCTTTAAACCTCGCCTAAGGCTATCAAACCCCTTCCTCCCACATATCCCTCTATCTTAAATTCCTCCATATGCTTATCGAGTAATCTCTTGAATTTGACCAATATACCTGCCTCCACCACTGCCCTAGGCAGCGCATTCCATGCCCCAATCACTCTCTGGGTAACAAACCTTCCTCTGATTTTTCCTTTGAACTTCCCACCCATTACTTTAAAGCCATGCCCTCTTGAATTGAGCATTGGTGCCCTGGGAAAGAGGTGTTGGTTGTCTACTCTATCTATTCCTCTTAATATTTTGTATACCTCTATCATGTCTCCTCTCATCCTCCTTCTCTCCAAAGAGTAAAGCCCTAGCTCCCTTAGTCTCTCATCATAATGCATACTCTCTAAACCAGGCAGCATCCTGGTAAATCTCCTCTGCACCCTTTCCAATGCTTCTGCATCCTTCCTATAATGAGGCGACTAGAACTGGACGCAATATTCTAAGTGTGGTCTAACCAGAGTTTTATAGAGCTGCATCATTACTCTATATAAATGATTAACCCAATAACTAAACTTAGAATACGAATATGGTTTCAATTTCATAAATTTTTTGGATTGAATAAATTTGTTTTATCAAGTCCTATCCAATCCAATCCAATTTTTTCTTTCAACCATCCTGAATTGATTTAGCTTTTTTCTTTATGGCAAATGAAGGGAATAACATGCTTTCATGATCTATTCATTGATAATTGTCTTTTGTCTTTTGAACAGTTGTCTAATAAATACAATTTGCCTAGATCACACTTTTTTCGATATTTACAGATCAGAAATTTTTAAAAAGTTATTTTACCTACTTTTCCGATACCACATAAAATTGAAATTACAGAAATTTTAGGTTTTAATCCTTATCTGAAGGGCTTGATAGCAATAATTTATGATCTGATTATGAAAATACATCTAGAGACACTTGATAAAATTAAGAATGAATGGGAAAGAGAACTCCAGATAATTTTACCGAAAGAGACATGGAAGGAAATTCTCCAATTAGTTAATACATCTTCAATGTGTGCCAGACACTCTTTGATACAGTTTAAGGTGGTTCACAGGACCCATATGTCTAAGGATAAGTTACCCTGTTTTTATCACCATATAAATCCTATATGTGACAGATGTAATTTGGTGGTGGCTTCCCCGACACACGTTTTGGTCCTGCCCTCTTTTGGAAAAATATTGGAAAGACATTTTTAATATCTCAATTGTATTGAATATTGATTTACAACCTCATCCTATTACTGCAATTTTTGGGTTACCAATGATGGATTCTGGCCATTTATCCGCTTCTGCTTGTCGAATGATTGCTTTTGTTACATTAATGGCCAAGAGATCCATCCTGTTTAAATGGAAGGATCCTATATCTCCTACCACATTTCAATGGTTTTCTCAAACTGTAACATGTTTAAACTTAGAAAAAATTAGGAGTGGTACTGTTGATCCTTCGCTTAAATTTGAGGAAGTTTGGAGTCCATTTATTCAGTATTTCCATATGATGTAAGCAGATCTTTTTTGAATCCCTTTCCATAACCTCTTATTTGAATATAGAGGAGTGGAGCTAACGACATAATTTTTTTTTAACTGAAGAAATAACTGTCCAGCTTTTTTTTTTGAAGTTTTTGGTTTGCTTTTGTTTTTTTTTAATTTTGGGGTTCTCTTTTCATATAATTAAATTTCTTTTCAAATTCTTTTGTATCATGTTCACTTAGTAAGAGGTTGGGAGGTTCAGATTAGATATTTTACTCCCTGTGAGTGTATATGTCAACTGTCAATATTGTAATCCCGATCTCTTTGCACCATGTGTATAATCAGTATTGTTATGTAAATTTGAAATTTAATTTGAAATTTAATAAAAAGATTGAGAAAGAAATAAGAGCTGCGTCATTACCTCGTGGCTCTTAAACTCAATCCCTCGATTTATGAAAGCTAACACCCCATAAGCTACCCTATCCACCTGTGGCAACTTTCAGGGATCTGTGGATATGGACCCCCAGATCCCTCTACTCCTCCGCACTACCAAGAATCCTGCCATTAACTTTGTACTCCGCCTTGGAGTTTGTCCTTCCGAAGTGTACCACCTCACTCTTCTCCGGCTGGAACTCCATCTGCCACTTCTCAGCCCAGCTCTGCATCCTATCAATGTCCCTATGCAATCTTCGACAGTCCTCTGCACTATCCACAACACCACCAACCTTTGTGTCGTCTGCAAACTTGCCAACCCACTCTTCTACCCCCTCATCCAAGTCTTTAATAAAAATCACGAGAAGCAGAGGTTCCAGACTGCTAGTCACAACCCTACAATCTGAATGGACTCCCTCCACCACAACCCTCTGCTTTCTACAGATAAGCCAATTCTGAATCCACACAGCCATGCTTCCCTGGATTCCATGTCCTCTGACGTTCTGAAGAAGCCCACCATGTGGAACCTTGTCAAATGCCTTACTAAAATCCATGTAGATAACATCTACTGCACTACCCTCATCAGTCTGTCTGGTCACCTCCTCAAAGAACCCTATCAGGCTTGTGAGACATGATCTGCCCTTCACAAAACCATGCTGGCTGTCCCTGATCAGACCATGATTCTCTAAGTGCCCATAGATCCAACCTCTAAGAATCCTTTCCAACAACTTGCCCACCACAGATGTAAGGCTCACTGGTGTATAATTCCCTGGACTATCCCTACTTCCTTTTTCGAATAAGGGGACAACATTTGCCACCCTCCAATCCTCCGGTACCATTCCCGTGGACAATGAGGGCTCAAAGATCCTAGCCAACAGTTCAGCAGTCCCCTCCCTCGCTTCACGGACCAGCCTGGGGAATATTCTATCAGGCCCCGGGGACTTATCTGTCCTAATATTTTCTAACAGCTCCAACACATGCTCTCTCTTGATATCAACATGCTCTAGAACATTAACTTTACCAACACTGTCCTCAGTGTCATCAAGGCCCCTCTCCTTGGTAAATACTGAAGAGAAGTATTCACTGAGGACCTCACCCACTTCCACAGCTTCCAGGCACATCTTCCCACCTTTATCCCTAATCGGTCCTACCTTTACCCCCGTCATCCTTCTGCTCTTCACATAAGTGAAAAATGCTTTGGGATTTTCCTTAACCCTACTTGCCAAGGCCTTTTCATGTCCCCTTCTTGCTCTCCTCAGCTCTTTCTTAAGTTCCTTCTTTGCTACCCTATATTCTTCAAGATATACCCTGTATTCCTCCTTGCTGCCTGAACCTTTATGTATGCTACCTTCTTCCTCCTAACTTGATGTTCCACCTCTCTTGTCAACCATAGTTTCTTCACCTAGCCATTCTTTCTCTGCCTCACCGGGACAAATTTATTCCTAACATCCTGCAAGAGATCCCTGAACAATGACCACATCTCCATAGTACATTTCCCTTCAAAAATGTTATCCCAATTTACACTCACAAGTTCTAGCCGTATAGCCTCATAATTTGCCCTTCCCCAATTAAATATTTTCCTGTCCTGTTTGCTCCTATCCTTGACCATGACAGTGCTAAATGTTAGGGAGTGGAGGTCACTGTCCCCCAAATGCACACCCACTGGTGATCTGTTACCTGATCTGATTCATTACCTTATACTAGATCTAATATGGCATTCCCTCTAGTCGGCCTCTCAACATAACTGTGAAAGGAATCCATCCTGGACACCTGTAACAAACTCTGCCCCGTCTAAACCTTTGGTACTAAGCAGGTGCCAATCAATATTTGGGAAGTTGAAGTCTCCCACGATAACAACCCTGTTATTTTTGCACCTTTCCAAAATCTCCCTCCGCTCTGCTCTTCAGTATCCTTGCTGCTACCGGGGCCTATAGAATACTCCCAGTAGAGTAACTGCTCCTTTCTTGTTAATAACTTCCACCCATACTGACTCTAGAGAGGATCCTTCTGCATTATCCACCCTTTCTGCAGCTGTAATAGTATCCCTGACCAGTAGTGCCACCCCTCCTCCTCTTCTTCCACCCCCTCCCATCCCTTTTAAAACACTGAAATCTGCATATTCTATTACTTTCCAGGTGTTATTCTTATAGATCATGACATTTCCCAAGTACCAATGTGAAGCTAACAAGTTGGCGGTTCCCTGTTTCCCTTTTTAAAAAGAGGGGTTACGTTTGCTATCCTCCAATCAGTCCAGGATCTATAGAATTTTGAAAGGTGATAACCAATGCATTCATTAGGTTGATAGTCATCTCTATGAAATCTCTGGGAAGTAGATTATCGAGTCCTTGGAATTTATTGGCTTTCGATCCCACCAACTTCTTGAGTAATGTTTTCCTCATAATACCAATTTCCTTTAGTTCCCCATTCTTGCGAGACCTTTGATTATCTAGGATTTCAGGACTTATATGCCTTCTTCAGTGAAGATGGATTCAGTGAAGTGTTTATTTAATTTCTTTTTCCTTATTCCTGATCATAAATTCTTCAAGGAGCTCTTGGATTTGCCACAGGCACATTTGATGATACTGGGATGCCCTGCTGGGCATTTAATTACCCGTCTAATATAGTCTGTTGAGATATCAATTCTCTAGATATTTTGTTTGTTTTTAACAAGTTAATTTATCTGTTACACATTAATTACTCTTTATTACTTGCACCTGTCTTTTAACCTGGTATGAGCTTTTATTTAAAAAAAATGAAAGTGCTGGAACCTTATCATTGAAGCATAAATGAAACACGAAAAGTAGCCTCCTCACTGTTGAATTTTCATGTTACCATTTTGTTAAAGTTGCACAATTTCAAGTTCACTCTACATGACTACTCTTTCATAAGATTAAACCAGCAAGAAAAGTACATTTGAACTTTCAATGGTTACAGAAAAATAAATAAGGGTCTTTTAAAGGCAGAAGCAGGAGAAGGCAAATAAAGAACTCACCGAGGCATTAACAAATAGTTTTGTGTTTGTCTTGTCTATTGAAAGCACAATGCGTATACCCAAAGTAGTGCAGAGAGTGAGGATCTTAAATTAATTGATATGAATAAAAAGAAAATACTGAAGGAATAAGGAGACTGGAAGCTGCCAGATTCTATGGACCAGATAGCCTTCATCTTAAAAGAAATGGCTGCAGCCCATAGATGCCCAAGAGATGAATTCCTAAAATTCCATTCCTGAACAATCCCAGAAATTGATAAGGTAAATGTAATAATATTTTTCAAGAAATGAGAAGGAGAAATGGAGAACTATAGAGCAGTTAGCTTGATATTATTTATCAGAAAAAACTGGAATTTATTGCTTTTGATGTCGTTACAAGGGAATTAGAAAAATCACTTGATTAGGCGCAGTTCATGTGTCTTTTTGAAATGGCTGTTGACAAATCTGATATTTTATTTGACAATGTAACTGCCAACACAGATGGGGAGAGACCACTGGATGTAGAGTCATACAACATGGAAACGGGCCCTTTAGCTGTACTGATCATCAAGCACAGATAACACTAATTCTTTATTCATCCTATTTTATTCTCCCACATTCCCAGCAATTCTCTCTAGATTCTACTACTCACCTGCATATAATAAACAATTTACAGTGACCCATTAACCTCAGAACAAGGATACAGGCCCTTCGGCCCAACACATCCATGCTGACCACGGTGCTCAGCCAACTATTCCCAATCTCCTACATTCGGCCCATATCCCTCCAAGCCCCGCCCCTCCATGTACCTTTCCAAGCGCTTCTTAAATGACACTATTGTACCTGCCTCAACCACTTCCTCTGGCAGCTCATTGCATATACTGACACCCTCTGTGTGAAAAGGTTACCCCTCAGGTCCCTTTTAAATCTTCCCCTCTCACCCCAACCTATGTCCCCGAGTTTTGGACTCCCCTAACCTGGGGAAAAGACTGTTACCATCCACCTTATCTGTGCCTCTCATAATTTTAAACACTTCTCTGAGGTCGCCTCTCATTCTCCTATGTTCCAAGGAATGTAGGTGAATGGGGGGTGTCGGTGGGTTGTCATGTATCTAAATATTTAATGGTATTTGGTACGGTACCACACAAAAGATTATTGTATAAAACAATAACATACATTAGTGTGGAGAAAGAATTAGCTTCAGGTCAGAAAACCAATATCTTTATCTGAATGGCAGTCAGTTACTGGTTGGTTTTCACAGGGAACGGTATTGTGCTTGGAACTAGTCATAGTTTCTATTACTCACCCGGATGAAAAGAGTGTGTACGATGTGAAGCTAAGAGCAGCAGGAGTAGGTCAGTCAGCCCCTCAAGCTTGCTATGCTGTTAAATAAGATTGTGGCTGATCCATTAATTACTTCAACATCACTTTCCTGCTCTTTCCCCATAACCTTTGATTCCCTTGTTTTAATGTAATTCTCCAGTTATTCCATAATTAAAACGTTTAAAAACATTTAGACAGGTACATGGATAGGAAAGGTTTAGAGGGATATGGGCCAAACACAGGCAAGTAGGACTAGCTTAGATGAGAATCTTGGTTGGCATGGACAGTTGGGCTGAAGGGCCTGCTTCTGTGCTGTATGACTCTATGACAAAGATCATGGATTATTCTATGCATCATCACTCAGCTTTGGAGCACCTAGACAGCAGCAAAACGTACGTCAAGCTGCTGTTTATGGATTCCAGCTCGGCATTCAACACCATCATCCCCTCAGTACTAATCAACAAGCTTTAAAACCTGGGCCTCTGTACCTCCTTCTGCAACTGGATCCTCGACTTCCTTATCGGGAGATCACAGTCAGTACAGATCGGTAGTAACATCTCCTCTTCGCTGACAATCAACACAGGCGCACCTCAAGGATGCATTCTTAACCCACTGCTCTACTGTCTCTACATTCATGCTGTGTGGCTAGGCACAGCTCAAATGCCATCTATAAATTTGTGGATGACACCACTGTTGTTGGCAGAATCTCAGATGGCAATGAGGAGGCATACAGAAGTGAGGTAGATCGGCTGGTTGAGTGGTGTCGCAACAACAACCTCACACTCAACGTCAGCAAGACCAAGGAATTGATTGTGGACTTAGAAACTTAAGAAATAGGAGCAGGAATAGGCCCACTGAGCCTGCTCCACCATTCAATAAGCTCATAGCTGATCTGATCATGGACTCAGTTCCACCTACTGCCTTTTCCCCATAACCCTTAATTCCCCTACCATACAAAATTTTTATCTAACAGTGTCTTAAATATATTTAATGAGGTAAGAAAACACTATGATGCTGGAGGAACTCCGCAGGCTAGGCAATAACTGGAGAAAAGCAGGCAGTCAAGGTTTCGGGTCAGGATCTTTCTTCAGGACTGAAGATAGGAAAAGGGGAAGTCCAATATATAGAAGGGAAAAGCAGAGCAGTGATAGGTAGACAAAAGAGGGGAGGTGGGGTGGGCACAAGGCGGTGCTGGTAGATTCAGGTAACAGACAGTGATATGCAGGTAGGAAGAGCTGTAATTGATTTAGCTGTGGGTGTCAGTGGATCTGTGGAAGATGTTGGTGGATAAGGAATCTCCTGAGATGGAGATGGAAAGATCAACGAAGGAGAGAGAGGTGTCAGAGATAGTCCAAGTGAATTGGAGAGCAGGGTGAAAATTTGTGGGGAAATTTATGAAACTGCCTCTTGCAAGGACGCTATCACTTTTTCTCAATTTCTCCGCCTCTGCCACATCTGCTCCCATGATGAGGCTTTCCACAGTGGACATCCAAGATGTCCAACTTCTTTACTAACCGTGGCTTCCCCCCTACTGTGTTCAAGAGAGCTTGCACCTGCATCTCTGCCATTTTCCGCACTTCTGCTCTCATCCCCACCCCTCCCAGACCCAACAGGCATAGGGACCGCTTGTCCTCACATTTCATCCTACCAGTCTACGTATCCAACACATCAATCTCCACCACCTGCAACGTGGCCCCACCACCAAATGTATCTTCCCCTTCCCACCCCTTTCTGCCTTTCACAGGGACTGTTCTCTCCGAGACTCCCTAGTTCACTCCTTCCCACATCCACCACCCCCCCACCACCACCACCCATCCCGCTTCCACCCCGGGAACTTTCCACTGCCCCCGCCATAGGTACAACACCTGCCCCTACACCACCTCTATCCAGTGACCCAAACAGTCCTTTCAGGTGAGACAGAGATTTACCTGCATCTCCCTCAACATTATCTACTGCATTCAGTGCTCCAAGTATGGCCTCCTCTGCATTGGCAAGATCAAACGCAGACGAGGTGACCGTTTCGCAGAACACCTGCGCTCCATCCGTAACCATGATGTGCATCTCCCCGTTGCCAGTCACTTCAACTCTCCCTCCCACTCCATCACAGATATGTCAGTCCTTGGCCTCCTCCACGGTTGGGAGAATTCCTAGCGCAAACTGGAGGAACAGCACCACATTTTCCGTCTTGGAACCTTGCAGCCTAACAGCATGAACGTTGAATTCTCCCACTTTAAGTAACCCCCACCCCCTCCACACCCATAGAACATAGAACGTAGAAAAACTACAGCACAATTCAGGCCTTCGGCCCACAAGGCTGTGCTGAACATGTCCCTACCCTAGAAGTTACTAGGCTTACCCATAGCCCTCTATTTTTCTTAGCCCCATGCCTATCCAACAGTCTCTTAAAAGACCCTATCGTATCTGCCTCCAACACCGTTGCCGGCAGCCCATTCCACGCACTCACCACTCTGAGTAAAAAAACTCACCCCTGACATCTCCTCTATACCTACTCCGCAGCACCTTAAACCTATGTCCTCTTGTGGCCACCATTTCAGCCCTGGGGAAAAGCCTCTGACTATCTACCCGATCAATACCTCTCATCATCTTATATACCTCTACCGGGTCCCCCCTCGTCCTCCGTCACTCCAAGGAGAAAAGGCCGAGTTCCCTCAACCTACTTTCATAAGGCATGCTTTGCATTCCAGGCAGCATCCTAGTAAATCTCCTCTGCACCCTTTCTATGGCTTCCACATCCTTCCTGTAGTGAGATGACCAGAATTGAGCACAGTACTCCAAGTGGGGTCTGACCAGGGACCTATATAACTGCAACAATACCTCTTGACTCCTAAATTCAGTTCCCCGATTGATGAAGGACAATACACCATATGCCTTCTTAACCACAGAGTCAAACTGCGCAGCCGCTTTGAGCGTCCTATGGACTCGGACCCCAAGATCCCTCTGATCCTCCACACTGCCAAGAGTCCTACCATTAAGACTATATTCTGCCATCATATTTGACCTACCAAAATGAACCACTTCACACTTATCTGGGTTGAACTGCATCTGCCATTTCTCAGCCCAACTTTGCATCCTATCTATGTCCCTCTGTAACCTCTGACAGCCCTCCAAACTATCCACAACACCCCCAACCTTTGTGTCATCTGCAAACCTACTAACCCACCCCTCCACTTCCTCATCCAGGTCGTTTATAAAAATCATAAAGAGCAAGGGTCCCAGTACAGATCCCTGAGGTACACTACTGGTCACCGACCTCCACGCAGAATACGACCCTTCAACAACCACTCTTTGCCTTCTGTGGGCCAGCCAGTTCTGGATCCACACTGCAATGCCCCCTTGGATCCCGTGCCTCCTTACTTTCTCAATAAGCCTTGCATGGGGTACCTTATCAAACGCTTTACTGAAATCCATATACACTACATCTACTGCTCTCCCTTCATTGATGTGTTTAGTCGCATCCTCAAAAAATTCAATCAGGCTCGTGAGGCAGGACCTGCCCTTGACAAAGCCATGCTGACTATTCCTAATCATATTATACCTCTCCAGATGTTCATAAATCCTGCCTCTTAGGATCTTCTCCATTAGCTTACCAACCACTGAGGTGAGACTCACTGGTCTATAATTCCCTGGGCTATCCCTACTCCCTTTCTTGAATAAGGGAACAACATCCACAACCCTCCAATCTTCCGGAACCTCTCCCGTCTCCATCGATGATGCAAAGATCATCGTCAGAGGCTCCGCAGTCTCTTCCCTCGCTTCCCACAGCAGCCTGGGGTACATCTCATCGGGTCCCAGCGACTTATCCAATTTGATGCTTTCCAAAAGTTTTAGCACCTCCTCTAATATCTACATGCTCAAGCTTTTCAGCCCGCTGCAAGTCCCCACTACAATCCCCCAGACCTTTTTCTGTGGTGAATACTGACGTAAATTATTCATTAAGTACCTCCGCCATTTTTTCCGGATCCATACACACTTTCCCACAGCTGCACTTGATAGGCCCTATTCTTTCGCATCTTATCCTCTTGCTCTTCACATACCTGTAGAATGCCTTGGGGTTTTCCTTCATCCTGCCCACCAAGGCCTTCTCATGCTCCCTTCTGGCTCTCCTAATCTCCTCTTAAGCTCCTTCCTATTAGCCTTATACTCTTCCAGATCTCTAACATTACATAGCTCTCTGTACCTTTTGTAAGCTTTTCTCTTCCTTTTGACTAGATTTATTATAGCCTTTGTACACTACGGTTCCTGTATCCTCTCGTGACTCCCCTGTCTCATTGGAACATGCCTATGCAAAACTCCACACAAATATCCCCTAAATATTTGCCACATTTCTTCTGTACTTTTCCCTGAGAACATCTGTTCCCAATTTAATCTTCCAATACCTGCCTGAGAGCCTCATAATTCCCTTTACTCCAAGTAAATGCCTTTCTAGTCTGTCTGTTCCTATCTCTCTCCAGTGCTAACATAAAGGAGATAGAATTGTGATCACTATCACCAAAATGTTTACCCACTGAGAGATCTGACACCTGACCAGATTCATTTCCCAATACCAAATCAAGCACAGCCTCTCCTCTTGTAGGCCTTTCTATATCTTGTGTCAAAAATCCTTCCTGAACACACTTAAGTCCTCCCCATCGAAACCCCTCACTGTCTGGAGATGCCAATTGATGTTTGGGAAATTAAAATCCCCCATCACAACAACTCTGTTATTCTCACACCTTTCTAGGATCTACTTCCCTATCTGCTCCTCAATATCCCTGTTACTATTGGGCGGCCTATAAAAAACACCCAGTAAAGTTATTGACCCCTTCCTGTTCCCAACCTCCACCCACAGAGACTCCGTAGACAGTCCCTCCGTGGGGTCCACCTTTTCCGCAGCCGTGACACTATCTCTGATCAGCAGTGCCATTCCCCCACCTCTTTTACCTCCCTCCCTGTCCTTTCTGAAACATCTAAAGCCCAGCACTTGAAGCAACCATGCCTCTTCTTTTCTTCCCTTTCCTAGCCTATCTCTCTTTTTTCTACTCCCCTTTTTTCCTCCTTTGACCCATCCCCCCCGTGGTTCTGCTCTCACCTCCTCCCCCGCACCTGCCTATCACTGTCTCTTACCTGCATCTACCTATCACCACCCTGTGCCCACCCCACCTTCCCTCTTTTGTCCACCTATTACTGCTCTGCTTTTCCCTCCTATATATTGGGCTTCCCCTTTTCCTATCTTCAGTCCTGAAGAAGGGTCCTGACCCAAAACGTTGACCGCCTGCTTTTCTCCACAGATGCTCCCTGGCCTGCTGAGTTCCTCCAGAATCATCATGTTTTTCATCTAGATTCCAGCATCTGCAGTCCTTTGTTTCTCTATTTAATGAGGTAGTCTCTGCTGTTTCCCTGGGCAGAGAATTCCACAGATTCACTACTCTCTGGGAAAAGCAGTTTCTCCTCATCTCCATCCAAAATCTATTCCCCATAGTCTTGAGGTTATGTCCCCAGGTTCTAGTCTCATCCAGCAGTGGAAACAACTTTCCTGCCTCTATCTTATCTATCCCTTCCATAATTTTACATGTTTCTATAAGATCCCCTCTCATTCTTCTGAATTCCAGCAAGTATAGTCCCAGGCGACTCAATCTCTCCTCATAGTCTAACCTCCTTATCTCTGGAATCAACCTGGTGAACCTCCTCTGCACTGCTTCCAAAGCTTAGTATATCTTTTATCAAGTAAGGAGATCAGAACTGAGTGTAGTACTCGAGGTGCGGCCTCACCAGTACCCTGTACGGTTGCAGCACAACCTCCCAGCTCTTAAATTCGATCCCTCTAGCAATGAAGACCAACATTCCATTTGCCTTCTTGATAACCTGTTGCACCTGTAAACCAACCTTTTGCGATTCATGCACAAGCACTCCCAAGTCCCTCTGTACAGCAGCATGCTGCAATCTTTCACGATTTAAATAATAATCTGATCTATTTTTCCTTCTAAAGTGGATGACCTCGCATTTATCAACATTGTACTCCATCTGCCTAACCCTTGTCCACTCACCTAACCTGTCTATATCTTTCTGCAGACTGTCTGCATCCTCTGCACAATTTGCTTTTCCACTCAAGTTAGTGTCATCATCAAACTTAGATACGCTAGTCAGTCCCCTTTTCCAAATCGTTAATGTATATCGTGAACAGTTGCAAGCCCAGTACCGACCCCTGCTGCACTCCGCTCACCACTGATTGCCAACCAGAGAAACACCCATTTATCCCAACTTTCTGCTTTCTATTGGTTAACCAATCCTCAACTACCCCCAACTCTGTGCATCCTGATTTTATGGATGTCTTTTATGTGGCACCTTATCGAACGCCTTCTGGAAATCCAAGTATGCAATACCCCCCTGTTCCCCTCTATCCACTGTGCTCATTATATCCTCAAAGAACTCCAGTAAGTTTGTCAAACAGGACCTACCATTCCTGAATCCATGCTGTATCTGCCTGATGGAACCACTTCTATCCAGATGTCTCGCTATTTTTTCCTTAATTATAGCTTCAAGCATTTTCCTGTCTACAGACGTTAAACTAGCTGGCCTTTAGTTACCTGCCTTTTGCCTACATCCCTTTCTAAACAGTGGTATAATATTTGCTGTCTTCCAATCTGCCGGGACCTGAGAGTCCAGAGAATTCAGGAGGGGGAAGTCGGGAGAGAACACATCAGTTTTCATTGAGGGGTCAGCTGTGGAAAGGGTGAGCAGCTTCAAGTTCCTGTGCGTCAACATCTCAGAGGATCTATCTTGGGCTCAACAAATTGATGCATTCATGAAGAAGGCACAAAAGTGGCTTGACTTCATTAGGAGTTTGAGGAGATTTGGTATGTCACCAAGGACTCTTGCAAATTTTTACAGATGAACATTCTGACTGGTTGCATCACAGCCTGGTATGGAGGCTCCAATGTGCAGGAGGGTTTAAACTAGATTGTGAGGGGGAAGGGAACCAGAGGAGTAGGTCAGAGGAAGAAGGGGATGGGGAAAAGTCAGATCTGACAGGTAGAGAGGCTTTGAGGAAGGAGAAGCAGAGCACAGGCTATAAAAGTAGTAAGGTGGATGGGCTAAAGTGCATTTACTTGAATGCGAGAAGCATCAGGAATAAGGGAGATGAACTGAGAGCTTGGATAAGTACATGGAACTATGATATTGTGGCTATTACAGAGACATGGCTGACATCAGGGCAGGAATGGATATTGAATATTCCTGGTTTTCAGTGTTTTAAAAGGGATAGGGAAGGGGGGAGAAGAGGAGGAGGGGTGGCGATACTGGTCAGGGACACAGTTACAGCTGCAGAAAGGGTAGATAATGTAGAAGGATCCTCTCTAGAGTCAATATGGGTGGAAGTTAGGAATAAGAAAGGGGCAGTTACCCTCCTGGGAGTATTCTATAGGCCCCCCCGGTAGCAGTAGGGATACTGAGGAGCAGATTGGGAGGCAGTTTTTGGAGGGATGTGAAAATAACAAGGTTGTTAATAATGGGAGACTTCAACTATCCAAATATTGATTGGCACCTACTTAGTGCCAAAGGCTTAGCCGGGATGCAGTTTGTTAAGTGTGTCCAGGACGGATTCCTGACGCAGTATGATGACAAGCCGACTAGAGGGAATGCCATTTTAGATCTAGTTTGAGGTAATGAACCGGGTCAGGTGACAGATCTATCGGTGGGTGAGCATTTGGGGGACAGTGACCATTGCTCCATAACCTTTAGAATTGTCATGGACAGGGATAGAAGCAAAGAGGACGGGAAGGTATTTAATTGGGGGAAGGTGAATTATGAGGCTATAAGGTGAAAACTCAGGAGTGTAAATTGGGGTGACATTTTGGAATGGAAATGTACTATGGAGATGTGGTCGATGTTCAGGGATCTTTTGCAGGATGTTAGGGATAAATTTGTTCCGGTGAGGCAGAGAAGGAATGGTAGGGTGAAGGAACCATGGGTGACGAGAGAGATGGAATAGCTAGTTCGGAAGAAGAGGGCAGCATAATATCCTGAAAGTGGCGTCACAGGTAGACAGGGTTGTAAAGAAGGCTTTTGGCATCCTGGCATTCATAAATCAAAGTATTGAGTATAGGAGTTGGGATGTTATGCTGAGGTTGTATAAGACGTTGGTGAGGCCAAATTTGGAGTATTGTGTGCAGTTCTGGTCACCTAACTATAAGAAGGACATAAGTAAGATTGAAAGAGTGCAGAGAAGATTTACTAGAATGTTGCCAGGTCTTCAGGAGTTGAGTTACAGGGAAAGATTGAACAGGTTAGGACTTTATTCCTTGGAGCATAGAAGAATGAGGGTAGATTTGATAGAGGTTTACAAAATTATGAGGGGTATAGACAGAGTAAATGCAAGTAGGCTCTTTCCACTTAGATTAGGAGAGATAAGTACGAGAGGACATGGCTTTAGGGGTGAAAGGGGAAAGGTTTAGGGGGAACATCAGGAGGAACCTTCACTCAGAGTGGTGGGAGTGTGGAACGAGCTGCCATCTGATATGGTAAATGCGGGCTCACTCTTTAAGTTTTAAGAATAAATTGGATAGGTACATGGATGGGAGAGGTCTGGAGGGTTATGGACTGGGTGTAGGTAAATGGGACTAGCAGAACAAAGTTTCAGCACAGACTAGAAGGACCGAATGGCCTGTTTTCTGTGCTGTAGTGTTCTATGGTTCTATAGGAAGAGGACAGTTAGTATAAATTGACATCAAGATCGGCACAACATTGTGGGTTGAATGGCCTGTCCAGTGCTGTACTGTTCGATGTTCGATGAAGTTTATAAGCAAGGATAGATTTAGAAATCAGAAGGTGCATGTGTATAATCAAAGACACAACACACAATAGGGAGCCACTTGACTCTATTGGTTTGGAAACTGATTGCTATATTTATACGTGTATTTTATGCATGTATATACATTCAAAAAAGATGGGGCCCAGAGCTGACAGCAATCAGTGATAACAAGGACAGAGTACATATGAAGTCCTGACACTGAGAAATTATGGCTAAGATGTTTTAATTTAATCCTGGAAGAGTCTAGCTTGAAATGTTTGATTTCATAGACAGATAACAGCAAAACCCTTCAGATTATTTTGCTGCAAGCATTTCCATTACAGTTTTATTTTTGTATTAAACTTTTGTAGTTGTGTCCTATTGAAGGAAAAATGCATAATCATAATTCAGGCATCATGCTTCATGAACAATTTTGTCTTGATTTTCTCTGGTTATATGTGTTGTGGGTGCAGGTCCAGACTTGTTTGGCTAAGAATATATAATTTGCTTTCTGTAAAGCCATTTTGGCTTGCTATCCTGTTATAAAACAAATTATACAACTTGAATCTTAAAATTGTATTTCCACTTTAGGAGGGGATGATCACAAGGGAAATGGTACAGATGCTTTTCTCTGATGATACTGAACAGCAGCTAGCTACCACTCAAAAGTTTCGTAAATTGCTTTCCAAAGGTAATAATGCTTCAAATATTTTCTTCTTTTATCAGATAGATAATATCATAATTGCTAAATAAGTTTTCTGGCCAATAGCTCATGCAAAATATTTTGTAACCATTAAGTTTCTTTACATGGAAACTTGGTTGATTTTTAATATAAAAGTGATTTCTTTGTATTGACAGTCCATCTTGTTAAGTATAGTGCTAATGGATGTTCAGAGCCAGCAATACTTGCATTTATTTATTGCTAATTAAATAGATACTTCAAGAGCTATTATCATCAAATGTTTGCAAATAGAGCCCCAGATTTCTAGAAGCAAAGTGGTTTACAGCAGAAGGAAGCCATGTTCTGTTTGTGCTGGTAATCCCATACTACACTTTCTCCCAAAGTATAAAACTTAGAAATGTGCCTTGTAATTATCATTTTTAATGACATTCTTGTCATAGAATTGTAGCTGATATTCTAATTCATACCGAATTTATTTAAATTATCTACTGTGGCTTCTGAAAATTTATCTGTTCACCTTCAGCAACGAGAGCTGTTTTTTTAAAATAGCATGGTCCATGTTTAAGTAATGATCCCATTGATGTGCTTCTTATTTTAACAGATATTTGCTTTTAACATAGAACAGTACAGCATAGGAACGGGCCATTCAACGCATGGTGTCTGTGCTAACCATGAAGCCAATCCAAACTAATCCCATCTTGTTGTACATGTCTCTGTCCCTCCATTCCCTGCCTGTTCATGTGCCTGTCTGAATGCCTCTTAAACATTGCTGGTGTATCTGCTTCCACCGCTTCCTCTGGAAGTATATTCCAGGCCCCTATGCTCTCTCTATATAAGAAAAACGTACATCTCCATTAAACTTTCCCCCTCTCACCTTAAACCTATGCCCTCGAGAATTTGACATTTCTGCCCTAGGGTGCAAGTTCATACCTCCCTGAAAGTGGCAACCCAATAGATGGGGTGGTAAAGAAGGTGTACAACATTCCAGACTTAAAATGTAAAACATAGAAAAGGAACAGGCCCTTCGGCCCATGAGGTTGTGCTGAACTAATGAGGCTAATGACGCCTAATCCTTCTGCCTGCACGTGATCCATATCCCTCCATTCTCTGCATATTCATGTGCCTATCTAAGAGCCTCTTAAACGCCTCCACCACCACCACCCCTGGCTGCACAGATAGACAGGGTGGCAAAGAAGACATACAGTATGGCATGCTTGCCTTCATCACGAGGGGCATGGAGTATAAGAGTCAGGATGAAAAACACAATGATGCTGGAGGAGCTCAGCTGGCCAGGCAACATCCATGGAAAAAAGCAGGCAGTCAACATTTCGAGTCAGGATCCTTCTTCAGGACTGAAGGTAGGAAAAGGGGAAGAGTCAGGATGTCATGATGCAGTTGTATAAAACTTTAGTTAGGCAACACTTGGAGTATTGCGTGCAGTTTTGCTCGCCCCATTGCAGGAAGGATGTGGGGGATTTAGAGAGGGTGCAGTAGAGGTTTACCAGGATGCTGCATGAATTAGAGTGTATTAGTTATAAGGAGAGGTTGGACAAACTTGGATTGTTTTCTCTGGAGCATCAGAGGCTGAGGGGAGACCTGATAGAAGTTTATAAAATTATGAACAGCATAGACAAGGTAGATAACCAGAATCTTTTTCCCAGGGTGGAAATGTCAAATTCTAGAAGGCATAGCTTTAAGGTGAGAAGCAGAAAGTTCAAAGAAGATATGCAGAGCAAGTTTTTTTTTACACAGAGTGGTAGGTGTCTAGAACATGCTGCCAGGGGTGGTAGTAGAAGCAAGTACAATAGTGGCGTTCAGGAGGCTTTTAGATTGGCACATGAATATGTGGGGAATGGAGAGAAATGGATCACATGCAGGAAGAGGGATTAGTTTAATTTGGTGTCATGCTCGTCACAGGTGTCGTGGGTCGAACTGTACTGTTCCATGTTATCTAAATACACATAGCATTCATAGCTAGATAGGTAAATTAATGGCATAAAGAGAAATAAATGGGTACAATCTAATAGTCATTGCAGAGACTTGATTTAAAGTGGCTAAGATTGGGAATTGAATATTCCTGGATACTTCTTCAGTGAAAGATGAAAAGGAGATAGCAAGACCCTGACTTCAGAGACTGGGATGCAGTAGCACTGACAACAGCATGAGCTTAATGCATTCTATGCACGTTTTGAACAGAAGGGGATTGGAATGTCACCACCCACCCCAGCAGCCTCCAGTGCACCTGGACCCACAGTCACCATTGCAGACGTCAGATTAGCCTTCCAGACGGTGAACCGCTGGAAAGCACCTGGCCTGGATGGTGTCCCCGGCCATGTCCTTGGATCTTGCACAGATCTGCTGGTGGGACTATTTGCGAACATTTTTAATCTCTGCCTACTTCAATCTGAGATTCCCACTTGCTTGAAGAACACCACCATCATCCTGGTAAGAAAGAAAAATAAGGTAACATGCCTTAATGACTACCGCCCGGGGCTCTGACATCTACCATCATGAAGTGCTTCGAGAGGCAGGTCATGGCACACATCAACTCCAGCCTCCGAAACAACCTCAACCCATTGCAATTTGCCTACTGCTGAAACAGGTCCACAGCAGACACCATCTCCCTGGCCCTACCCTAATTTCTGGAGCATCTGGACAGCAAAGACACTGATGTTAGACTATTGTTTATTGACTACAGCTACGCCTTCAATACTATAATTCCAAACTCATCTCCAAACTCCTTGACCTGGGACCCAACACCTCCCTTTGCAACTGGATCCTTGACTTCCTGACCAACAGACTGCAATCAGTAAGCCCCCTGCTCTACTCCCTGTACACTCATGACTGTGTGGCCAGATTCTGCTCTAACTCCATCTACAAGTTTACAAATGACACCACCGTAGTGGGCTGAATCTCAAATAACGATGAACATAGAACATAGAAGATTACAGCACAATACAGGCCCACGATGTTGTGTCGATCTTTTAACGTACTCTAAGATCAATCTAACCATTCCTTCCCACATACCCCTCCACTTTTCTATCATCCATGTGCCTATCTAAGAGTCTCTTAAACGTCCCTAATGTATCTGCCTCTACCAGCACCCCTGGTAGCACGTTCCACACACCCACCACTCTCTGTGTAAAAAAAACTTACCTCTTATATCCCCCCTGTACTTTCCTCCAATCTCCTTAAAATTATGCCTCCTTGTGTTAGCCATTTCCACCCTGGGAAAATGTCTTCGGCTGTCCACTTGATCTATGCCTCTTGTCATCTTGTACATCTCTATCAGGTCACCTCTCATCTTGGAGTACAGGAAGGAGATAGAGAACCTAGTGACATGGTGTCATGACAACAACCTTACCCTCAATGTCAACAAAACAAAAGAGCTGGTCATTGACTTCAGGAAGTTGGGGGGGGGGGCGGGGGGGGGGGATGTGGGTGCGGTGCACATACTTCTGTTTATATCAACAAACTGAGAGGGTTGAAAGCTTCAAGTTCCTGGAAGTGAACATCACCAATAGCCTGTCCTGGTCCATCCACATAGATGCCATGGCCAAGAAAGCTCACCAATGCCTCTACTTCCTCAGGAGGCTAAAGAAATTTGGCATGTCTCCTTTGACCCTCACTAATTTTTATCGATGCACCATAGGAAACATCCTATCTAGATGCATCACGGCTTGGTATGGCATCTGCTCTGCCCATGACCGCAAGAAAGTGCAGAGAGTTGTGGATACAGCTCAGCACATCATGGAATCCAGCTTCTATTCTGCTGTTATAAGACTATTGAACGGTCCACTAGTATGATACGAAGGGGCCGAATGGCCTACTTCTGCTCCTTTATCTTGTGTGATCTTGTGACTCTTGACCTCACAGTCTACTTCATTATGGCTTTGCACCTTATTGTCTGCCTGCACTGCACTTTCTCTGTAATTGTAACACTTCATTCTGCATCCTGTTATTGTTTTCCCTTATACTACCTCAATGCACTGTTGTGGAACATAGAACACTACAGCACAGTACAGGCCCTTCGGCCCACAATGTTGTGCTGACATTTTATCTTGCTCTAAGATCTAACTAACCCTTCCCTCCCACATAGCCCCCTATTTTTCTATCATTCATGTGTCTATCTAAGAGTCTTTTAAATGTCCCTAATGTATCTGCCCCCACAACCTCTGCCGGCAGTGCGTTCCACACTCTGTGTTTAAAAAACTTACCCCTGACATCCCCCTTATACCTTCCTCCAATCACCTTAAAATTATGTCCCCTCGTTTTAGCCATTGTTGCCATGGGACAATTATGCCCCCTCGTTTAATGCCCCCTTGCCCTTGTAATGAAATGATTTGTATGGATAGCATGCAAAACAAAGTTTTTCACTACCTCAGTACATGTGACAATAATAAACCAATTTACCCATACAGGGAATGTAGAAAATGAGTCTGAGTTCAAAAACTGAGAAGTAGAATCAGTTTAGGTGGAACTAAGAAATGGATATGGGTAGAAAATGGTAATGACAAAGTATAAATCTGACAATTAAAGGGATATGTAATACGGATAATATGATATTTAAGGGATTTGGAGCTGCAAATGCAATGGACAAACCAAATGATTTGCAGGGGGAGGAGAACCAGAGAGTTAGAGCAGATAGTGATGCGGAGGAGGAATAAGATCATGTGAGGACTGCAGGTATCGACAGAAATCAAAGGTTTGTACGTGATAGAAATGTTCTCAGGTGCATCTATTTCAATGCAAGAAGTATTGTAGGTAAAGCAGATGAGCTTAGGGCGTGGATTGGCACGTGGGATTACGACATTATTGCTATTAGTGAGACTTGGATGCAGGAAGGGCAGGACTGGCAGCTTAATGTTCCGGGGTTCCGTTGTTTCAGATGTGATAGAGGGGGAGGGATGAAAGGGGGAGGAGTGGCATTACTGGTCAGGGAAAATATCACAGCTGTGCGTAGACAGGACAGCCCGGAGGGCTCGTCTGCTGAGGCCATATGGGTGGAGCTGAGGAACAGGAAAGGTGTGGCCACACTAATAAGGTTGTATTATAGACCGCCCAATAATCAGAGAGAATTGGAGGAACAAATCTGTAGTGAGATAGCAGACCGATGTAAGAAACAGAAAGTTGTAATAGGGGATTTTAACTTTCCACATATTGACTGGGACTCCCACACTATGAAAGGGCTGGATGGCTTGGAATTTGTCAAATGTGTTCAGGAAAGTTTTCTAAATCAATATATAGAGGTACCAACGAGAAAGAATGCAATACTTGATTTCCTATTAGGGAACCAGGCAGGTCAGGTGACAGAAGTATGTGTAGGTGAGCATTTTGGGTACAGTGACCATAATGTCATTTGTTTCAAGTTAATTATGTATAAGGACAGGTCTGGTCCTCGGGTTGAGGTTCTAAATTGGAGAAAGGCCAATTTTGTGGAAATGGGAAAGGATCTAAGAAGAGTGGATTGGGATAAGTTGTTTTCTGGGAAGGATGTGCTCAGTAAGTGGAAGGCCTTCAAAGGCGAAATTTTGAGAGTGCAGAGTTTGCATGTTCCTGTCAGCATTAAAGGCAAAGTTAACAAGCATAGGGAACCTTGGTTTTCAAGGGATATTGGTGATCTGGTTAAGAAAAAGAGAGAGGTGTATAGCAGGTATAGGCAACTAGGAACAAATGAGGTACTTGAAGAGTATAGAAAATGTAAGAAAATACTGAAGAAGGAAATCAGGAAGGCAAAAAGAAGACATGAGGTTGCTTTGGCAGATAATGTGAAGGTAAATCCAAAGGGTTTCTACAAGTATATGAAGAGTAAAAGGATAGTAAGGGATAAAATTGGTCCCCTAGAAGATCAGAGTGGTCGTCTATGTGTGGAGCCTCAGGAGATGGGGGAGATCTTAAACAGTTTTTTTGCATCAGTATTTACTCAGGAAACTGGCATAGTGGATATGGAAGGAAGGGAAACAGGCAATAATGTCATGGAACATATAGAGATTAAAGAGGAGGAGGTGCTTGCTGCTTTACAGTGAATAAGGGTAGATAAATCCCCCGGGCCTGATAAGATATTTCCTTGGACATTGAGAGAGACAAGTGTAGAAATTGCAGGGGCCCTGGCAGATATATTTAAAATGTCCTTAGCCACGGGTGCAGTGCTGGAGGACTGGAGGGTAGCTCATGTAGTTCCATTGTTTAAAAAAGGATCTAAAAGTAAACTAGGTAATTACAGGCCAGTGAGCCTGACATCAGTAGTGGGTAAATTATTGGAAGGTGTTCTGAGAGATTGGATATACATGTATTTAGATAGCCAAGGGCTGATTAAGGATAGTCAGCATGGCTTTGTGTGTGGTAGATCGTGTTTAACAAATCTTGTAGAGTTTTTCGAGGAGGTTACCAAGAAAGTAGATGAAGGAAAGGCTGTGGATGTTGTCTACATGGACTTTAGTAAGGCCTTTGATAAAGTCCCACATGGGAGATTAGTTCAGAAGGTTCAGACACTAGGTATCCATGGAAAGGTTGTAAACTGGATTCGAAATTGGCTGTGTGGGAGAAGACAGAGAGTGGTAGTGGATGATTGTTTCTCAGACTGGAGGCCTGTGACTAGTGGTGTGCCTCAGGGATCTGTGCTGGGGCCATTGTTGTTTGTTGTCTATATCAATGATCGAGATGATAATGTGGTAAATTGGATCAGCAAGTTTGCTGATGATACTAAGATTGGAGGCGTAGTGGACAGCGAGGAAGGTTTTCAAAGCTTGCAGAGGGATCTGAACCAACTGGAAGAATGGGCCAGAAAATGGCAGATGGAATTTAATGCAGACAAGTGTGAGGTGTTGCATTTTGGAAGGACAAATCAAGGTAGGACATACACAGTAAATGGTAGGGCACTGAGGAGTGCGGAGGAACAAAGGGATCTGGGAGTTCAGATACATAATTCCCTGAAAGTGGCATCGCAGGTAGACAGAGTTGTAAAGAAGGCTTTTGGCATCCTGGCATTCTTAAATCAAATTATTGAGTATAGGAGTTGGGATGTTATGGTGAGGTTGTGTGAGACATTGGTGAGGCCAAATTTGGAGTATTGTGTGCAGTTCTTGTCACCTAACTATAGGAAACTATATTTGTAAGATTGAAAGAGTGCAGAGGAGATTTACTAGAATGTTGCTGGGTCTTCAGGAGTTCAGTTACAGGGAAAGATTGAACAGGTTAGGACTTTATTCCTTGGAGCGCAGAAGAATGAGGGGAGATTTATTATGAGGGGTATAGACAGAGTTAATGCGAGGAGGCTCTTTCCACGTAGATTAGGAGAGATAAGTATGAGAGGACATGGCTTTAGGGTGAAAGGGGAAAAGTTTAGGGGGACCATTAGGGGGAGCTTCTTCACTCAAAGAGTGGTGGGAATATGGAACGGGCTGCCATCTGATGTAGTAAATGCGGGCTCACTCTTGAGTTTTAAGAATAAATTGGATAGATACATGGATGGGAGAGGTCTGGAGGGTTATGGACTGGGTGCAGGTAAATGGAACCAGCGGAATACCGTTTCGGCACAGACTAGAAGGGCCGAATGGCCTGTTTTCTGTGCTGTAGTGTTCTATGGTTCTAAATGATCTTTATTGATGTTGGGAGTGAATTATGGAGTGTATATGAGAATTTTCCAATCAGTATGTGGTGGAACTAACAAGGGAGCAAGTTATTTTAGATCCAATTTTGACAAAGATTAATTAGTGATCTGATAGTTTAAGAGCCTTCAAGGAAAAGAAATCATAATATGATCCAATTTTACATATAGACAAAGTAATTTAGTTGCATCAGGTACCAGGGTTGCAAATTATGAAGCCATGAATTGGCTTTGGTAGATTAGGAAACCACATTAAAGGCTTGATAGCAAACAGGCAATGGCTAATCTTTTAAAGAATTTATACATAGTTTACAAGTTTTATATATCCTTCTAAGGCAACAAAAAAAAAGAGAAAGTGGTCTAGCCTTGGTTATGAAGAGAAGTTAAAGATATAACTTCACCAAAGATGCAGTAAGCCTGAGGACTGTGAAAGAGGGAAAGCAAGTTAGTTTTAAGTGGCAAAGAAGGTGGAGGAGGGACAGATAAGACAAAGGGAAAATCTCTGTTAGGATGAGACCAAGGTTGTTGCGGGGATGTTGTATAGGTCATCTGGTTAATGGGGGCAGTTAGAGAAAAAAAAGAACAAAAGCAATGAGAAGAGGACAGTTGGAAAGTGAGAAAACAGATAAAGGCACGTGAGAAGTTTGAAATGCAGGATTATAGAACGTGTCCAGCAGTCAGTCAGTGCTAATGGAGTGAGAAAAACTGAGTTAAATTTGCAGCTGGATGACTTATGACAGAAATGGTTGGTTCTGTACAGACAGAGGAAGCAAGTTATCTGAAGTTGTAGAATTTAGAATTGAGTTTGGAAGGCTTGAAAGTGCCAGACAGAATATGAGGTGCTATTCTTCAAATATATATTCGGGCAGTTTTATAACAGTGCAGGAGGCCACAGACAGAGATGGAGAATTAAGTAGCAAGCAACAGGAGCTCTGAGAGATCTGGTGGACTGAACATAGGTGTTTGCAAAACAGTCGTCCAGTCTGGCATTTCTTTCTCCAATGTAGATGAGAGGTAAAGTTAATGTGGCTTTCTTACTGATAAAGGCAGAAGAAATTATATTGGGAAATAAGGTAGTAGCAGGAAAATTGAACATTTCTCATGTCTGACTTTGCACAGAAGACCTAGAAGACCATCTGGAAATATTGAAAGACTATGGGTCTAGGGAAAATGAACAGATCAAAGAAATCACCAGTGTTTAAAAAGATTAGACTGGGAAAGATTAATGGGAATGAAAGGAAAGAAAAAAAATTTGGATTCCTCTGGACCCGATAACTTACTCTATAGTTTTGAAGGTGGAGTTGTGGAGATAATGAATGTACTGGTTGTTAATCTTTCAAAATTCCTTAGATACCAGAACAGTTCCCACAGATTAGAAGGTAAGAGATTTGACAGTAGTGGGGGAAATGCTAGAATCTATTATTAACAAAGTAGTAACAGGGCACTTGAAAATAATAGTAGGATTGGTCAAAGTTGACATGGATTTATGAAAGGAAAATCATATTTCACATATCTGTTCAAATTTTTTGAGATTCTCTGTGGCAGGGTAAGTCATGATAGAGTGTATGTGGAATTTCAGGAGGCCATTAATAAGGTGCCACCCAAAGAGATAATTAAACAAAATTAGAGAGCATAGTATTGGGATTATACATTGGAATGGATTGAAGATTGGTTAATAGACTGAAAAAGAGTAGGAAATAACAGGCTGGGTTGCAGCAGGGATCATTTCTAGTGCCTCAACTGTTCACAATCTATATTAATACTGTGGATAAGGGAATTAAGTGTACGATATTGAGGTTTGCAGATTATACAAAGCTTGTTGCCAGTTGGGCCATGAGGATCAAGAGGGGCTTCAGGGGAATTTGGTTGGACAAGGACAAGATACATGGAAAATAGAGTCGAAAAATAGGCAGAGAATTTCTTAAATTATGTCAGATTTAATGGTATAGGTGATTGGAGGGACCTGGGTGACCTGTACATGAATCATTGTAAATTAATGTGCAGATTCAGCAAACAGTAAGGCAAATGGTATGTTGACCTGTATTGCAAGAGGATTTTGAGTACAAGAGTAGCAATGTCTTGATCCAATTATTTTGAGCACTGTTGAGACTGCATTTGAAACATTATGTATAGACCTGGTTTCCAAACCTTTGGCAGTTCCTTGGGGTAGAGGATGACTTGCGTCCTCTCTGATCCTGAGTTGACTGATGAAGCCAGTGTGGGATCAGCATACACAACCACAATTGGGACAGGAAGTACCTAACAGGATGGGCAACTGGATATTTGGTGAGCTGTTGATATCTTTTATTCTGGGCTTCCATATGCTCCTGGCACATGGACTCAAGGTATTTAGTGTCTACCCAAGTTCTCTTTCTGCTCTTAGAGTGGTCATGGGCCAGGGATTCCCAGGACTCGGTGGGGACATTGCATTTTTTAAAGGAGTCTTTGAAAATGTCTTGTACATCTTTGAATCTTTTCATCTGTCTAACTGGTAATTTACTTCTGTGACAGAACTCAGAATAAAGTGTCTGTTTTGGGAATCTTGTGGGCATGTGAGTGATGTGGCCTGCCAAAGAAGTCAGCTGAGTGTAATTTGGACATCAATCTGGAGTTAGTGGTCTGGGAGAGGATGTTGTCATTGGTTCGATTATCCTTCCAGTGTATTTGGAGGATTGTGTGAAGATGGCTTTGGTGTTATCTCTTCGGTGCTTCGAGGTGGTACAAACCTCAGAAGTATATGAGAGAGTATTGATCATTACTGCCTGGTAAACCATCAGTTTTGTGCCAAGTTTGAGGTTTTGATCTACAAACACCCTTATCCTCATTTGGCCAAGACTCAGCTGATGCACTGAGTTCTATCGTCAATGTCTGCCTTTGCTGAGAGATAGCTCCTGAAGTATAGATACTGGTAGGAGGCTGGTATTGTACAACAGGAGTTTGTGACCTTTGTTTTGTGAATATTGAGTGCAAGGCCCATCATCCTGATTGCTTTAGTGAATAAGTCAGTGATGACTTGGAGCTTGGCCTCCAAAGATGCGCATTACAAGTGTCATCTGCTTACTACAGCTCAGTTATTGAGGTTGGAACATACAGTGTACTTGCAATAGGCTGAGTACAGCAAAGGCTCACCAGGTTGATTTGCTGGTATGATTGGTTTATTGTATGAGGAGCAATTAAGAAGACTCAGTGTGTACTGTAGGTTCAGAAGATTGAGAGGTGATCTCATTGAAACATACAAAAATTTTATGAGGCTTGACAGGGTAGATGAAGAATTGATGTTTCCTGTGGCTGGGGTGCTTAGAACCAGGGGTTCTGGTTTCAAGATAAGGGTCATTCAGGACAGAGATGGAATAACATTTCACCAGTGGGGTGTGAATCTTTGGAATTCTCTACTCAAGAGGACTTTGGAAGCCTCAAGATAGATATTCAAGATAGATTTTCTTGAGTATAGAGGGAATGAAGGATTATAGGATACTGCAGTAAAGTAGCACTGAGGTAAGAAATCAGCTATGATCTTTTGGGACAGTACTCTGTTAATGGCAAGCCCCTTAACAGTGTTGATGTACAGAGGGATCTAGGGGTCCAAGTCCATAGCTCCCTGAAAGTGGCTGCACAAGTTGCTAGGGTAGTTAACAAGGCGTATGGTATGCTTGGCTTGATTAGTCAAGGCATTGAGTTCGAGAGTCGGGAAGTTACGTTGCAGCTTTATAAAACCTTGGTTAGGCCACATCTGGAGCATCATATTCAATTCTGGTCACCTCATTACAGGAAGAATATGCTGGCTTTGGAGGGGTGCTAGAGAGGCTTAAGTTGGATGTTGCCTGGATTAGAGGGCATGTTCTCTGAGGAGAAGTTGGACAAACTTGGGTTGTTTTCTCTGGAGTGGCGAAGGCTGAGGGGGGATCTGATCGAAGTCTATAAGATTATGAGAGGCATAGGTAGAGTAGACAACCTGTATCTTTTTCCCAGGGTTGAAATGTCTAATACTAGAGGGCATGCATTTAAGGTAAGAAGGGGAAGTTCAAAGGAGATGTGCGGGGCAAGTTTTTTACACAGTGGCGGGTGCCTAGAATGCGTTGCCAGGGGTGGTAATAGAGGCAAATAGAATAGAAATATTTAAGAGGCTCTTAGACAGGTACATGAATGTGCAGAGAATGGAGGGATATGGATATTGTGAAGGCAGAAGGGATTGGTTTAATTAGGTGTCCAGTTGGTTTGGCATATCATGGGCAAAGTGCCTTTTCCTGTGCTGGACTGTTCTACGTTCTTATGAAATGATGGAGCAGACTCAAGGCACCAAATCGCCTATTCTGCTTTTATTTCTTGCATTATATTCCTTTTCTGAGTTGTGCTGTATTAACTGTTATGATTGCCATCCTGATCTCTTTACACCATGTGTATAATTACTAATGTTATATATATTATTCTGTACTAATTTGAAAATTAATAAAAGGATTGAAAAAGGAAAGGAGTTTCCTGTATGACCCTTGACAGTAAACTTTGACTTTTGTTAATTTCTTAGGATTAACCTAATACTTCTTGGAATCATAAAAAATGTTGCAAGTTTCTCTACCACATTTTTGCAATTTACGTAGTGTCCTTGGGTGCCAAGCATTCACATCTTGTACAGTATAATGTTCATCGAGACATGAGGTGGTCATTCTCAGTTGAGACATGGCTTCCCTTTGTTCTCTGAGTCCCAGACACAGGCTCTCTTATTGCGAATGTTGGTCCTAGGATCTCTCCCTGATCCCAAGTTACATGAATGTTTCAGGGTTTGTTGTGGAGTTAAATCCTGTTTCCTAGACCGACCTGCCTCCTATTCCCTATGTTCTTTTCCAGTGAGATGGATTCATATTGATGTCCATCTCAAGTCTAGTCCATCTTTGTCCTGCGATGCTAGACTATTGGCTGCCACAGAATCATCTCCACTTTAGACTTTACCAATTGTGCAGCATTATAGTTATTAGTACTGAGCCAATTAGGTACATATTAGTATCAAAAATACTTCAGGTGCTGGAAATCTAAAATGAAATGAAGAAGATCTCGGACCTGAAATGTTAATTCTATTTCACTTCCCACAAAGGCTGCCTGACCTGCTGAGTGTTTCCAGAATTTTCTGCTTTTATTTTGGGTACAGTGGAGTGTAGACTTGATTGCTCTTGATAGTTTGAAGAAGAACCTCACTCTCCACATGGGTCTAATGATCAATTCTGATCACTTAGATATTCTTCTGTTAGTTATTGTTAGTAACAGCTAATTCTTCTGCCTACCATTTAAATCTTAGATACCATGGGAGTTGAATTAGTTGCTGTTTCTTGTACTACAATCAGATGACTACTGTTTTGTTGCTTGCAGTTTATTTGGCCTCAGAGACTTTTAGTCTTGGTAACGCAAGCTAACTTTCCAGTTCATTACTGCCACTTAGTTAAGCTGGGAGGATGTTACACTGGGGTATTGCCCCTCATCTTATGCACGAAGAAGGCATGCAAGAGGCTCTACTTCGTTCGGAGTTTGAGGAGATCGGGTACGTCACCAAAGACTCTTGCAAACTTTAATAGATGTAAAGTGGAGATCATTCTGACTGCTGCATCACAGCCTGATGCAATGCACAGGATTGCAACAGACTGCAGAGCATTGTAGATTCAGCCAGCTCCATCACGAGCACAACTCTCCCCAGCATCAAGGACATCTTCAAGAGGCGGCATCCATCACTAAGGACCCTCACCATCTGGCACATGCCCTCTTCTTGTTACTACCATCAGGGAGGAGGTACAGGAGCCTCACTCAGCGACTTAGGAACAGCTTCTTCCTCTCCGCCATCAGATTTCCGAACGGTCCATGAACACTACCTTATTATTCCTTTCCTTTGCACTTGTATTGCTGCTGCAAAACAACAAATTTCATGACATAAAAGTCAGTGACCGTAAACCTGATTCTGAATTTGGAGATTTGCTCCTTTAAGAAGCTGCTGTGGAGGTAGAGAAGCAGCTCTATAGACAAAACACAGAAGTGCAAATGCAATAGGCTTATAGTAGTGGGAGATTTTAAGTTTCTCTGTTGACTGGGATTGCCTTTGTGCAAGGGGCTTAGATGGAGCGGAATTTGTAAAGTGCATCCAGGAGAGTTTTGTGAGACAATATATAGAGAGTTCTACTAGAGATAGGGCTGTACTCGGCATTATACTGGGAAATGAAGCTGGCCAAGTGGTGGAAGTTTCAGAGGAGGAACATTTTGGGAATGGTGTTCATAATTCTTTTGGTTTCAAGGTAGTTACATAAAGGGATAAGGTTGGTCCTCACGTTATGATCGTAAATTGATTTCATTAGCATGAGACCTGGCAGAATTAGATTGGCTGGAGCTGCTTGCAGGTATGACAATAACCAACAGGTGGTAGTCTTTTAAAAGCAAGATAGTAAGAGCTCAGGTCCAATGTGTACCTATAAGATTGAAAGGCAAAGATGGAAACCTCAAGACAAAAGAGACTGCAGATGCTGGAATCTAGAACAAAAAACAGACATTAAAAGAACTTGGCAGATCAAGCAGCATCTGTTGAGGCAAAAGGTGTATGTCAACATTTCAGATCGAGACCTTGCATCAGGATTGAGAGGGAACAGGAAAGATTGCATGGGATAGAGGTTGGTAGGTGATAGGTGGAACCATATGGGGAGGGGATGATGGGAAGATGGAACCAGGTGAAGGAGTGGTTGGAACAGAGGCTGATAGGTGACAAGTAGAACCATATGGGAAGGGGATGATGCATAGTTAGAACCAGGTGGGGCGAGGAGATGGCAAGGTTAAACAAAGGGTTATGAAAACTAGATGGACAGGCAAGTGTGTGTGGGAGAAGAACACTGGCAGTGTGGGTTACCTGAAATTATAAAGTTCAATATTATACCATTTGCTACTCAGCAGACTATGAGAAGCTGTTCTTCCATTTTGTGTCTGGCCTCTCCATAGCAGTGGAGAAGGTCGAGGATAAACAGGTCAGTGTGAGGATGGGAAGGAAAGTTAAAATGATGTGTAACCTGTCTGCAACCGACATCTCGAGCTTCCAGCTGTATGTTATTTTGTTGGTCCTTCCCACTCTATCACTGACCTGTCTGTCCTTAGCCTTCTCCATTTCTACAGAGAGGCCAAATGCAAATTGGAAGAACAGCAACTTGGATTTCGCCTTGGTAGCTTACAACCCAATGGTATGAATATTAAATTTTCCAATTTTAATTAAACCCTTCCCACACGCACTTGCCTATCCACCTAGTTCTCTTCCTTTTTTCATCCCTTTCCCCCATCCACCCCGCAACCTGATTCCATCTGTCCCTCCCCACCTAGTTCCTCCTACACCCACCAGTTTGTATCCCAGCCCCCTATGTACTACTACGTACTAGCAATCTTTCCCGCTCCCTGTTGGTCCTGATGCAGGGTCTTAACCTGAAGGATTGAGAATATTGAGGCATTGATGGAAAAAAAAGGAAGCATATGACAGGTATAGGCAACTGAAAACAAGTGAGCCCCTTGGCCAATATAAGGGGTTTAGGAGAGAACTGAAGAAAGAAGTTAGGAGGGTAAAGCGGGGCAATGAAATATCTTTGGCAGGAAAGATTAAGGAGAATCCCAAGACATTCTACAAGTATTAGCAGTAAGAGGGTGACTAAGAAAAGGGTAGGTCCCCTAAAATATCAAAGGGGTAATCTTTGTATGAATTACCAGAAGTCTGGAGGCAAGCTTATGTTGTTCCTTTATTCAAGAAGGGCAATAGGGATAGGACCCTTGATGCTTGTGATAAATAATAGGGAGTTGGATGTGAATGCAGAAGGTATGATTAGTGCATTTGCAGATGACACAAAAATTAGTGGTGTCATAAATAGCTAAGAAGGTTGTTTAAGATTACAGCATGATATAGATCAGCTAGAGAGTTGGGTGGAGCAATGTCAGATGGTGAAGGTGATATATTTGGGAAGTAAAATAAGGGTAAGACATACACTGTAAATGGTAGGGTCCTAGGAAAGAGAGACTTTGGGGTACAACTCCATAGTTCTAACATGAATGAATAGAGTGAAGAAAGCATATGGCATGCTTGCCTTCAGTGGCTGGGACACAGAAAATAAGAATTAGAGTGTCATGTTACAATTGTACAAAACGTTAGTTATGTGCCGTTTTGGTTGCCACATGATAGGGGGTATGTAATTGTGCTTGGTGGGGTGGGGGTGGGGGTGTGCAGAGGTGATTCACCAGGATGTTGCTTGCATTGGAGGACTTTAGTTTTAAGGAGAGATTGGATAGGCTGGATTTCTTCCCCCTGGAGTGGAGGAGGTTGAGGGGTGACTTGATAGAGGTATATAAAATTGAGAGGCAGAGATACGATCGGTAGTAAGAATACTTTTTTCATTGGGGTATCTAAATCAAGAGGGCCTAGGTTTAAGGAGAAATGGAGAAGGTTTAGAGGGGATCAAAGGAGAAAGTTTTCAACATGGAGGTGGTTGACATCTGGAGCGTGCTGCCAGAGGAAGTGATGGAGGCAGATAAAATCACAACATTCAGGAGGCATCTAGACAGGCACTTGAATGGCCAAGGCATAGAATGCTATGCGCTGAATGCCAACTAATGGATTAGTATGGCTAGGTATAACGATTGGTGTTGATGTGGTGGGCTGAAGGGTCCATTTCTGTGCTGTGCAACTCTATGACTCTATCTTCATGCTTATGTTTTCATAACCTACTCGGAGAGCTTCACAGACCATTAACAATCCTTGTCAGTATCTATTAAGGCTGTACACACTTCCTTTTCCTCTATTCTCTGATGGCTATTTTAACCCTCTGATAACTACATTGCTCTCTTGCACAATGAGAGTTTTAATGAACTACCCAACATTGCTTTCAGGTCTCTTTCAGAAGTTGAAAACAATGAGATATTAAAAAGTGTATTAAAGTTCAACAAAATGGCAGGCATGGTAGTGTAGCGGCTATCGTAACGCTTTACAGCGCCAGCGACCCGGGTTCAAATCCGGCCACTGTCTGTAAGGAGTATGTACGTTCTCCCCATGTCTGCGTGGGTTTCCTCTGGTTGCTCTGGTTTCCTCCCACATTCCAAAGACGTACAGGTTAAGAAGTTGTGGGCATGCTATTGTTGGCGCCAGAAGCGTAGCGACACTTGCGAGCTGCCCCCCAGAACACTACTCAAAAAGATGTATTTTACTGTGTGTTTTGATGTATATGTGACTAATAAAGGTATCTTATATTTTGGATTATTAAATCAAACACCTCTTGACCTGCTGGATACCCCCTGATTTTATTTTAGATTTCCTCCACCACCATTTTGCTTTTTAAGCTCATTATGCATGATATATGGGAAACCCAATATACAAGAGAAACCTGCCTGGATAAGTGTTTTGCATGTGTAAATAGAATTTTCCCCTTTTCTTTAAGTGGAGTCGTAGAGTCATACAGCATGGAAACAAGCATACACATTTGGCCCATAACATCCATGTTAATCAATGGGCACCCATCTATATTAATCCCATCTTCCAGCACTTGGCCCGTAGCCTTCTATGTCTAGGCAATTTAAGTGCTTGTGTAGACACTTTTTAAATGCTGTCAGTGACTGGTTCCATCACTCTCTCCAGCTACTTGCCATCTTCTGGGTGAAAAGGTATCCCTCAGATACCCTCTAAATCACTTCCCACACTAAATCAATGTCCTCTAATTTTATCTAGCTCTGGGAAGGGGAAAGGTTTTCTGCAGTCTACCCATCTTTACTGCTCATAATTTTATATATCTCAATCATGTCCCCTCTTAACCTCCACTGTTTGATGGCAAACAGATCCAGTCTCTCCCCATAACTGAAACTCTCCACCCAGGCAACATCCTGGTGAATCTCCACTGCACCCTCCAGCGCTATCACATCCTTCATATCGTATGGTGACCTGAACTATACACAGTACTGTAGCTGAGGTCTGACCAATTTTTTTTAATGAAGTTGGAGCATAACCTCCCTGCTCTTGTATTCAGTGCCCTGACTAATCAAGGCCAGTATTCCATATGCCTGCTGAAACATGTTATCTACCTGTACTGCTACCTTCAAGGATCTTTGGACCTGTCCACCAATGTCCCTCTATTCCTCAGTTCTCCCTAGGACCTTACCATTCATGTTGTATGTCCTAGCCTCATTGGTACTCCAAAAGTGCAACACCTCACATTTATCTGGATTGAATTCCATCTTTCATTTATCATCCCACCTCATCAATAGATCAATATCACTCTGTAGCCTATGACTACCCTCCACACTATCCATGACTCTAACAATCTTCGTGTCATCTGTTAACTAGGTGAACACTACAGGGTGAACAATCCTTGAGGAACACTACTAATGCAGGCATCCAAACACTAAAACAAATCTCTACCATCACCCTCTGTCTCCTATTGCAGAGCCAATCCAGGATCCCGTGGGCTACTAATGTTAGGCTTATAGATCTGTAGTTGTCAGTCTTTTCCCTGTTGCCCTTCTTGAAAAGAAAGACAACATTTGCAGTCCTCTATTCATCTGGTACCTCAGTTGTAGTCAGTGAAGGTTTAAAAATCTCAGCCAGAGACCCAGCAGTCTCTTCCCTTGCCCTCCATAGCAACCTGGGGAAATCTCATCCAGCCCTGGGGATTTATCTACCTTTAAGCCCACTAAAGCATCATGTACCTCCTCTTTATTTACCGAGACTTGCACCAGAATTTCACTTTCTCCTTCGCTGAATCTACCAACTACAAAGTTGGTTTCCTTTATGAATGTCAATGAAAAGTATTCATTTAGAACCTCATCCATACCTTCTGACTCCATGCACAGATTCCTGGTTCTTTAGTCCTTAATATACTTATAAAATGCCTTCAGATTTATCTTAATCCTGTATGACAGTGATATTTCATGATTGCAAGTCAATACAAGGGAAATGTGACAAGTTCATATTGGACGTATTTTAAAAAAAGACACATTTAATACTTCATTAAATCTTGTATTTTTCTTTCTAGAGCCAAATCCCCCCATTGATGAAGTAATCAACACATCTGGTGTTGTGGAAAGATTTGTAGAGTTCTTGAAAAGAAATGAAAATTACACATTACAGGTAAAACTTACAATCCCACACTTTTGATTTCAGAAGTTTGGTGCTAATAGCGAGTGGTAAAGGGGAGGAGTGTCTTATTGCATGTTTTAGTTTACTTCACTTTACAGAGGTTGGTGAGGGAAGGGATTTAAGATGCAGATTATCAATCGTGCATTTGAATTGTAGAATAGGCTCGAGGGGTTAAAAGCTGTCTCTTAACTCAATAACAGCCAAGAATTGTAAAAAACATTCCGTTTAAAACCTTGACTTGAGTTTGTAAGTTCTACGTACCATTTCATAAAGAAATTTGCATGATAGAAAGAGACAGAAGAGGTATCTAGCTTAAATCCATTTTAGATTCATAGATTCATATGGCACAAAAACAAGCTCCGGCACCTCATCCATGCTGATCCCATTTACCAGCAATTGGTCTGTAGCCTTCTATGTGTTGGCGATTCAAGTAACTATGATATTGTGGCTCTTGCAGAGACTTGGCTGTCACCAGGGCAGGAATGGATACTGAATATTCCTGGATTTCAGTGTTTTAAAAGGGATAGGGAGAGGGGGGAGAAGAGGAGGAGGGGTGGCGTTACTGGTCAGGCAGCGCATTCCATGCCCCAACCACTCTCTGGGTAAAAAAAACACTCTCTGGGTAAAAAAACCTCCCTCTGATATCTCCCTTGAACTTCCCACCCATTACTTTAAAGCCATGCCCTCTTGCATTGAGCATTGGTGCCCTGGGAAAGAGGCACTGGCTATCTATCTATTCCTCTTAATATTTTGTATACCCCTATCATGTCTCTTCTCATCCTCCTTCTCTCCAAAGAGTAAAACCCTAGCTCCCTTAGTCTCTCCTCATAATGCATACTCTCTAAATCAGGCAACATCCTGGTAAATCTCCTCTGCACCCTTTCCAACACTTCCACATCCTTCCTATAATGAGGCGACTAGAACTGGATACAGTACTCTAAGTGTGGTCTAACCAGAGTTTTGTAGAGCTGCATCATTACCTCGCGGCTCTTAAACTCGATCCCATGACTTATGAATGCTAACATCCTATAAGCTTTCTTAACTACGCTATCCACCTGTGCGTCAACTTTCAGGGATCCGTGGATATGAACCCCCAGATCCTTCTGCTCCTCCACACTACCCAGTTGCCATTAACTTTGTACTCTGCCTTGGAATTTGTCCTTCCAAAGTGTACCACCTCACACTCCTCCGGATTGAACTCCATCTGCCACTTCTCAGCCCAGCTCTGCATCCTATCAATGTCCCTCTGCAGTCTTCGACAGTTCTCCACACTATCCACAACACCACCAACCTTTGTGTCGTCTGCAAAGTTGCCAACCCACCCTTCTACCCCCTCATCCAAGTTATTAATAAAAATCACGAAAAGTAGAGGTCCCAGAACCGATCCTTTTGGGACACCACTAGTCACAGCCCTCCAATCTGAATGGACTCCCTCCACCACAACCCTCTGCTTTCTACAGGCAAGCCAATTCTGAATCCACATGGTCAAGCTTCCCTGGATCCCATGCCCTCTGACCTTCTGAAGAAGCCTACCATGTGGAACCTTGTCAAACGCCTTACTAAAATCCATGTAGACCACATCTACTGCACTACCCTCATCAATCTTCCTGGTCACCTCCTCAAAGAACCTTATCAGGCTTGTGAGACATGATCTTCCCTTCACAAAGCCATGCTGGCTGTCCCTGATTAGACCATGATTCTCTAAATGCTCATAGATCCTACAGACGTAAAGCCATGCTGGCTGGCCCTGATTAGACCATGATTCTCTAAATGCTCATAGACCACAGACGTAAGGCTCACTGGTCTATAATTCCCTAGACTATCCCTACTTCCTTTTTTGAATAAGGGGACAACATTTGCCGCCCTCCATACCTCCGGTACCATTCCCGTGGACAACGAGGACTCCAAGATCCTAGCCAACGGATCAGCAATCTCCTCCCTCGCCTTGCAGAGCAGCCTGGGGAATATTCTGCCAAGCCCCGGGGACTTATCTGTCCTAATATTTTCTAACAGCTCCAATATGTCCTCCCTCTTGATATCAACATGCTCCAGCACATTAACCTTACCAACGCTGTCCTCAGCGTCATCAAGGCCCCTCTCCTTGGTGAATACTGAAGAGAAGTATTCATTGAGGACCTCACCCACTTCCACAGCTTCCAGGCACATCTTCCCACCTTTGTCTCTAATCAGTCCTACCGTCACTCTTGTCATTCTTCTGCTCTTCACATAAGTGAAAAAAGCCTTGGGATTTTCCTTTACCCTACTCGCCAAGGCCTTTTCATGTCCCCTTCTTGTTCTCCTCAGCCCCTTCTTGAGTTTGTTCCTTGCTACCCTATATTCCTCAAGAGACCTATCTGATCCTTGCTTCCTAAACCTTATGTATGCTGCCTTCTTCTTCCTAACTAGATTTTCCACCTCTCTTGTCACCCATGGTTCCTTCACTCTGCCATTTCTTCTCTGCCTCACCAGGACAAATTTATCCATAACATCCTGCAAGAGATCCCTGAACAATGACCACATCTCCATAGTACATTTCCCTTCAAAAATGTCATCCCAATTCGCACTCGCAAGTTCTAGCCTTATAGCCTCATAATTTGCCCTTCCCCAATTAAATATCTTCCTGTCCTCTGCTGCTATCCTTGTCCATGACAATGCTAAAGGTTAGGGAGCGGTGGTCACTGTCCCCCAAATGCTCACCCACTGAGAGATCTGTCACCTGACCCGGTTCATTACCTAATACTAGATCTAATATGGCATTCCCTCTAGTCAGCCTGTCAACAGACTGTGACAGGAATCCATCCTGAACACACTTTACAAACTCTGCCCTGTCTAAACCTTTCACTCTATCCTTAAAAATATATACTCTGGTTTTTGATTCCCCAGCCCTGGAAAAAAGATCGTTCACCATGCTCCTTATGATCTTATATACCTCTGAGATCACCTACACTACAAGGAGTAAGGGCCCAGTCTGTCTAACCTCTCCCTATAACTCAGTCCCTGAAGTCCTGGCAACATCCTTGTAAATCTTTTTTGCACCCTTTCCAGTTTAATCACATCCTTCCTATAACAGGACCAAAACTGAACACAATACTCCAAGTGTGGCCTCACCAATGTCTTTTACAATCACAGCATAATCCATATTCAGTACTCTGACTGATGAAGGACAGTATGCCAAAAGCCTTCTTCACTGCCTTATCTACCTGTGACTCCATTTTAAGGGAATTATGCAGCTGTACTTCAAGGACTTTCTGTTCTACAACAGTGTCCAGGGCCCTACCGTTTAATGTAAAAGTCCTATCTTGATTTGTGCTTCCAAAATGTAACACTTTGCACTTATCTGAATTAAATTCCATTTGCCATTCCTCAGCTCACCCACCCAGGCAATCAATTCTTGATACTCCTCTTCACTGTCTACTACACCACCTTTGCCATCTGTAAACTTACTAACTATTCCTCGTATATTCTTGCCCAAATCATTAATAAAGATGACAAATAGCAATGGGCCCAGCATCAACCCCTGGGGCACACCACTAGTCACAGAGCTCTAGTCTGAGAAACATCCTCCCACCACCTCCCTCTGTTTCCTACCATCCAGCCGATTTTGTATCCAATCTGCTAGCTCTCCTTGTGTGCCGTGCGATCTAACCTTCAGAGCAGCCTACCATGTGGAACCTTATCAGAAGCCTCACTGAAATCCATATATGCTACATCTACCACCCTCCCCTCGTCAATCTTCCTCGTTACTTCATCAAAAAGCTCAATCAAATTCATAAGACGAGATCTCCCATGCACAAAGCTATGCTGGCTACCCCAATCAACCACTGCCTTTCCAAATGTAAGTATATCTTATTCCTCAGAATGCTTTCGAGCAACTTATCTCTGCTATCGGGAAATCTTTGAATGCCGATGAATACTTTTTAGTAGCGTCATTCTATATACTCACCATCGTCTGCGTGAAAAAGTTGCCCCTCAAATCCTTTTTGAATTTTTCCCCTCTCACCCTAAATCTATGCCCCCTAGTTTTGGACTCCCCTACCCTGGGAAAAAGACTGTTACCATCCGCCTTATCTCTGCCCCTCATGATTTTATAAACCTCTATAACGTCACCCCTTATTCTACTACGCTCCAAGGAATAAAGACCTGGCCTGGCCAACCCCTCCCTACAACCCAGGCCCTTTAGTGCCTTGCTCACATCCTCTGGCTATTGGCATAAATTCCCTCCTTCATAATTAAGTGTTCCTACTCTCTTCTCTTGTTTTTTAATGGATGTTTAAAATGCCTTGGGATATTGCTACTTGTCAAAGACATTTCATGGCCCCTTTTGGCCCTCCTAATTCCCTGCTTTCTTTATATTCCTTAATGGCCCTGTCTGGTTTCAGCTTCATAAACCTTTCATATGCTTCCTTTCACTTTTTGACTAAATTTACAACATCTTTCATCGTTCATGGTTCCAAACCTTGCCATCCTGGTCTTTCCTCCTTACTGGAACATGCCGGTACTGAATTCTGATCAGTTGGTCTTTAAACAACTCTCACATGCCACATGTGGACTTGCCCAATAACAGCTGCTGCCAATTTACTCTCCCAAGCTTCTGCCTAATATTGTTGCAATTTGCCTTTTCCCAATTCAGCATTTTCCCCTGAGGTCCAGGTTACCCATATTCAAATCTATCTTAACATTTAAGGAGTTGTGATTAGTATTCCCAAAATATTCTCCCAATTAAACCCCAATCACCTGGTTTGGCTCATTTCCCAATACAAGATCCAGTATGGTCCTGGCTCCAGTTGGTCATAGAGTCATAAGGCACAGAAACAGGCCCTTTGGCCTAACTAGTCCATGCGGACCAAGATTCCCATCTAAGCTAATTCCATTTGCCCGTGTTTGGCCCATATTCCCTTGAAACCTTTCCTATCCATGTACCTGTCCAATTATCTTTTAAATGTTGTTAATGTACCTGCCTCAACCACTTCTCCTGGCAGCTCAATCCATAATGCTGACCACCATCTGGGTGAAAAAGTTGCCCCTCGGGTTTCTATTAAATCTCTCTAGTCTCAGCTTAAACCTTTGCCCTCTAGTTCTTGATTCCCCAACCCTGGGAAAAAGACTGTGTGCATTTTGTCTAATACATGCATTCAAGGTGAGAGAGGGAAAGTTTAAAGGAGATGTGCAGGCAGGTTTTTTACGCAGAGAGTGGTGGGTGCCTGGAATGTGCTGCCGGGGGTGGTGGTGAAGGCAAATACGATAGAGTCATTTAAGAGGCTCTCAGACAGGCATATGAATATGCAGGGTGGAGGGATATGGAATTATGTAGGGAGAAGGGCTTAATTTAGTAGGCATTTAATTACTAACTTAATTAATTCAGCACAACGTTGCGGGCAAAAGGGCCTGTTCCTGTGCTGTACTGTTACATGTTCTATAATGATTATGCCACTTCTCAATATGTTGCATATATGATGCAGAGTTGGCAGGAGAAGTAGCTTCATACCTTTTAAGACAGCACCTCCTCTACTGTAATGCAGACTATTCCCAAGACTTCCCCATGTATTTTTCCTAGTTTTGAAGTCTTCATGTCATAGAGTATTACAGCACAGAAATAAGCCTTTTGGTCCATCTTGTGCATGCCAACCTGATCACAAGACAAGAGAAGACAAGTCAAAGGAGCAGAAGTAGGCCATTTGGCCCATCGAGTCTGCTCCATGAGCTAAACTAATACTATTCCTGTCTTGCCCCAATTTCCGGCCTTATCCCCATATCCCTTGATAGCTTGACTAATTAGATACCTATCAATCTCCTCCTTAAACGGCCCCAGTGATTAGGCCTCCACAGCTGTATGTGGCAAAGAATTCCATATTTTCACTACCCTCTGGCGAAAGAAATTTCTCCTCATTTCCGTTTTAAACCGGTACCCTCTAATTCTAAGATTGTGCCTTCTAGTCCTGGACTCACCCACCAGGGGAAACAGCTTAACCACATCTACTCTGTCCAGTCCTTTCAACATTCTAAATGTTTCTATGAGGTCCCCCCTCATTCTTCTGTACTCTAATGAATACAGTCCAAGAACCGACAAGCACTCATCATATGTAAGCCCTTTCATTCCAGGAATCATCCTCGTAAATCTTTTCTGAACCCTCTCCAACATCAGTACATCCTTCCTAAGATAAGGGGCCCAAAACTGCACACAGTACTCCAAATGAGGCCTCACTAGTGCCCCATAGAGCCTCATCAACACTTCCTTACTTAACATAGCATTCGCTTTCTTTACCGCCGATCCAACCTGTTGGTTAACCTTTAGGGTATCCTGCACGAGTACCCCCAAGTCCCTTTGTACTTCTGTACTTTGATCTTCTGCCTGGTCCCTTCTACCTGGACCCGGACCATATTCCTCCAAACCCCTCCCATCCATGGACCTATACGAATTTCTCTTAAATGGTACAATTGAACCTGCAACTCCCACTTACACTGGCAGCTCGTTCCACACTCGCACCACCCTCTGAGTGAAGCAGTTTCCCCTCAGATTCCACTCAAGTATTTCACCTTTCACCCTAAACCTATAGTTCTAGTCTCACCCAACCTGAGGGGAAAAAGCCTGCATGCATTCGCCCTATCTACACCCCTCATAATTTTCTATACCTCTGTAAGATCTCCCTTCATTCTCCTGCACTCCGGGGAATAAAGTCCTAACCTATTCGACCTTTCCCTGTAACTCAGGTTATCAAGTCCCGGCAATATCCTTGTAAATTTTCTCCGCTCACTGTAGGTAGGTGACCAGAACTGCACACAATACTCTAAATTCCGCCTCACCAATGTCTTGTACAACTTCAACATAACATCCCAACTCCTCTACTTAATGCCTTGATTTATGAAAGCCAATGTGCCAAAAGCTCCCTTTATGACCCTATCTACCTGTGACGCCACTTTCAAAGAATTATGAATCTGTATTCCCAGGTCCCTTTGTTCTACCACACACCTCAGAGCCCTACCATTCACTGTGTAAGTCTTACCCTGGTTTGTCCTCCCAAAGTGCAACAACTCACACTTGTCTGCATTAAATTCCATCTGCCATTTTTCAGCACATTTTCCTAGCTGCTCAAGATCACACTGCAAGCTTTGATAGCCTTCCTCGCTGTCCACTACGCCCCAATCTTGGTGTCATTTGCAAATTTGCTGATCCAGTTTACCACATTATTACTTAAATCATTAATATAGATGACAAACAACAGCTGACCCAACACCGATCCCTGTGGCACACCACTAGTCACAGTCTCCAGTCAGAGAGACGACCATCTACTTACCACTCTCTGGCTTCTCCCGCTAAGCCAATGTTGAATCCAATGGGCTACTTCATCCTAAATGCCAAGCGACTTAACCTTCTGGACCAGCCTCCCATGCGAGACTTTGCCAAAGGCCTTGCTAAAGTCCATGTAAACAATATACACCGCCTTTCCTTCATCGACCTTGTTAGTAACCTCCCTGAGAAACTTTATAAGATTGGTTAGACATGACTACTACACACAAAGCCGTGTTAGCTATCCCTAATCAGGCCCTGTCTATCCAAATACTTACATATCCTGTCCCTTAGAATACCTTCCAAAAATTTAGCCACGTCTGACATCAAGTTCATCGGCCTATAATTTCCTTAGTTATTCTTGGAGCCTTTCTTGAACCACAGAACAACATTAGCTGTCCTCCAGTCGTCTGGCACCTCACCTGTGGCTAAGGATGTTTTAAATATCTCTGCCAGGGCCCCTGCAGTTTCTGTACTAGCGTCCCACTAGGTCCAAAGGGACACCTTGTGAGGTCCTGGGGATTTATCCACCTTAATTCGTTTCAAGACAGCCAGCGGCTCCTCTTCCGTATTCCAGATATGGTCCAGGACCCCACTACTCTTTTGCCTCAGTTCTATAGTCTCTACATCTGTCTCCAGAGTAAATACAGATGCATAAAATTCATTTAAGATATCACCCATCTCTTTTGGCTCCATGCATAGATGACCACACTGATCTTCAAGAGGACCAATTTTGTCCCTTGCTGTCCTTTTGCTCTTAATATAGCTATAGAAACCCTTGGGATTCTCTTTCACCCTGTCTGCCAAAGCGACCTCATGTCCTCTTTTAGCCCTCCTGATTTCTCTCAAGTGTTCCCTTGCATTTCTTAAACTCCTCAAGCACCTAATTTGATCCTAACTGCCTATACCACCTTCTGTATGCGCCACCTTCTTTTTCTTTACCAGGGCCTCAATAGCTCTCGATAACCAAGGTCCCCTAAACCTGTTAGCCTTGCCTTTTATCCTAACAGGAACATACGGATTCTGTATTCTCAATATTTCACTTTTGAAAGCGTAGCACTTACCAAACATTTTTTTGCTGGAAAACAGCCTATCCCAATGCACACCTGCCAGATCCCTTCTGATGCCATCCAAATTGGCCTTACTCCAACTTAGAATCTCAACCCAAGAGCCAGTCCTATCTGTCTCCATGATTATCTTGAAACTAATGGAATTATGATCACTAGATCCAAAGTGTACCCCTACACACACTTCTGTCACCTGCCCTGTCTCATTCCCTCAGAGGAGATCCAGTATTTTTTTTTCAAAATAAACTTTATTCATAATAAAAGAAACTATATACAATAATAAAACTGTTCAAACCTTTACATTCGTGTACAGTTCAATTCTTAGTGTTACCTTTTTATATATAAAAAACACAGCACAGATGCCACAGGTGTGGCTCCCTGGGGGGATTCCCAAATCCCATATTTACAACATTTGAGGGGCTTCCTCGCCTGACCCCGCCCCTCCTCCTGTGGCAGAAGAACCCTAAACTGTTGTCCTTCCCCACCGAGCCCTCGCGCTGGCTGCCCCCAGCTTCAGTGCATCCCTCAGCACGTACTCCTGCAGCCTGGAATGTGCTAGTCAGCAGCATTCCCCTATGGACATCTCGCAGTGCTGGGAGACCAACAATTTTTGGGCAGACCAAAGGGCGTCTTTCACCGAGTTGATGACCTTCCAGCAGCAGTTGATGTCCGTCTCTATGTGTGTCCCCGGGAACAGCCTGTAGATCAGAGAATCCTCTGTTACGCTGCTGCTGGGGATGAAATGTGACAAGGATCCCTGCATCTTTCGCCACCCCCTCCTCGCAAACCCACAGCCCGCAAAGAGGTGGGCAACCGTCTCGTCCCCAGCGCAGTCCTCCCGGGGGCAGCGCGCGCTGGGGGTGATGCCCCAACCGTGCAGGACGGATCTGACTGGGAGGGCCCCTCTCACCACCAGCCAAGCGAGGTCTTGGTGCTTGTTGGTGAGTTCTGGCGATGAGGCATTCTGCCAGATGGTCTGGACAGTCTGCTCAGGGAACCACCCCATGGTGTCCATCGAGTCCTTCTCCTGCAGTGTCTGCAGGATGTTCCGTGCTGACCACTTCCTGATGGACTTGTGGTCCAAGGGATTGGTCCGGAAGAACTTTTCCATGAAGGACAGGTAGTGGGGCAACGTCCAGCTGGCTGGGACGCCGTGTGGCCATGGGACCAGGCCCATCCTTCGCAACAGCCGGGACAGGTAGAACCTCGGTACGTAGTGACACTTGGTGCCCACGTATTTGGGTTCCATGCAGAGCCTGATGCAGCCACAGACGAAGGTGGTCATCAGGATGAGGGCGACATTGGGGACACCTTTACCCCCATTGTCCAGGGACTTGTGCATGGTGACCCATCAGACCTGCTCCATCTTGGATCCCCAGATGAACCAGAAAATGGCACGGGTGATTTCCAAGCCGGAGGAGCGGGGAACAGGCCACACCTGCGCCAAGTACAGCAGCCCTGAGAGCACCTCACACCTGATGACCAGGTTCTTCCCAGTTATCGATAGGGAGCGCCGTTCCCACAGTCCCAGTTTCTGCTTCACCTTCCCAATCCGCTCCCGCCAATTTTTGTTGCATGCCCCGGCCCCTCCGAAACAGATCCCCAGCACCTTCAGATAGTCAGGCCTGACGGTGATGGGGATGTTGGATCGGTCAGGCCACTTGCCAAAGAGCATGGCCTCGCTCTTCGCACGGTTGACTCTGGCCCCTGATGCCAACTCAAACTGGTCGCAGATGCTGATCAATCTGCCGACTGGCCTCGGGTCTGAGCAGAAGACGGCGACATCATCCATGTACAGGGAGGTTTTCACCTGGGTGACCCCACTGCCTGGCAACATCACCCCTCTGATGCTCTCGTCCTTCCTGATGGATTCAGCAAAGGTTTCTATACAGCACACGAACAAGACAGGGGAGAGAGGGCAGCCCTGCCTGACTCCAGACTTGATGGGGAAGCTGTCTGTTTCCCACCCATTGATTTGGACTGCGCTACGGATGTCTGTGTAGAGCAGTTGGATCCAATTCCTGATTCCCTCCCAAAGCCCATTTTGGAGAGCACGTCCAACATGTACGTGTGTGATATCCTGTCGAAGGCCTTCTCCTGGTCCAAGCTGACCAGGCAAGTGTCCACCCCTCTGTCCTGCACGTAGGCGATCGTATCTCTGAGCAGCACAAGGCTGTCAAAGATCTTCCTGCCAGGTACAGCACAGGTTTGGTCCGGGTGGATCACCTGTCCCAGAGCAGACTTGACCCTGTTGGCGATGGCCTTGGACAGGATCTTATAGTCCACGTTCGACAGTGAGATGGGTCTCCAATTCCTGATGTCCTCCCTCTCCCCCTTCTGCTTGTAGATGAGGGTAATGGTACCCTTCCTCATGGACTCTGACATGCTGCCAGCTCGAAGCATAGCATTGTACACTTCCAGCAGGTTGGGGCCCATCCAGTCCCACAGAGCCGAGTGCAACTCCGCCGGTAAGCCGTCGCTTCAGGGAGTTTTACTCGACTCAAAGGAACGGATGGAGCCAGTCAGCTCCTCCAGGGTCAGTGGTTGGTCCAGACTCTCCCACTTGCTGTCCTCTAAGATTGCGCTCTCTCTAGTTGGGACCTCTACATATTGTTTAAGGAAACTTTCCTGAACACATTTGATGAACTCTATCCCATCCAATCCCTTTACAGTATGGGAGTTTCAGTCAATACGTGGAAAGTTAAAATCACCTACAATTACAACCTTATATTTCTTGCAACTGTCTGCTATCTCTCTACACATTTGTTCCTCTAAATCCCGCTGACTATTGGGAGGTCTATAATATAGTCCCATTAACGTGGTCATCCCTTTCTTATTCCTCAGTTCCACCCATATTGCCTCAGTTGACAACCCCTCCAGTATGTCCTCTCTGAGCACTGCTGTGACCACCATAGAACCACAGAACCGTAGAACCATACAGCACAAAACAGGCCCTTTGGCCCACCATGTTGTGCCATCCATCAAACCACCCTCACACTACCTAACCCCTTCCTCCCGCATATCCCCCCATCCCACACTCCTCCATATGCCTATCCAACAGGCTCGAACCTGTCCAATGAATCTGCCTCCACCACCACCCCAGGTAGTGCATTCCATGGACCAACCACTCTCTGGGTGAAAAACCTCCCCCTGACATCTCCCCTGAACCTCCCACCCATAACCTTAAAGCCATGCCCTCTCGTCTTGAGCATTGGTGCCCTGGGAAGGAAGCGCTGACAGTCTACTCTATCTATTCCTCTCAATATTTTATATACCTCTATCATGTCTCCTCTCATCCTCCTCCTTTCCAGTGAATAAAGCCCTAGCACCTTAAGCCTCTCCTCATATTCAATACTCTCTAATCCAGGCAGCATCCCGGTAAATCTCCTCTGCACCCTCTCCAACGCCTCCACATCCTATAATGAGGCGACCAGAACTGAACACAGTACTCTAAGTGTGGCCTAACTAGAGTTTTGTAAAGCTGCATCATCACTTCGCGGCTCTTAAACTCAGTCCCGCGACTTATGAAAGCCAACATCCCATTGGCCTTCTTAACTGCTCTTTCCACCTGTGAGGCAACTTTCAATGAACTGTGAATATGAACCCCCAGATCCCTCTGCTCCTCCACACTGCCAAGTACCTTGCCATTTACCCAGTACTCTGTCCTGGAGTTTGTCCTTCCAAAGTGTACCACCTCGCACTTCTGCAGATTGAACTCCATCTGCCACTTGTCAGCCCAGCTCTGCATCCTATCAATATCCCTCTGTAAGCTCCGACAGCCCTCCACACTATCCACAACACCGCCGATCTTAGTGTCGTCCGCAAACTTACTAACCCAGCCCTCCACCCCCTCATCTAAGTCATCTATAAATATCACAAAAGTAGAGGTCCCAGAACGATCCCTGCGGGACACCACTAATCACTACCTTCCAATCCGAGGCACTCCTTCCACCACAACCCTCTGCTTTCTACATGCAAGCCAATTCCTAATCCACACAGCCAAGCTTCCTTGGATCCCTCGGCCTCTGACCTTCTGAAGAAGCCTACCATGAGGAACCTTATCAAACGCCTTACTAAAATCCATGTAAACCACATCCACCGCATTGCCCTCATCAATCTTCCTGGTCACCTCCTCAAAGAACTCTATCAGGCTTGTGAGGCAAGATCTTCCCTTCACAAAGCCATGCTGGCTGTCCCTAATCAGTCCATGATTCTCTAGGTGTTCATAAATCCTATCCCTTAGAATCCTTTCTAACAGCTTACCCACCACAGACGTGAGACTCACCAGTCTATAGTTCCCTGGCCTATCCCTATTACCTTTTTTGAACAAGGGGACAACATTTGCAACCCTCCAATCCTCCGGCACCATCCCTCTGGACAATGAGGACTCAAAGATCCTTACCAACGGTTCAACAATCTCCTCCCTAGCCTCTCGAAGCAGCCTGGTGAAAATCCCGTCAGCTCCCCGTCAGGACATTTTCCCTGATGAGTAATGCCACCCCTCCCCCTTTCACACCTCCTCCTCTATCATGTCTGTAACATCGGAACCCTGGAACATTGAGCTGCCAGTCCTGCGCCTGCTGCAACCAAGTCTCACTAATGGTTACAACATCATAATTCCACATGCCGATCATAATTCCACGTGCTAAATTCATCTTGTCTTTTTCCACAGTAAAAACAGAGGAGAAATATTCATTAAAGACCTTGCCTATCTCCTGCGGCTCCATCCATAGATGCCCTCTTTAGTCTTTGAGGTGTCCTATTCTCTCTCTAGTTACTCTTTTTACTTTATATACTTATAAAATCTGTTTGGATTTTCCTTAGTCTTCTCTGCCAAAGTTATCTCATGCCCCATTTTTGCCCTTCTGATTTCTTTCTTGAGTACACTCCTGCATCCCTTGTACTCCGGGGATCCATGATCCCAGCTACCTGTACCTGACCCTTTTTTCTTTGCCAGGGCCTCAAACATCTTTTGTCATCCAGGGTTCCCTACTCCTACCAGCCTTGACCTTCACTCTAACAGGAACATGCAGGCCTTGAGCTCTCACTGCCTCACATTTAAAAGCCTCCCACTTGCAGGTGGTCCCTTCACCTGCATACAACCTACTCCAATCAACTCTTGCAAGCTTCTGTCTTGTACTGTCAAAATTTGCTTGCCTTAATTTAGAACTTGAGCCCGTGGACCAGTCTGTCGCTCTGCATAACTAATTTAAAACTAGTAGAACTATGGTCACTGGTCCCAAGTGCTCCCCACCTCAGTCCCTTGCCCTGCTCTATTACCCAAGAATAGGTCGAGCTTTGTCTTCTCCCGAGTAGGGCCCTCTATATATTGCCCAAGGAAACTTCCCATCTAAGCCCTTAACAGTATGGCAGTCCAGACTATGTTATGAAAGTTAAAATCCCCTACTATAACAACCGTATTATTTCTTGCATCTTCTCCACAGTCTCGCTGTATATTTGTTCTTCTAATCCTGTTAAATTTCTTGAGGCTATAGTACAACCCCAACAAGGTAATCACTCCCTTACTTCTGAGGTCCACCATAAAGCCTCACTAGATGATCCTTCAGTAATTTCATCTCGGACTACTGCTGTGACATTCTCCTTAATCAAAAATACAGCTTCCCCTCGTCTTTCTTCTGCCTCTATCCCACCTACAGCACCTGTACCCTGGAACAATAAGCTGCCAGTCCTGTCCCTCCCTTAGCCATGTGATGGCTGTAGTATCCCATTCCCACATAGCTATCCAAGCCCTAAGTTCATCTGCCTTATCTGTCAGACCTCTTGCATTGAAGTAAATGCAATTTAATCCAATAGGCTTCCCTCACTCCCTGCTTTTCTCCTGTCTGTTATGTCTATTCAACCTCTGCATCACTTTCCAGCCTCTCATTTGCCCCCCTGCTGCTTTGGATCCTACCCTTCTGCCGTACTAGTTTAAACCCACCCTAGTAGCACTAGCAAATCTGTCCTCCAGGATATTGGTCCCGCTCCAGTTCAGGTGCACTCGTCCCTCTTGTGCAGGTCACCTCTGCCTCAGAAGAGATCCCAATGGTCAAAAAATCTGATTCCCTGCCACCTACAGCAATTTTTCATCCACACATTCATATCCTCCTCTTCTTGCCCTCACTAGCACTTGGCAATGGAAATAATCCAGAGGTTACTAACCTCGATGTCCTGCTTTTCAACTTGTTCCCTAGCTCCCTCTATTCACTCTGCAGGACCTCATCCCTTTCTCAACCCATGTCATTTGTGTCAACATGCACAACAATTTCTGGCTGCTCCCCCTCCCCCTTGAGAATGTTCTGCTACATACATCTATCTATATAATGTCTTATGCTACATAATGTCTATCTACATACTGTTTCAAGAAACCCTTTTGGATGCACCTAACAAATTCTGCCCTGTCTAAGCCTCTTACACTAAGGAAGCCTCAGCCAATATTGGTGAAGTTAAAGTCTCCCACTACGACAATCCTGTTGCTTTTACATCTTTCCAAAATCTGCCTACATATCTAATAGTCACAAAATGCTCCCCCACTGATACTCCTTCCCTCATTCCTCATTCCCCAAGATAAGGTCCAGTAGTGCCCTTTCCCTTGTTAGTCTATTTACGTACAGTGTCAAAAAGTTCCTTGAACACATTCACATCTCAAACATTCTGTGCTCCCTTGCCCCCCATGCGAGCCTTTTGTGCTAATGCATTCCCAGTTAATACCTGGAAGATTAAAATGCCCTCATTCTATAACCCTATTTTTATTGCATCCCTTTGAAATCTGCCTACATATCTGTTCCTCTATCTTTCATTGACTGTCAGGAGGTCTGTAATACACCCCTGGCAAGGAGGCAACATGCTTTCTGATCTCTACTGATTTGGCCTCATTTGGGGAGTGAGGAGTCATAGAATCATAGAGTGATACAGCATGGAAATGGGCCCTTCAGCCCATCTTGTCCATGCCAACTGTGTTGCCCAGCAAGCTAGTCCCATTTGCCCACGTTTGGCTCATAGCCCTCTAAACCCCTCCTATCCATGTACTTACCTAGATGGCTTTTAGATGTTGCTAATGTGCCTACCTCAACCACTACTGGCAGCTCATTCCAAATACACACCACCCTTTGTGTGAAGAAACTGCCCCTGATGTCCCCTTTAAATCTCTCGTCTCCGATCTTAAACCTATGCCCTGTTCTTTTTAGCACCCCCTCCCTGGGAAAAAGACTATGTGCTTTCACCCTGTCTATGCTCCTCATGATCTTATATACCTCTCAGGTCACCCCTCAATCTCCTACATTCCAGGGAATAAAATCGTAGTCTACCCGACCTCTCCTTGTAACTCAAGTCCCCAAGTCCAGGCAACATCCTGGTAATTTTTTTCTGCACTCTTTCCAGTTTAATAACATCCTTCCTCTAAAAGGGTGACCGAAACTCTACACAATACTCCCAAGTGCACCTCACCAAAGTGTTATATAACTGCATCATAACTTCTCAACTCATCCACTCAATGCCCTGACTGATGAAATGCCAAATGCCTTCTTCACCACCCTATCTACCTGTGATGCCACTTTCAGCAAACTGTGCCTCCACATCCTCCTTATAGTGTGGTGACCAGAATTGCACACAATGCTCCAAATGTGGCCTAGCCAAAGTTTTATACTGCTGCAACATAACTCGCTAACTTTTATACTTAACGCCCTGACTGATAAAGGCAAGCATCTGTACGCCGCCTTTACCACTTTATTTACTTTTTTTGCCGCTTATAGGGAGCTATGGACTTGCACCCAAGATACTGCAGAACATAGCAGTCGCCTGATAGACACCCCATCCACAACCATTCACTCACTCCAACAGTGGACGGTAGAAGCAGTTTGTGCCATCTACAGGATGCACTGCAACAACTCACCAGGATGCCTTAGATAGCACTTTCTGAACCCATGTCCTCTACCAGCTAGAAGGACAAGGGCCACAAAAGCATGGGAACACCACCACCTGGAAGGGCCTCCAAGCCAGACATCATCTTGACTTTTCTGTTTCTTCTCCATTATTGGGTCAAAATCTTGGAACTCTCTTTCTGACAGCATTGTGGGTATACCCACATCTGAAGGACTGCAGTGGTTCAAGAAGACGGCTCACCACCACCTTCTCAATTAGGGATGGGCAATTAAATGCTGTGAAGCCCACATCCCTTGAATGAATAAGATATATACATAAAAATAAACAATGTTTTATTTCAGATGCTTGTGCTTGTGGGCAGAGCACTTGTAGTATTGTGGGCAGTTCTGTTCGCCGCATTAACAGGGAGGATGTGAAGGCTTTGGAGAAAGTGCAGAAGAAGTTTACCATGATGTTTCTTGGATTACAGAGTATTAGCTACGAGGTTGGACAACCTGGCATTGTTTTCTCTGCAGTGTTGGAGGCTGAGGTGTGACCTGATAGAATTATATAAAATGATGAGAGATAGATAGTCTTTTTCCCAGGGTGGAAATGTCAAATACTACAGGGCATAGCTTTAAGGTGAGAAGGGGAAAGCTTAAAGGTGATTTACGAGACAAGTTTTTTAACACAGAGAGTGGTGAGTGTCTGGAACATGCTGCCCGGTTAAGTGGTGCAAGCAGATACAGTAGCAGTGTTTAAGAGGGATTTGGATAGGCACATGAACAGGCGTAGGCCATGTGCAGGCAGATAGGATTGGTTTGGATTGGCATCATGGGTTGGCACAGACATCATGGGGTGAAGGGCCTGTTCCTGGGCTGTATTGTTTTATGTTCTATGATGTGTTTTTAATTGTTTAGGTTTTTGACTGAAATTCTTGAGCTCTGGAACCTATTGTTGTTTTTACATTTAAACTAATGGTAAACTTTTTTTGAATTATAAGCTTTTGCTTAATGAAATGTTTTCCTGGACTGGAAGCCCTATGTAAATTGAGGATGTAGAAAATTTCTAAGAAAATAGCAAGCTTGTAATAGTAGGGGATTTTATCCACCTTTGTGTAAATTTGTACAAGAACAGAGTTAAGGGTATAGACATTGCAGAATTCTTAAATGCTTTTGAGAACTTGTTTTTAATCATTATGTGGCCAGTGCAACAAAAGAGACACTGGTACTGGAATTAGCTTTCCCAATAGCAAGTGCACATTTAAACTCTTCAAGTACCCAGGGCCTGATGGGTTATTGAGAGAGGTAAGAGATGAGATTGCTGGGGCCAAGATCTTTGTGTCCTCTCTAGCCTTAGGTGAGATCCCAGAGAACTGGCAAGTAGCTAATGTTATTCCGTTATTCAAGAAAGGAAATAGGGATAATCCTGGAAACTATAGACCAGTGAATTTCACATGGGTGGTATGGAAGCTATTGGAGAGAATTTGTCGGGATATGATTTATGAGCATTTGGAAAACCATGGCCTAATTAGGGACAGTCAGCATGGTTTTGTGCGGAGCAAGTCGTGTCTTACTAACTTGATTCAGTTTTTTGAAGAGGTGACAACAGTGATTGATGAAGGTAGAGCTGTAGCTGTTGTCTACATATATTTTAGTAAGGCGTTTGACAAGGTCCTGCATGGTAAGCTCATCAAGAAGATTAAGGTGTATGGGATCCATGGCGACTTGGCTGTTTGGATTGAGAATTGGCTTGCCTATAGAACACAGAGGGCAGTGGTCTCTGGGATTTATTCTGACTGGAGGTCTGTGGTGAGTGGTCTTCCACAGGTATCAGTACTGGGACCTCTGATGTTTACGATATATATAATTGACCTGGATGAAAATATGGATGGGTGGGTTAGTAAGTTCGCAGACGATACAAAGATTGGTGGTGATGTGGATAGCATAGAAGATTGCCAAAGGATACAGTGGGATATAGATAGGTTGCAGATATTGGCAGAGAAATGGCAGATGGAGTTTAATCCGGCCAGATGTGAGATGTGGCAGTTTGGGAGATCAAATGTAAAGGGACAGTACACTGTTAATGGCAAGACCCTTAACAGTGTTGATGTACAGAGGGATCTTGGGGTCCAAGTCCATAGCTCCCTGAAAGTGGCTTCACAGGTTGATAGGGTGGTAAAGAAGGCATATAGCATACTTGCCTTTATTAGTCAAGGCATTGAGTTTAAGAGTCAGGAAGTTATGTTGCAGCTTTATAAAACTCTGATTAGGCTGCATCTGGAGTATTGCATTCAGTTCTGGTCATCCCATTACAGGAAGGGTGTGGAAGCTTTAGAGAGGGTGCAGAAGAGGTTTACCAGGATGCTGTCTAGATTAGAGGGCTTGTGTTATGAGCAGAAGTTTGACGAACTTGGGTTGTTTTCTCTGGAGAGGTGGAGGTTGAGGGGAGGCCTGATTGAAGTATATAAGTTTATGAGAGGCATAGATAGTGTAGTCAGTATCTATTTCCCAGGGTCGAAATATCTAACACTAGAGGGCATGTATTTAAGGTGAGGGGGGTAAATTCATAGAAGAAGTGCAGGGCAAGTTTTTTTACAAAGAGTGGTGGGTGCCTGGAATGTGCTGCCTGGGGTAGTGGTGGAGGCAGGTGCGATTGAGGCGTTTGGGAGGCTCTTATATAGGGGCATGTATGTGCAGAGAATGGAGGGGTATGGACATTGTGTACGCAGAAGGGATTAGTTTAGCTAGGCATTTAATTACTAGTTTAGTTCGGCACCACATCATGGGCAGAAGGGCCTGTTCCATGTTCTATAATGATTATGCCAGTTCTGAATATATTGCATATATGATGCAGAGTTGGGCAGAGGAGTGGCAGATGGAATTCAATCTGGATAAGTGTGAAGTGATACACTTTGGAAGATCGAACTTGAAGGTGGAGTACAAGGTTAATGGCAGGATTCTTATCATTGTGGAGGAACAGAGGGATCTTGGGGTCCAGGTCAATAGATCCCTCAAAGTTGCTGCACGTTAATAGGGTGGTTAAGAAGGTGTATGGTGTGCTGGCCTTCACTAGTTGCGGGATTGAATTTAAGAACCACGAGGTAATGTTGCAACTCTATAAAACTCTGGTTAGACCACACTTAGAGTATTGTATTCAGTTCTGGTCACCTCATTATAGGAAGGATGTGGAAGCTTTAGAGAGGGTTCAGAGGAGATTTACCAGGATGCTACCTGGGTTAGAGAAAATGTCTTATGAGGAAAGGTTGAGAGAGCTAGGGCTTTTCTCTTTGGAGTGACGGAGGATGAGAGGCGACTTGATAGAGGTTTATAAGATTATGAGAGGCGTAGATAGAGTGGACAGCCAGCATCTTTTTCCTAGGGCGGCAGTGGCCAATACCGGAGAACATCAGTCTTAGGTGAGTGGAGGAAAGTTTAGGGGAGATGTCAGAGAAAGGTTTTTTACACAGAGAGTGCTGAGTGCCTGGGACGCACTGCTGGGGGTGGTGGTAGAGGCTGATACAATAGGGACATTTAAAAGACTCTTAGATAGGCACATGGATGTAAGAAAAATGGAGGGTTATGGGCTATGTAGGAGGGAAGGGTTAGATTGGTCATGGAGTGGATTTATATAGGTCGGCACAACATCGTGAGCCGAAGGGCCCGTACTGCACTGTACTGTTCTGAGTTCTATAAAGTGATGATGGTGGTGGTGGTGGTGGTGGGGAATTTGTGCTTTGCGTGGTGATTGAAATAAATCTCTCAAACTTTATCGCTGAATAGGAAAGCCCTGGTTTTTTACCTTGGCAATCTGTTTGCAAGGTCAAGAAATCTCCAATGATTGCTTCAGATAATCTGTGGATGCATTTACTTTGGGATAAATCACTAAGCTTCTACCCTAGTCTTCAGAGCATCCTTGTTAAGAGTTCTCAATAGGTATAATAAAATGAAGGAAAATGAAAGTCTGTTTAGACATCACTTTAAACATTTTTTCTTTTAATCAGTTGGATCAGCATTTGTGGATTTATTGTATTCAAGTCTGGTTGGCTTTGAAGTTTTATTCTTTTTTTGAAAAAAAGGCCTTGATTATTTTTTCTGAAGTTGTGATTTTGTGGAAATTCATTCAAGTTCCATGAATTGTAAATTTGGTCTAAGAAGGGGGCTGTCCCTTTCTGGATTGGATTGGAGTGGGATGAGGAGGAGGAATCGAAAGAATTGAATGTGCCCTCCCTGACACATTTTGCTGAGTAATCAGAAGAATCTCATTTTGAGTTTACTGATTGGGATATTTGAGCATCGTGTGTGCAGTTCTATTGTCTTCACACAACAGCTTTTGGAGTTGGAGGTAAGTAATCCAATGTGCTTTGCTTTGCAAATTAATACTTGTGCAAGCTGTATTGCTGGAGTAGCTGCATTCAAAAAGTGAATCAGAGAACTTCAGTTTAGCCAATGTGGAAGAAAGTTAAATTCCAAATGTTAGCTTACACTGTTCTTTTCTTTTCAAGTTTGAAGCAGCGTGGGCTTTGACAAATATAGCTTCAGGTACATCTTTCCAGACTAAAGTGGTGATAGAAGCTGGTGCTGTTCCAATATTTATTGAGCTGCTAACTCCGAGTTTGAGGATGTTCAAGAACAAGTAAGATGCCATATTCCATTTTAATTGAAGTTTTTGTGCTGCACACCAAGCCTTTTTTTTCAGTGCCCACATTTCTGTCTCCTGAAGGAGGCTATTGACCCAGTGTGCCCATGACAGCTCTCTGAAGGAACTGTCCAGGTAACTGATCCCATAGTCTTTCATTTTCCTTTGAGCCATATGTGTCTGGTTTCTTTTTGAAATTTATTATTGGATCTCTTTCTGCTAATCTTTTGACTAGTGTTCATTGCTATTGATTATTTTGTTACTGCTAGAAAATGTTGGTCTAATAGTTATGGAATTGTAGAATCAGAGATGTACAGCACAGAAATGTGCCCTTTGGCCCACAATGTTCACAGCCGGACTTATTTGCCTATTTACACTGATCACGTTTGCCTGCATAAGTCTTGCCTATTCAGAGCATCTGTCTAAATGCCTCCCAGATGTTGTGATTGTATCTGATTCTACCACCATCTCTGACAGAGAGTTCCACATTTTAACCACTCTTAGAGTTTTCAAAAAAAACTTTCACCTTAAATCCCCTTAAGACTCCTTCCTCTGAACTTAAACCCTGTATCCCCTTGTTCTTGATATTCCTGCCATGGGGAAAGGATTTTGACTACCCTTTCTGTGCCTCTCATAATCTTATATACTTGTATAAGATCACCCCTCAACATCCTTCACTCCAAGGAAAACAAGCCCACCCTATCCAATCCAGGCAACATCCTGGTAAATCTCCTGTGCTCTCTCTCTCTAGCACAACCATATCTCTCCATTCCCACCACTCTCAGAGAACTACATACCTGTACCCCTAGGTGTCTCTATTCTACAATACTCTCCAGGGCTCTACCATTTACTGTGTAGGTCCTTCCCTGGTTTAAATAACCAAAATGGAGCACCTTGCACTTGTCCAAGTTAAATTCCACCAGCCATTCCTTGGCCCACTTCCCCAGTTCATCTACATGCTGTTGTAATCTTAGATAACTTTACTCACTGTTCCCTACACCACCAGTTTTGGTGTCATCTGCAAATTTACTAACCAAGTTACCAACATTATCATCCAAATCATTAATATAGATGACAAACAACTGTGGACCCAGCACTGATCCCTGTAGCATACTATTGGTTACAGGCCTCCAATATGAATAATATCCCTGTAGTACCACCCTCTATCTTCTTCCACCAAACCAATTTTGTCTGCAGTTGGCTAGCTCACCCTGGATTCCATGTGATCTAACCTTCCAAACTAGCCTACCATGCAAGACCTTGTCAAAGGCCTTGTTAGCGTTCACACAGATGACATCTACCTCCCTGCCCTCATCATTCTTCTTCATTAGCTCCTCAAAAAATTCAAACCAAATACGTCAGCACAATTTCTTACATCCAAAGCCATGCTGACTATTCCTTATCAGCCCTGCCTTCTAAATGCTGGTAGATCCTGCCCCTCAGAATCCCCTCCAGTAACTTTACCACCTCTGATGTTAGGCTCACCCGCCTTAGTAAACTTGTAGAATCTCTTAAGATCATCCTTCACTGTATCTGCCAAAGCTATCTCATGTCCTCTTTTTCACCCTCCTGATTTCCCTCATACCTATACCGCTGCCTATACCTGACATATGCCTCCTCTTCCTGAACCAGTGCCTCAATATCCTTGTCAACCAGGGTTCCTGAATCCTGCCAGCCTTGCCCTTCACTCTAACAGGAAATATGCTGTCCCTGAGCGCTCCCTATCTCACTTTTAATGCCTCCCATGTTCACTTAACCATGCCACAGTCTCTCCTAGTCAACCTTTGTAAATTTCTGCCTAATGTCTTCAAAATTTGCCTTGCCTCAAATTAGGTTTTAATTTGTGGACCAGTCGTTCTTCTTCCATAACTATTTTAAAAAACTGATAGAATTATGGTTGCTAGTCCCTAAGTGCTCCCCAACTGACATATCTGTCACCTGCCCAGCCTCATTTCTGAACAGGAGGTCGAGTGTTGCCCCCTCTCTAGTAGAGCCGTCTACCTACTGTTTGAGAAAACTTTCCTGGACACATTTAACGCTTCATCGGTCAAGTCATTGAGTACAAGACTTGGGATCTCATGTTACCATTGAGGCAGGGTAAGGATGGTAGAGTGAAGGAACTGTGGTTGACACGAGATGTAGAATATCTTGTCAAGAGGAAGAAAGAAGCTTACCTGAGGTTTAGAAAGCATGGATCAGACAGTGCTCTGGAGAGTTACAAGGTAGCCAGGAGGGAGCTTAAGAACGGACTTAGGAGAGCTAGAAAGGGGTGTGAGAAGTCCTTGGCGAGTAGGATCAATTAAAACCCCAAGGCGTTCTACATATATGTGAAGAATAAGAGGATGACTAGAGTGAGGACCGATCAGGGCGTAAAAGAGGAAACATGTGCCTGGAGTTGGAAGAGGGTAGGTGAGGTCCTTAATGAATACTTTGCTTCGGTATTCACCAAAGAGAGAGACCTTGACGTTTGTGAGGATGGCGTACGACAGACTGATACGCTAGGGCATGTGGATGTGAGGAAAGAGGATGTGCTGGAACTATTGAAAAACATTAGGATAGACAAGTTCCACCGGGCTGGATGGGATACATCCAAGGGTTATTGCGGAAGCTATGGGAAGAGATTGCTGCGCCTTTGGTGACGATCTTAGCGTCCTCGCTGGCCACAGGAGTAGTGCCAGATGATTGGAGAGTGGCAAATGTTGTTCCCTTGTTTAAGAAAGGAAGTAGGGATAACCCTGGGAATTATAGACCAGTGAGTCTTACTTCAGTGGTGGGCAAGTTACTGGAGAAGATTCTTGGAGACAGGATTTATGGACATTTAGAGAAGCATAGGCTAATTAGGGACAGTCAGCATGGCTTTGTGAGGGGCAGGTCGTGCCTCACGAGCCTGATTGAATTCTTTGAGGATTTGACAAAGCACATTGATGAAGTTAGAGCAGTGGATGGTGCAGGAGGGAAGGTTTTAGATTTTTGGAGCACTAGGATCTCTTCTGGGCAAGGTGGGACCTGTACAGAGAGGATGAGTTACACCTGAACCCGAGAGGGGCCAATATCCTTGCAGCCAGGTTTGCTAGGGTGGTTCGGGAGGGTTTAAACTAGTTTGCGAGGGGGATGGGAACTAGAGGAGTAGGTCAGAGGAAGAAGGGGATGGGGAAAAGTCAGATCTAACAGGTAGAGAGGCTTTGAGGAAGGAGAAGCAGAGTACAGGCTATAAAAGTAGTAAGGCAGATGGGCTAAAGTGCATTTACTTAAATGCAAGAAGCATCAGGAATAAGGGAGATGAACTGAGGGCTTGGATAAGTACATGGGACTATGATATTGTGGCTATCACAGAGACATGGCTGACATCAGGGCAGGAATGGATATTGAATATTGCTGGTTTTCAGTGTTTTAAAAGGGATGGGGGGGAGAAGAGGAGGAAGGGTGGCGATACTGGTCAGGGACACTGTTACAGCTGCAGAAAAGGTGGATAATGTAGAAGGATCCTCTCTAGAGTCAATATGGGTGGAAGTTAGGAACAAGAAAGGAGCAGTTACTGTACTGGGAGTATTCTGTAGGCCCGCAGGTAGCAGTAGGGATACTGAGGAGCAGATTGGGAGGCAGATTTTGGAAAGATGCAAAAATAACAGGCTTATTATAGTGGGAGACTTCAACTTCCCAAATATTGATTGGCACCTGCTTAGTGCCAGAGGTTTAGACGGGGCAGAGTTTGTTAAGTATGTCCAGGATGGATTCCTGTCACAGTATGTTGACAGGCCGACCAGAGGAAATGCCATATTAGATCTAGTTTTAGGTAATGAACCGGATCAGGTGACAGATCTATCGGTGGGTGAGCATTTGGGGGACAGTGACCACTGCTCCATAACCTTTAGCATTGTCGTGGACAGGGAGAGGAGCAAAGAGGACGGGAAGATATTTAATCGGGGAAAGGCGAATTATGAGGCTATAAGGCAAGAGCTTGAGAGTGTGAATTGGGATGACATTTTTGAAGGGAAATGTACTATAGAGATGTGGTCAATCTTCAGGGATCTCTTGCAGGATGTCAGGGATGAATTTGTCCCGGTGAGGCAGAGGAGGAATGACAGGGTGAAGGAACCATGGGTGACAAGAGAGGTGGAACAACTAGTTAGGAAGAAGAAGGCAGCATACATAAGGTGTAAGCAGCAAGGATCAGACAGGGCTCATGAGGATTATAGAGTAGCAAGGAGGGAACTTAAGAAGGGGCTGAGGAGAGCGAGAAGGGAACATGAAAAGTCTTTGCAGAGTAGGGTTAAGGAGAATCCCAAGGCTTTTTACTCGTACGTGAAGAGCAGAAGGATGGCTAGAGTAAAGGTAGGTCCGATTAAAGACAAAGGTGGGAAGCTGTGCCTGGAAGCTGTGGAAGTGGGTGAGGTTCTCAATGAATACTTCAGTATTCACCGAGGAGAGGGGTCTTGATGACGCTGAGGACAGTGTTGATAAGGGTAATGTTCTAGAGTATGTAGATATCAAGAGAGAGGATGTGTTGGAGCTGTTAGAAAATATTAGGACAGATAAGTCCCTGGGTCCTGACGGAATATTCCCCAGGCTGCTTCGTGAGGCTAGGGAGGAGATTGCTGAACCATTGGCTAGGATCTTTGAGTCCTCGTTGTCCACGGGGATGGTACTGGAGGATTGGAGGGTGGTGAATGTTGTCCCCTTATTCAAAAAAGGTAGTAGGGATAGTCCAGGGAATTACAGACCAGTGAGCCTTACGTCTGTGGTGGGTAAGCTGCTAGAAAGGATTCTAAAAGATAGGATCTATGATCATTTAGAGAATCATGGACTGATTAGGGACAGCCAGTATGGATTTGTGAAGGGAAGGTCTTGCCTCACAAGCCTGATAAGGTTCTTTGAGGAAGTGACTAGGAAGATTGGTGAGGTTAGTGCAGTAGATGTGGTCTACATGGATTTTAGTAAGGCGTTTGACAAGGTTCTGCATGGTAGGCTTCTTCAGAAGGTCAGAGGCCAAGGGATCCAGGGAGGCTTGGCCATGTGGATTCAAAATTGGCTTGCCTGTAGAAAGCAGAGGGTTGTGGTGGAGGGAGTCCATTCAGATTGGAGGGCTGTGACTAGTGGTGTCCCACAAAGATCAGTTCTGGGACCTCTACTTTTTGTGATATTTATTAATGACTTAGATGAGGGGGTGGAAGGGTGGGTTAGCAAGTTTGCAGATGACATAAAGATCAGTGGTGTTGTGGATAGTGTGGAGGGCTGTCGAAGCTTACAGAGGGATATTGATAGGATGCAGAGCTGGGCTGAGAAGTGGCAGATGGAGTTCAATCCGGAGAATTGTGAGGTGGTACACTTTGGAAGGACAAACTCCAAGGCCGAATACGAGGTAAATGGCAGGATTCTGGGCAGTGTAGAGGAGAGCAGAGGGATCTGGGTGTTCATATCCACAGATCACTGAAAGTTGCCACACGGGTGGATAGGGTAGTTAAGAAAGCTTATGGGATATTAGCTTTCATAAGTCGTGGGATCAAGTTTAAGAGCCGTGAAGTAATGATGCAGCTTTACAAAACTCTGGTTAGACCACGCTTAGAGTACTATGTCCAGTTCCGGTCGCCTCATTACAGGAAGGATGTGGAGGCGTTGGAGAGGGTGCAGAGGAGATTTACCAGGATGCTGCCTGGATTAGAGAGTATGGATTATGAGGAGAGACTAAAGGAGCTAGGGCTTTACTCATTGGAGAGAAGGAGGATGAGGGGAGACAAGATATTAAGAGGAGTAGATAGAGTGCCTCTTTCCCAGGGCACCAATGCTTAATACAAGAGGGCATGGCTTTAAGGTAATGGGGGGGGATGTTCAAGGGAGATGTCAGAGGGAGGTTTTTCACCCAGAGAGTGGTTGGTGCATGGAATGCGCTGCCTGGGGTGGTGGTGGAGGCTGATACGTTGGTCAAGTTGAAGAGATTGTTAGATAAGCATATGGAGGAATTTAAGATAGAGGGATATGTGGGAGGAAGGGGTTAGATAGTCTTAGGAGTGGTTTGAAGGTCGGCACAACATGGTGGGCCGAAGGGCCTGTATTGTGCTGTATTGTTCTATGGTTCTATGGTTCTGTGGATATGGTGTACATGGAATTTAGTAAGGCATTTGATAAGGTTCCTCATTGAAGGCTTATTCAGAAAGTGAGGAGGCATGGGATCCAGGGAAACTTGGCTGTGTGGATTCAGAATTGGCTCGCCCATAGAAGACAGAGGGTGGTGGTAGATGGAACGTATTCTGCCTGGAGGTCGGTGACCAGTGGTGTTCCGCAGGGATCTGTTCTGGGACCCCTGCTCTTTGTGATTTTTATAAATGACTTGGATGATGATGTGGAAGGGTGGGTTAGTAAGTTTGTTGATGATCCAAAGCTTGGCGGTGTTGTGGATAGTGTAGAAGGTTGCTGTAGATTACAACAGGATATTGATAGAATGCAGACCTGGGCTGAGAAGTGACAAATGGAGTTCAACCCAGATAAGTGTGAAGTGATACACTTCGGGAGATTGAATTTGAAGGCAGAATGCAAGGTTAATGGCAGGACTCTTAGTGTGGAAGAACAGAGGGATCTTCGGGTCCACGTCCATAGATCCCTCAAGGTTGCCACGCAGGTCGATGACATATGGAGTGTTGGCCTTTATTAGTCGGTGTATTGAGTTCAAGAGCTGTGAGGTGATGTTGCAGCTCTATAGAACTCTGGTCAGACCACACTTGGAGTATTGTGTTCAGTTCTGTTTGCCTCATTATAGAAAGAATGTGGAAGCTTTAGAGAGGGTGCGGAGAAGATTTACCAGGATGTTGCCTAGATTGGAGAGCATGTCTTATGACGATAGGTTGAGTGAGCTAGGTCTTTTCTCTTTGGAGAGAAGGAGGATGAGAGATGATTTGATAGAGGTGTACAAGATGATAAGAGGCAGAGATCAAGTAGACAGTCAGACTTTTTTCCAGTGTGACAATGGCTAACCTGAGGGGACATGGAGGTGATTGGAGGAAGGTATAAGGGGGACGTTAGGGGTAAGTTTTTTTGCACAGAGAGTGGTGGGTGCGTGGAATGCACTACCGGCAGAGGTTGTGGGGGCAGGTACATTAGGGACATTTAAGAGATTCTTAGATAGACACATGAATGATAGAAAAATAAAGGGCTATGTGGGAGGGAAGGGTTAGATAGATCTTAGAGCAGGATAAATGTTGGCACGACATTGTGGGCTGAAGGGCCTATACTGTGCTGTAGTGTTCTGTGTTCTAAGATGTTAATGGGAGTATTGTCTGCGGTTCTGGTCACCTAGCTGTAGGAAGAATGTCATTAAGCTGGAAGGGGTGCAGAAAATATTCACAAAGATGTTACTTGGACTGGGAGGGCTTGAATTATAAGGAGAGGCTGGATAAGCAGGGGCTTTTTTTCTCTGGAGCTTAGGAGGCCGAGGGGTGATCTTATAGAGGTTTATAAAATCATGAGGGGCATGGATAACATGAATGGTCATGGTCTTTTTCCCAGGGGAGCAGGGGGAGGGGGGCAGTGGTCTAAATCTAGAGAGCGAAGGTTTAAAGTGAGATGGGAAAGATATAAAGGGGACAATGAGGGGCAACCTTTTGATGCAGATGATGGTGGGTATATGGAACAAGCTGCCAGAGGAATGGTAGAGGCATGTACAATTATAAGATTGAAAAGATATTTGGACAGGTAGATGGATAGAAAAAGTTTAGAAGGATATGAGCTAACCACAAGCAAATAGGACAAGCTCAGGTAGGCCACTGGGTTGGTATGGACAGGTTGAACCGAAGGACCTGTTTCCATGCTGTATGGCTTTATGACAATTTGTATGACTCTCTGTTAAGTGTCTTTCTCACCCATCTGGACTCAGCATTATGAAGGGACCAAAATCAAAATGTGAGAAGAATTCAGCCATTCAAGCAGCATCTGTGGAAAGAGAAACCAGTCAATGTTTTGCAGAACTTGTGAAGGGACTGTTTCTTTTGCAACTCCCTGGTCTGCTCTTCCATCTCCACTAACCACCTTCCTTTTCACAGCACCCTCCCATGCAACTGCAGGTGATGTAACATTTGTTTTTTGACTTCGTCCCTTCACACAATCCACATTGCAGCCTTCAGGACTTGATATCAAATTGAACTCACACATTAAGGACTGTAGCAGTTCAAAAAGGCAGCTCACCACCACCTTTTTAAGGGCAACTGGGGTTGGGCAATTAAATGCTGGCTCAACCTGCTAAGATCACATTCCTCAAATGAATATATACAAAAAATAATTTCAGATAACTTTTTTCTGTTTGAAAGGTTTACTGTAAGGTTAACCATCTGTAATATTAATTAAGTTTTTCTCTTTTCACAAACACGGTCTGATCTGCAAGGCATTTATAGCATTCCCTGTCTGTTTTCAGCTCTCAACAACAATTTGACCTGAATTTCACAGCTTTAGCATGTCCTCTTGTTTATTTTCTCTACCTATTTAACTACCTTCATGGATCCATCAACCAGACAGCCCAGATCACCTCAGACACATTGGCTTCCATTCTCTCCAAGATATTCCCCTAGTCCTATCCATTCCTCCTCCAGCCACTCTGACTTGTGTTTGCACTTTTCCTGAAACATTAACTCCATTTCCCTTTCTACAGATGCTGCCTGACCTGTTGAGTATTTACAGTGTTTTCTGTTTTTAATTCAGGTCCTCTCATCTTTTCACCTGATTGAATGTCTAATGTTATTGTAGAAATGTTCTGTTACACTCTAATGCCTTGATATTCTTTCCAAGTTTGGAACCCAGAAAAGCTGTGCTGGAGGAATGAGCAGTTTCACATATTCCCTTCAATTCTTCGTATTCCTTTTTGGGTAGAATAAGACAACTAGCCAATATTTTAGTTTCTGCAACTTTCTCAAATGTTATTGAATTTTACTGAAGTATATATGGAACATAGAACAGTACAGCACAATGCAGGCCCCTTGGCCCACAATGTTGTGCTGACCTTTAAGCCTCGCCTAAGACTATCTAACCCCTTCCTCCCACATATCCCTCTATTTTAAATTCCTCCATTTGGCTATCTAGTAATCTCTTGAATTTGACCAATGTACCTGCCTCCACCACCGCCCCAAGCAGTGCATTCTATGCCCCAACTACTCTCTGGGTAAAAAACCTTCCTCTGATATCTCCCTTAAACTTCCCACCTATTACTTTAAAGCCATGCCCTCTTGTATTGAGCGTTGGTGCCCTGGGAAAGAGGTGCTGGCTGTCCACTCTATCTACTCCTCTTAATATTTTGTACACCTCTATCATGTCTCCTCTCATCCTCTTCCCCTCCAAAGAGTAAAGCCCTAGCTCCCTTAGTCTCTCCTCATAATGCATACTCTCTAAACCAGGCAGCATCCTGGTAAATCTCCTCTACACCCTCTCCAACGCTTCCACATCCTTTCTATAATGAGGCGACCAAAACTGGACACAATATTCTAAGTGTGGTCTAACCAGAGTTTTATAGAGCTGCATCATTACCTCGTGGCTCTTAAACTCGATCCCTCGACTTATGAAAGCTAACACCCCATAAACTTTCTTAACTACCCTATCCACCTGAGAGGCAACTTTCATGGCTCTGTGGATATGGACCCCCAGATCCCTCTGCTCCTCCACACTACCAAGAATCCTGCCATTAACTTTGTACTCTGCCTTGGAGTTTGTTCTTCCAAAGTGTACCACTTCACACTTCTCTGGATTGAACTCCATCTGCCACTTGTCGGCCCAGCTCTGCATCCTATCAAAGTCCCTCTGCAATCTTCGACAATCCTCTACACTATCCACAACACCACCAACCTTTGTGTCATCTGCAAACTTGCCAACCCACCCTTCTACCCCCTCATCCGTCATTAATAAAAATCGCGAAAAACAGAGGTCCCAGAACTGATCCTTGTGGGGCACCGCTAGTCACAGCCCTTCAATCTGAATGGACTCCCTCCACCACAACCCTGTGCTTTCTACAGGCAAGCCAATTTTGAATCCACATGGCCAAGCCTCCCTGGATCCCTTGGCCTCTGACCTTCTGAAGAAGCCTACCATGTGGAACCTTGTCAAATGCCTTACTAAAATCCATGTAGACCACATCTACTGAACTACCCTCATCAATCTGTTTGGTCACTTCTTCAAGTAACACTATCAGGCTTGTGAGACATGATCTGCCCTTCATCTTATGCTTTAAATATCTTATGCTTTAAAGTTTGCATTTGTTTCCTAGGCAGTGTGGGCCTTGGGAAACATTGCAGGTGATAGTGCAGTGTGCAGGGACTTCGTACTTCACTGTGGGATCCTTCCACCATTGTTGCAGTAAGTATTTGCATTAGTCAGAGCTTTTCACAATTATATGAGGATTTAATTAGCAGCTGGACAGGAGAAAAAATGAAGTGTGTTCTCTTCAGGCCAATGAATTTCATTGCAAAATGTATAGTTGAAAGATTGAATTGTAGTTAAGTCAAATTGTCTATGGAATAACAGTCATTGGACTGATTTTTTTTCTTGGATAAGGGTTTGACATGCAATAAAATATGTGGAAAGGGGTTAAAGAACACATTAAAATAATGCACACGAGGCTGGGTGGGATTATTTTATGAAGAAACCTTTATGATACCTTTGAGATAGAAATTTTCCTCTTTAAACTTGTGGATACGTTCTCATTTACAACATGCCATTTTGTTATAGTAATCTGATTATTGTAATAGCTGCAAGATTCTGTGTTGTGTGTTTTTTTCTCTTGTAGGTTATTGACTAAATCTAATAGACTCACAATGACAAGAAATGCTGTTTGGGCACTGTCAAACTTGTGTAGAGGGAAAAATCCACCTCCTGATTTTGAGAAGGTAAATATCCTCCTTTAAAATGTATTTATGTCACCATGACCTGTAGCTTGAATAGACTCATAGAGTTATACACCACAGAAACAGGCAGTGGAAAGGGTGACCAGCTTCAAGTTCCTGAGAGTCAAAATCTCAGAGGATCTATCTTGCGCCCAACACATTGATGCAGTTATGAAGAAGGCATGTCAGTGGCTCTACTTCATTAGGAGTTTGAGGAGATTTGGTACGTCACCAAAGACTCTTGCAAATTTCTACAGATGTACAGTGCAGAGCATTCTGACTGGTTACATCACCACCTGGTATGGAGCCTCCAATGCTCAGGATCGAAGAGGCTGCAGTGAGTTGTAAACTCAGCCAGCTCCATCACAGGCAGAACCCTCCCCACCATCGAGGACATTTTGAAGAGGCGATGCCTCAAAAAGGCGACAGAGTGCGGAGAGTCTGCAGAGAGATACAGATAGTTGGCAAGGGTCTGTCAGATGGAGTACAATGTTGGTAAATGTGAGGTCATCCAGTTTAGAAGGAAAAATATAAGATCAGTTTGTTATTTAAATGGTGAAAGATTGCAGCATGCTGTTGTGCAGAGGGACTTGTGCATGAATCACAAAAGGTTGGCTTGCAGGTGCAACAGGTTATCAAGAAGGTAAATGGAATGTTGGTCTTCATTGCTAGAGGGATTGAATTTAAGAGCAGTGAGGTTATGCTGCAACTGTATAGGGTACTGGTGAGGCTGCACCTCAAGTACTGCACGCAGTTCTGGTTTCCTTATTTGAGGAAAGATATACTGGCTTTGGAGCAGTACAGAGGAGGTTCACCAGATTGATTCTGGAGATAAGGGGTTTAGCCTATGTGAAGAGATTGAGTCACCTGGGACTATACTCACTGGAATTCAGAAGAATGAGAGGGGATCTTATAGAAACTTATTAAATTATGAAAGGGATAGATAAGATAGAGGCAGAAAGGTTGTTTCCACTGGTAGGTGAGACTAGAACCAGGGGGCATAGCCTCAAGCTTCGGGGGAATAGATTTAGGATGGGGATGAGTAGAAACTACTTTTCCCAGAGAGTAGGGAATCTGTGGAATTCTCTGCCCAGGGAAGCAGCAGAGCCTCCCTTATTAAATATATTTTAAGACACAGTTAGATAGATTTTTGCATAGTAGGGGAATTAAGGGTAATGGGGAAAAGGTAGGCAGGTGGATCTGAGTCCCCGGCCAGATCAGCCATGATCTTATCGAATAGCGGAGCAGGCTCAACGGGCCAGATGGCCTAGTCCTGCTTCTATTTCTTGTGTTCATCCATCACTAAGGACCCTCACCATCCAGGACATGCCCTCCTCATGTTACTACCATCGGGAAGGAAGTACTGGAGCCTGAAGACCCACACTCAACGTTTCAGGAACAGCTTCTTCCTCTCCGCCATCAGATTTCTGAGCGGTCCATGAACCCTACCTTGTTATTTCTCTTTTGCACAATTTATTTATTTTTGTAACCTATGGTAATTTTTATGTCTTGCACTTCACTGCTGCCGCAAAACAACAACTTTCTCGGTGTATGTCAGTGATTCTGATTCTGATTTAGGCCCTTTGCCTCAACGTGTCCGTGCCAACCAAGTTGCCTCCCTGAGCTAGTCTCATCCATGTAGCTGTCCAATGTCTTTTAAGCATTGTAACTGTGCCTGTCTCTATCACTTCCTCTGGCTGCTCATTCCACAGACCCACCACCCTCCAGGTGAAAAACTTACCCCTTAGGTCCACTTTAAATCTTTTCCCTCTCACTTTAAACCTACGTCCTCTGGATCTTCACCACACCTTCTTCACCATCCTGTTCTACCTATGTCACCGCTTTCAGGAAACTATGTTACTTGTACCCCTAGGTCCCTCCACAACACCCTCTAGAGCCCTGCCATTTACTGTGTAAGTCCTGCCATGCTTTAACTTAACAAAATGCAACACTTTGCCCACATTAAATTCCGTTTGCCATTCCTTGGCCCACTTTCCTAGTTGATCTAGATCCTGTTGTAATGCCATCACTGTTCACTATACCACCAATTTTGGAGCCATGCGCCAACCTTTTACATTCTCATCCAAATCATTAATACAGATGACAAACCCAGTGGACCCAGCACCGAACCTTGCGGCACACCACTTGTCACATACCTCCAGTCTGAAAAACAGCCCTCCACTACCACCCTCTGATTCCTTCCACCAAGCCAATTGTGTATACAATAGGCTAGCTCACCCTGGATCCTATGTGATCAAACCTTCCGGATCAGCCTACCATGCAGGACCTTGTCAAAGGCCTTATTGAAGTCCAGGTCAATGTCTATTGCCCTGCCCTCCTCAGTCCCTTTGGTCACCTCTTCAAAACAAAGGCATGCTGATTATTCCGAATCAGTCCTTACCTTTCCAAATGCAGGTGGATCCTGTCTCTCAGAATCCCCTCCAGTAACTTTCCCACCACTGATGGTTAAGCTCACTGGCCTGTAGTTCCATGGCTCATTCTTGCTGCTCTTCTTAAATAAAGGCACAACATTAGCTACCCTCCAGTATTTTTTATGGCTGTGTTTCAGTTTTGTAACTGGCAGGATATTGTCTCAAATGGATTTCAATTTACAAAGCAGCTAAAATGAAAGGTCCTCCATTTTACTTACAGGTATCCCCGTGTTTAACTGTACTGGCCAGATTACTGTTCAGCAGTGACCCTGACTTGCTTGCTGATGCTTGTTGGGCATTATCATACTTGTCAGATGGACCCAGATGAGAAAATTCAAGCTGTTATTGACTCTGGGATTTGCAGGCGATTGGTGGAACTGTTAATGTAAGTTTTTTTTACCATGATGTGGTAATACCCTTTATAATCTCAGATAAAAGTCTCAAATTTTAATTTTTGGGTAGCCTCCTAGATAAAGGTTAGAAACATCAATGTTAAATCGTCCATGGATTGAACTAGAAGTTTATGAGGACAAACAAGCATTCAAATATGTCACCAGTTTATTTTCCCTTTTCATTTAATATAAATTCACAAAACTTACTCCATTTATAACATAGTTCATAAATGTAGCTTATATTTCCCTGCTTTTTATATATTATTACAATGTACTGTATATGTGCAAATGTCTCCTATTGCAGCTGATAGTTTGCTTTATGGCTTTATTTCTATCGATTTTGGAGAGGTGGGAGTTATAAATATTTATGATAAGAATCTCCATCCATTTCCCAAGTAAAACTTTGAAATTGTATGCCTGGAATGGGCTGCCAGGCTGCCTCCTAAATTGGTATGCGCCTTAAATAATAAAGCTGGAAGTACTCAGCAACTTAGACAAGCATCTGTGGAGAGAGAAACGGTTAATGTTTTAAGTCCAAGATGAAAGATTATTGATCTGAAACGTTAACTGTTTCTGTCTACATTGCTGCCTGACCTGCTGTGTATTTCTGGCTTTGCTTTGCTTCACATTTCCAGCATCTGCTGTGCTTGGCTTTTAGGTTGTATCTTACTTTCCTGAAGCAACAAATATTTTACAAATAACCAGTGCAAGGAAGACTTACTAAGCAATGCATGTCAATGTTGATTTCTGTGACTTGTATGAATAGCCAGTTCGCATGTTGGATGCATAATTTCTGAGAAGTCGTTGTGTAGTTTCTTATAGGCATAATGATTACAAAGTTGCTTCACCAGCATTAAGAGCTGTAGGTAACATAGTAACAGGAGATGATATCCAGACACAGGTAAGTGCACCACAAATGAACCTGTTCAAATATTGTTGCAAATTCTAAAAGCAAGAGGCATTTTAGTGAAGATTATGCCCACTTGAGCTTTAGGTTGCAAGACTGATTTTTTTTCACCTTTAAAGTAGAAATTAAGGTCTTTTGAATTTTGTGAAGTTAGAAGGCCTTTAAAGAATATAGAATGTGTAGGGAAGTTGTAAAAAAATTAGGAAGGCAAAAGGGGCCACAAAGTATCACTGGCAGACAAGATTAAGGAAATCTCAGGGCATTTTATGAGTATAATTAGACAAAGGGGGGTAACCATGGAAGGAGTGGGGCCCAATAGGGATAAAAGAGGCAATCTGTGGGTAGAGGCAGAAGATGTGGGTGAAGTTTTAAATGAACACCCTTCATCTGTATTTACTAAGGAGGAAGATATTGCAATTGCTGGTTTCAGGGAGGGGTCAGGGATATTCTTAAAAAATGTTAACATTAATAAGAAGGATGTATTAGATGTCATAAAGGTAGATAAACTCCCAGGGCTTGTTGACATGTATGCTTGGCTGCTCTGGAAAGCAAGAGAAGGGATTCTTGTGGCCCTACCATAGTGCTGAGAGCTTAGATGGGGTGGAATTTGTTAAGTGTGTTCAGGAAAGTTTCCTCAATATATAGAGGCCCCAATAAGGGAGAAGGCAAAGCTTGACCTACTCTTAGGAAATAGGGCAGGGCAAGCGACTGAGATGTCAGTGAGGGAGCACTTTGGGACCAGTGACTACAGTTCTATTAGTTTTGAAATAGTTATAGGACAGAACTTATCCACAAGTTAAATTTCTAAATTGGGGCAAGGCAAATTTTGATGGTATTAGACAGGAAATTAGGAGGCATCTGGACAGGTACCTGAATGAGCCAGAGCATAGGGGATATGGATTAATGCAGGTGTGGGATCGGTATAGATGGGCATGATGTTCAGCATAGACGCGGTGGGCTGAAGGGCCTGTTTCTATCTGTACAACCTTGAGTCTATATTGATCAACTGGCAAATTGGGTGGAGCAGTGGCAGTTTGAATTTAATCTCAATAAATGCTAGGTGATGCTTTTTGGGAGGCCTACTAATGGTAGGATATACACCATGAATGGTAGAGCCCTGGGAATTTTGAGGAACAGAGGGACCTTTGTGTACAAGTCCATAGATTACTAAAGGTGGGAGCACAGGTAGATGGGTAATGAAGAAGGCATACAGGATTCGTGGTATAACTTTATAAAACTTTGGTTAGGCCATGGGTGGAGAATTGTGTGTAGTCCTGGTCACCAAACTATAGGAAAGGATGTAATTGCACTGAAGAGGGTGCAGAGAAATTCACCAGGATGTTGCCTGGGATGCGGTGTTTTAAGTTGTCAGGAGAGACTGGATAGGCTGGGTTTTGTTTTCCTTGGAGCGGAGGACGATGAGAGGGGACCTGATAGAGGTGTACAAAATTATGAGAGAGACAGCTCGGGTGGAAAGTGAGAAATTTGAGTCCGTAACAGAGATGTCTACAACAGAAGGCACTCAGAGGATTGTTGCAATCTGGAACACACTGTGTAACAAGTTGGCAGTGGCATGTATTCTCACAACATTTAAGAATCTAGACAAGCATTTGAATTGCCAAGGCATTGAAGTCTGGAAGTCAGATGCTGGTAAATGGGCTTAATATAGATAAGTACTTGATGGTCAGCATGGATGTGGTGACCCAAAGGGCCTTGTTTCTGTGTTATATGATTCTATGACTCTAAATGGTGTTAATGTAAATTCTAGGAACTTAAGATGCAAAATTTTATTTATTGCATGTTACTTTTGTCTTGGCCAGGTCATATTAAATTGTTCAGCTTTGCCATGTCTTCTACATTTATTAAGTAGTCCAAAAGAATCCATAAGAAAGGAGGCCTGTTGGACCATTTCAAACATTACAGCTGGGAATCGAGCACAGATTCAGGTAGACAAATATATCGTCGACTTGAAATAAATGAATTTAAATAAATGGAATCAACAACTATTCCATTTGATTTATTTAAATTTACATAAATTTAACTTTCAAAAATATTTAAATTGTAACCTTTATATATCAGTTCACTTTTGATTGATTTAAAATTCTAATAAGACTAAAGATATAATAAAAGTACTTTTGGTTTGCTGCAAAATCCTGTCAACTTTTATCAATAAATGGATCTAACTAATTTAACAGAAATGTGCTAGCTATGGTTATGGCACCACTTAGACTTATCTCTGGAATACTGAAAGAACCATTCTGTCGATCTAGTCAATTGCCATTCAGTCAAGGTGACTGCAGTTCAGCTAATTTTTCTGTTCCATCTACCTCATTGCAGTCTTATTTGAAGTATATTCCCTCCAGAGATTGAATGTAGGTGACCTCCTCTGTAAATGAACACTTTTTAAATGTAAATTGCTCATCCTTCCTCCCTTTCTATTTTAGGCGGTAATAGATGCAAGCATTTTTCCAGTGCTTATTGACCTCCTTCAAAAAGCAGAATTTCGGACAAGAAAAGAAGCCGCATGGGGCATAACAAATGCAACATCTGGAGGAACACCAGAACAGATTAAGTGAGTGACAAGAGCTTTAAAATTTTCTCTTTATTTTTCTTCTTGAAAACATATTTTCTTTGTTGGACCATAGTTCCATGGCCAAAGTACAGTTCCTATGTGTCTTCCTTCAGACAAATACATTAAGATTCTGTCATTTGGCCAGGCTCGGTCCTGTTCTTCCCAATGTTGGATCCATTTGCTTCCTCTGAAAAGGTGGTTGAAATAAAGAACATGAAAGTATAAATTATGCAATTATAGACAATCCAGATCACCACCATTTATTAAGAATAATGTGGTAGCTAGTTTGCACAAAGCATGGTTCCACAAACAATAATGTCTAATGTATCTCTACATTCATATATTGAAAAAATAAATGTAAGGATATCAGTTTGGACATGATGTATTTCACTGCAACATTTTGGGTGGGAAGTGAGGAATGGGTGAATGTATTCAGTGGAGGAGAAGCTAAAGTGTTAGGAATTAGTTGAGGCATTGAGTTCAAGAGTCAGGAAGTTATGCTGCAGCTTTATAAAACTTCAGTTAGGCTGCATCTGGAGTATTGCATTCAGTTCTGGTTGCCTCATTATAGGAAGTTGTTGAGGCTTTGGAGGGGGTGCAGAAGAGGTTTACCAAGATGCTGCCTTGATTAGAGGCCATGTGCTATGAGGACAGGTTGGACAAACTTGGGTTGTTCTCTCTGGAGCGGTGGAGGCTGAGGGGAGATCTGATAAGAGGTTTATGAGATTACGAGAGGCATAGTAGACAGCCAGTATCTTTTCCCTGGGGTTGAAATGTCTAATACCAGAGGGCATGCATTTAAGGTGATAAGGGGTAAGTTCAAAGGAGATGTGCGGGGCAAGTTTTTTACGCAGAGCGTGGTGGGTGCCTGGAATTCGCTGCCTGGGGTGGTGGTGGAGGCAAATACGATAGGGGTATTCAAGAAGCTCTTAGAAAGACATATGAATGTGAGGGAAATGGTAGGATATGGACATTGTGTACGCAGAAGGGATTAGTTTGCTTGGGCATTTTATTACTACACATTTTATTACAACATTGTGGGCCGAAGGGCCTGTTCCTGTGCTGTACTATTCTATATTCTATTAATTATTGATACAAAGTATAGCAGCAAACCCTGTGGCGCTCCAACCTGAAAATCAAAATCAAAATTATGAAAGGTTTTGACAGAGATAGGGAAACACTCTGTCAAGATTTTGGTATTGAAGATGTGGATCAAGAGATAGCTGCAGTAAACCACAGAGTGCCAAAATGCAGTTAAAGGGTCTTGTGGCCTTCCAATTCTAAATACCATAATGCCAGTTCAGTTGATGCTAAAAAGATATTTCCTGAAACTGGCTTTTCTTCAATTGTAGGAGGCAAAGTATTAATATTATAGGGGGATAAACATTACAATTTCATGCTGTCCATTTAACTTTGATATATATTATTTTTTTTCCATTTCAACTACCCTCAGAATTATTTTTAACTTGCATTCAATAATCTCTCCCTTGCAAACAGAAATAAGAAATGTCAGGACACATGATACTTGGCAACCCTTAATTAGTTGCTGTTGGCCATTATATTCAAAAGGATGAGGGAATTTAAGAAATAGGAGCATTTGACTCTTCAATCTAGCTTTGCTATTCAATGAAATCGAGGCTATTATCAAAGGAATCAAGGGAAGTGGGGATAGTAGGAATTATTTTAATGTTCATTTTGGGATCTGGTCAACATTTATTGCCCTGAAGAAGGTGGTGGTGAGGTTCCCTGTTGACCACTGCAGTCCTTCAGGTGAGAGTACTCCCACAGTGCCATTGGGTAGAGAATTCCAGGATTTAGACCCAGCAGCAATGAAGGACCGGTGAAATATTTGCAACTCAGGATGGTGAGTAACTTTGAGGGGAAGCTGCAGTGGGCAAAATGCTCATGCACCTCCTACCCTTGTCTTCCTTAATGGCAGAGGTCACAGGTTAGGGAGGTTCTCTTAGAGTAGTCTGAGTGAGAGATTACAGTGGATTTTGCAGGTTGTATTCACTATAGCTGCTGTCTAGTGGCGGTGGAAGGAATGAATGTTGAGGGTAGAAGATGGGGTGCCAATCAATTGGGTTGCACTGTCCGAGGTGGATGCAGAGCTTCTTGATAGTTGTTGGAGCTGCATTCATCCAGGTAAGTTGAAAATGTTCTATCATGCTCTTAGGTTGTGCATTGTTGGTAGTGGAAAGGCCATGAGGTGCCAGAAAATGAGTCATTTGCTGTAGGATATCCAGTGTCTGACCTGCTCTTGTAGCCACGATATTAATGTGCTGGTTCATTTGAGTTCCTGGTTGATCTTGGCCTCCAGGATGCTGATGGTGGGGTACTCCGAGATGGTAAGACCATTGAATTTCAAAGTTATGTTCTTGTTGGAGATTATCAATGCCTGGCACTTACCAGTCATAGGCTACTTCATTTGCTGAATGTCCTCACCACTGATCTTATGATAGAAGGAAAGTTGTTGATGAAACAGTTAAGATATTTACCATGACACTGCCCTGAGGAATTGCTGCAGTGATGTCCTGTCGTTGACCTCAGACAATTATACCATCTTCCTTTGTGCAAGGTATGACTGCAGCCATTAAAGTATTGTCCCTTTGATAGCCATTGATTTCAGTTTTACTAGGGCTGCTTGATGCCACATTCAGTCAAATGGTTCCTTAGTGTCAAGGGCAATTACTCTCACCTCACCTCTGCAATTCAGCTCTTGTTTCTATGTTTGGACCAAGGGTGTGATGAGGTCTAGAGCTAAGTGGTCCTGGCAAAATCCAAATGGGGCATTGGCAAGTGCCACTCAATAGCACTGTCAATGATTGAGAGTGGACATAACAAAATAGGAGTAGGAGTAGATCACTCAGCCTCTCAAGCCTTTCAATATGATCACGGCTAATCTGCCCAAGGCCAAATCTCCTCTTCTGTGCCAGTTCTTCATGGGATCATAGAGTTGTACAGCATAGAAATAGGTCCTTCAGTCCACCATATACATGCTGACATGTTTGCCCATTAATGCTAATTCCATTTACTTACATAAATCATACCTATTGAAAATGTCTATCTAAATGTCTCTTAAATGTAGTGATTGTATCTGATTCTACCACCACCTCTGGCAGTGAGTTCCAGATATCAACCACTCCCCATGTAAATGAAAAAAACTTTCCCCTTAAATCCCCTTTAAATCTCCTCAACTTAAACCTATGCCCTCTTGTTTTTGATAGCTCTACCAAGGGGAAAAGATTCTGACTATCTACAGCATCTGTACCTCTCATGATCTTATATACTTCTATCAGGTAACCCTCAAACTCCTTCACTCTAGGAAAAACAAGTCCAGACTCTCCAATCTTTCCCCATAACTAAAGTCCTCCAATCCAGGCAACATCCTGGTGAATCTCTTCTGCATTCTCTGCAGTACAACCTCATCCTTTCTATAGTGTGGAGACCAGAGCTGCCCATAATTCTCCAAGTGCTGTGTAACCAGTGTTTTCTAGCTATCAATTCCTTGATCTTCTTAAAAAAATCTACTTTTTCTTTAAATACCCCCAATAATGTGGCCTCCACAACCCTCTGGGGTAGAAAATTCCAGAGATTCATCACCCTCACTGAGAAGAAGTTCCTACCCACGTTAGTTTTAAATGACTGCCCCTAACCTTGTAACCATCTTCCCCCCCTTCGAGTTTCTCCTATGAGTAGAAGCACTGTGACATCTATCCTATCGCACTCCCTAAGGAGCTTGTATTTCATTAAGATACCATTCATTCTCCGAAACAATGAAGAATATGGATGTGATTTTCTTTTGGGCACATCTCATTCTCATGAATTTGTCTAGTGAATCTCTTCTGGACTGCCTCCAATACCAGTATATCCTTTCTTAAATAAGGGGGCCACATTTGTTCACAGCAATCCAGGCGTGGCCTCACCGGTGCACTGCCCAATTGTAACAATACTTCCCCATTTCTAAACTCTAATCTCCTTGCAGTAAAGGCCAATATGCCACTCGCTGCCCTGCCTGCTTTTCGTGCCAGGTTACTATTGGGGGCAAGGGAAGAGATTGCTGGGGGTCTGACTGAGATTTTTGCTGACCACAAGTGAGGACTGCAAAGAAGTTAGGGTCGAGCGGAGTGGGCATTGTTGGAGTGGGGAGCTGAGGCTTTGGCTCAAGAGGCTTCGGTGAATGGAGGCAGAGGCTAAGGTGAGGTTCTGCTATGTTCTCTTTCTTTATTTTTGCACAGGTAGAGCAGTGGGAATGACACCCAGTGCAGTGGTGTGCTCCTCTTGCATGATGTGGGAAGTTAAGGAGACCTCCAGTGTCCCTCATGACTACACCTGCGAGAAGTGCATCCGTCTGCAGCTCCTTACAGACCGTGTTAGGGAGCTCGAGCTGGATGACCTTCGGACCATTTGGGAGACAGAAGGGTTGATAGACAGGAGTTACAGGGAAGCAGCCACACCTAAGTTGCAGGAGGCAGGTAGCTGGGTGACTGTTAGGAGTGGGAAAGAGAATAGGCAGTCAGTGCTACACAGGGTACCCCTGTGGCTGTTCCCCTCAATAACAAGTATATTGTTTTCGATAATGTTGGGGGTGGGGGGGGGGTGGGGATTGACCTACCAGGGGAGAGCCACAGCAGTCAGGTCTCAGGCACTGAGTCTGGCTCTGTGGCTCAGAAGGGAAAAGAGGCAAGTGGTAGTGATAAGGGATTCATTGATTAGGGGTGTAGGCAGCAAGTTCTGTGGACAAGAATGAGACTCTTGGATAGTATGTTGCCTCCCAGGTGCCAGGGTCAAAAATGTCTCAGATCGAGTCTATAGCATTCTTAAGGGGGAGGGTGAACAGTCAGAGGCCGTGGTACACGTTGGTACCAATGACATAGGCAGGAAAAGTGACGAGGTCCTGCAAAGTGAGTTCAGGGAGTTAGGTGCTAAGTTAAAAGACGACCTCCAGGGTGGTGAGACAGGACCTCCAGGGTTGCTACCCATGCCACATGTTAGTGAGGCAAGAAATAAGAAGATGGCTAAGCAGATGGTGCAGGTGGGAGGGCTTCAGAATTTTATGTCATTGGGCTCTCTTCCAGGGCAGGTGGGATCTGTACAAATGGGGCAGTTTGCACCTGATCTGGAGGGGGACCAACATCCTTGCAGGAAGTTTTGCTAGTGCTGCTTGTTGGTGGGGAGGTTAAACTAGAGTTTGCAGGGGGGTGGGAACCAGAGTAGCGGGACAGCAAGTAGAGTGGCGGTAGGGAAAGTGGATGTTAAGACTACAAGCAAAGATGGAAACTGAAAGGTTGAGCGTGGTGGGACTAATGTTCTGAGTTGCGTCTATTTCAATGCAAGGAGTATTGTAGGTGAGGCAGATGAACTTAGAGCGTGGATCCATATGTGGAATTATGATGATGTAGCCATCAGTGAGACTTGGTTGCAGGAGGGGCAGGACTGGCAGCTCAATGTTCCAGGGTTCCGATGTTCTAGACATGATAGAGGGGGAGGTATTAAAGGGGGAGGGGTGGCATTACTCATCAGGGAAAATGTCACGGACTGGAGGGGCTTCACTACTGAGGCAATTTGGGTGGAACTGAGGAATAAAAAAGGGATGACCACATTAATAGTCAGCAGGATTTAGAGGAGCAAATTTGTAGGCAGATAGCAGACAGTTGTAGGAAATATAAAGTTGTGATAGTAGGTGATTTTAACCTTCCACATATTGACTGGGGTTCCGATACTGTAAAAGGACTGGCTGGGATAGAATTTGTCAAGTATGTTCAGGAAAGTTTCTTTAATCAATATGTAGAGGTCCAACTAGAGAGAGCATGATACTGGATCTCCTCTTAGGAAATGAGACAGGGCAGGTGACAGAAGTGTGTATAGGGGAACACTTTGGATCTAGTGATCATAATTCCATTGACACAAAAGATTCTGCAGATGCTGGGATCTGGAGCAACACACACAAACAGTGCTGGAGTAACTCAGCAGGTCAGGGTCAATCCTGATGAAGAGTCTTGACCCGAAAAGTCAACTGTTTATCTCTCCATAGATGCTGCCTGACATGCCGAGTTCCTCGAGTGCTTTTTGTGATGATAATTCCATTAGTTTCAAGATAATTATGGAGAAGGATAGGACAGGTCCTACGGTTAAGATTTTAAACTGGAGGGAGGTCAATTTTGATGGCATCAGAAGGGATCTGGCAAACGTGCATTGGGATAGGTTGTTTTTTTGGCAAAGAGATGCTTTATAACTGAGAGGCCTTCAAAAGTAAAATATTGAGAGTACTGAATCTGTATGTTCCTGTCAGAATAAAAGGCAAGGCTAACAGGTTCAGGGAGCTTGGTTATCAACGGCTATTGATGCCCTGGTAAAGAAAAAGAAGAGGCGCATATTAGGTATAGGCAGTTAGGATCAAATGAGGCACTTGAGTATAAGAAATTCAAGAGAACACTTAAGAGAGAAATCAGGAGGGCTAAAAGAGGACATGAGGTTGCCCTGGCAGACAAGGTGAAAGAGAATCCCAAGGGTTTCTATAGCTATGTTAAGAGCAAAACGATAGCAAGGGACAAAATTGGTCCCCTCGAAGATCAGCGTGGACATCAATGCATAGAGCTGAAAGAGATGGGGGAGATCTTAAATGAATTTTTTGTATCTGTAATTACTCTGGAGACAGATACAGAGACTATAGACAGAGGAAAAACAGTAATGAGGTCATGGACCATATCTGGATTACAGAAGAGGAGGTGCTTACTGTCTTGAGGCAAATGAAGGTGGATAAATATCCAGGGCCTGACGAAGTGCCCCTTGGACCTTGTGGGAGGCTAGTGCAGAAATTACATGGGCCCTGGCAGAGATATTTAAAATGTCCTTAGCCATGGGTGAGGTGCCAGAGGACTGGAGGATAGCTAATATTGTTCCATTGTTTAAGGAAGGCTCTAAGAATAAGCTGGGAAATTATAGGTCGGTGAGCCTGATGACAGTTGTGGGTAAATTATTGGAAGGTATTCTGAAGGACAGGACATATAAGTATTTGGCTAGACAGGGCCTGATTAGGGATAGTCAACATGGCTTTGTGCGTGGCAGGTCATGTCTAACCAATCTTATAGAGTTTTTCAAGGAGGTTACCAGGAAGGGTTATGAAGGAAAGGTGGTGGATGTTGTCTACGTGGACTTTAGCAAGGCCTTTGACAAATTCCCACATGGGAGGCTGGTCCAGAAGGTTAAGTCATTTGGCATTCAGTATGAAGATCACAAGATCACAAGACAAGGGAGCAGAAGTAGGCTATTTGGCCCATCGAGTCTGCTCTAAAGAAAAGGAAAAAAGAAAAAGAAATGAGAAATTGGGGGGGGGCAAAAAAAAACCTAACCCCAATTTCCGGCCTTATCCCCATATCCCTTGATACCCCGACTATTTAGATATCTATCTATCTCTTCCTTAAATGCCTCCAATGATCTGGCCTCCACTGCTGTACATGGCAAGGAATTCCACAAATTCACCACCCTCTGGCTTAAGAAATTTCATCTCTGTTGTAAACCTGTACCCTCTAATTCTAAGATTGTGCCGTCTGGTCCTGGACTCACCCACCAAGGGAAACAGCTTGACCACATCTACTCTGTCCAGTCCTTTCAACATTTTAAATGTCTCTATGAGGTCCCCTCTCATTCTTCTGTACTCCAGTGAGTAGTCAGTTGGATTCAATGTTGGTGTAGCAGGAGAAGCCAGAAAGTGGTAGTAGATGGTTGTCTCTCTGATTGGAGGCCTGTGACTAGTGGTGTGCCGCAGGGGTCGGTGCTTGGTCCGTTGTTGTTTATCATCTGTATTAATGATTTAGATGATAATGTGGTCAACTGGATCAGCAAATTTGCGGATGATACCAAGTTCGAGGGCGTAGTGGACAGCGAGGAAAGCTATCAAAGCTTGCAAAGTGATTTGGACCAAGTGGGAAAATGGGCTGAAAAGTCGCAGATGGAACTTAATGCAGCCAAGTGTGAGGTGATGCATTTTGAGAGGACAAACCAGGGTAAGACTTACACAGCGTATGTTAGGGCACAGAGGTGTGCAGTAGAACAAAGGAACCTGGGAATACATATCCATAATTCCTTGAAAGTGACATCGCAGGTGATAGGGTTGTAAAGAAATCTTTTGGCACATTGGCATTAATAAATCAGGGCATTGAGTACAGGAGCTGGGATATTATGTTGAAGTTGTATAAGATGTTGGTGAGGCCAAATTTAGAGTATTGTGTGCAGTTCTGGTCACCTACCTACAGGAAAGATATAAATAAGCTTGAAAGAGTGCAGAGAAAATTTACACGGATGTTGCCGGGACTTGAGGACCTGAGTTACAGGGATAGGTTGAATAGGTTAGGACTTTATTCCCTGGAGCGCAGGAGAATAAGGGGAGATCTTATAGATATGCAAAATTATGAGGGGTATAGATAGGGTGAACGCATGCAGGCTTTTTCTCCTTAGGTTGGGTAAGACTAGTGTAGAAGGTTGCTGTAGATTATATTGATAGAATGCAAAGCTGGGCTGAGAAGTGGCAGATGGGTTTCAACCCGGATAAGTGTGAAGTGATACACTTTGGGAGATCAAATTCGAAGGCAGAATACAAGTTTAATGGCAGGACTCTTAGCAGTGTGGAGGAACAGAGGGATCTTGGGGCCCACGTCCATAGATCCCTCAAGGTTGCCACGCAGGTTGATAGGGTTGTTAAAGAAAGCGTATGGAGTGTTGACCTTCATCAGCCACAAGGTGATGTTGCAGCTCTATAGAACTCTGGTCAGACCACACTTGGAGTATTGTGTTCAGTTCTGGTCACCTCATTATAGAAAGAATGTGGAAGCTTTAGAGAGGGTGCAGAGGAGATTTACCAGGATGTTGCCTGGATTGGAGAGCACGTCTTATGAGAATAGGTTGAGCGAGCTAGGACTTTTCTCTTTGGAGAGGAGGAGGATGAGAGATGATTTGATAGAGGGGTACAAGATGATAAGAGGCATAGATCGAGTGGACAGTCAGAGACTTTTTCCCAGTGTGACAATGGCTAACATGAGGGGACATAATTTTATGGTGATTGGAGGAAGGTATAAGGGGGATGTCAGGGGTAAGTATTTTACACAGAGAGTGGTGTGTGTGTGGAACACACTGCTGGCAGAGGTTGTGGGGGCAGATACATTCGGGACATTTAAGAGATTCTTAGATAGACACATGAATGATAGAGAAATGGAGGGCTATGTGGGAGGGAAGGGTTAGATAGATCTTAGAGCAGGATAAAATGTCGGCACAACATTGTGGGCTGAAGGGCCTGTACTGTGTTGTAGTGTTCTATGTTCTTAACTAGAGATCATAGGTTTAGGGTGAAATGTGAAATATCTAAGGGGAATCTGAGGGGGAACTACTTCACTCAGAGGGTGGTGCAAGTGTGAAATGAGCTGCCAGAGGAAGTGGTGGATGCGGGTTCAATTGTAACATTTAAGAGAAGTTTGGGTAGGTAACTGAATGAGAGAGATATGGAGGGCTATGGTCTGGGTGCAGATAAATGGGACAAGGCAGAAAACCAGGCATGGACTAGATGGGCTGAAGGGCCTATATCTGTGCTGTAGTGCTCTTTGACTCTATGAAACTGTCCTTATATTTTTTTGTTTGTTTTCCTCCTGATTTTAAAGGTACCTTGTAAACGTGGGTTGCATTAAGCCTTTGTGTGATCTACTGACTGTTATGGACTCAAAAATAGTTCAAGTTGCTCTAAATGGGCTGGAGAATATCTTAAGACTTGGAGAGCAGGAGGCGAAACAGAACGGAACAGGGATCAATCCTTATTGTAGCCTTATTGAAGAAGCCTATGGTAGGAGGAGGTTGAACAATTGATTTTTTTCCGATTAAAATTAAAATGTTGTTTACAAAAAGGCTGTAATAAATGTCATTTTTTTAATCCCAGGTCTCGATAAAATAGAATTTTTGCAGAGCCATGAGAATCAGGAGATCTATCAGAAGGCATTTGATCTCATTGAGCATTACTTTGGTGTGGAAGAGGAGGACAGTACTATTGCTCCACAAGTGGATGAAAGTGCACAGCAATTTCTGTTTCAGCAACAGGAGGCGCCCATGGAGGGTTTCCAGTTGTAAAGTGTTCAGCAAAATACAAGCATCCATGTGCACCCTACTCTTCTGCCCCACCACCTCCTCACTCCCCCATCCCAACCACCATCACATGTTAAGTTGAATTGAGAGGTAATTTTTTTTTCATTCCTTCAGGAAAAAATGTTTGAAGAGAAAAATGAATTTGGTACAAAATGTTGTACCCTCTACTTCATTTGAGTGGAGGGAGTTGTGGGGTAACTGTTGCACCTTCCCTTTTGTTTAATTCCAATTGCATTGGAACTTGATTTTTTCAGTGTGTGCAACATACCTCGTGCATCTGTAAAATCCAATTTTCCCAGAAATAAAGCTGGTCAAAATCCAGTATATATCTTAATTCTGCTGGATTGAATGCTTTTCAATAATAGCATCAAACTTCAAGGAGTAAAGTTTTGGGTTTGCAGTCAATTGTTATAACTGTAAAATATATAGGTTTCTATAGAGTGCTTATGACTGATCGCTACCTTACTTGGGTAAACATGCCATTTGGACAATTAGATGGTTTAAAAAAAAGTGTAGGTGTTGGAAAAAATTGTCCTTTGGATTTTTGCTTGTGATTTTTATTTTGTTTGCTGGGAATGGGTGGTAAGGGACAGTGAGGAGAGCCTAAAATATTTCAGTGAATATGTACATATTATATAATGAGCAAGTACTGGCTTGTGCTGATTCTCAATTTGGTGAACTTGCAGCTTTAATGAAATAATCAGTTGCTTGGATGCAATTAACATTAATTAAGGGTGGAGTCAAGATTCTGACGGGAAAGTTAAGAGCAGTGTATGTGGGGAAACGTGAGCATTCAGAATTGGCATTTTTGCTATTTTGATTAGGTTAAACGTGTATTGTCTACTGGTAGAGTAATTTTAAGTGTTGAAAAAAAACAGATTTGCTTGATTATGGCTTAATTTAAACATTCAGATTTGATTTGTACATTTTCTTTCCTCTTTGGAACAGGAAGGGTATTATAATTTTTGGTAATGGTTTGGGAGAGCAGGTGTGAGCTGACAATGTAGTTGGGGATAAAATATAAGCTGTGTGCTGTGTTTATGAAAATGGGTGTGTCTGATCTTGCCAGGTGTTGCATAGGGACAGCTGTTGATAATATATTTAAAAATATACAGATTTGATCTCTTTAGGAATTGAGTGTATTTGATCTGTAAACTGGAAGCTGAACAATGCAGTCCTGTTAATGTCAGCCATTATTTAACATGTTACATTAAAATTATATCCCTTGCCAAGCATCTGGTGTAAAACTACTGAGGCCATGATCACCTAGATGCCAAGTTTTAAACCACAATTGGATACCTATTTCCTATCTGTAAACTTGCTTCAATTTTCTCATGGGCTACCTCTTGAATATCTAAGTTCTAGGTTTATGTCAGACTACTATGTTAATGAAATTATTAGCCTGTAAAAGACATCCTACAATATTTGTAATTACAGTTTTGTATCATTTTTTGCTTTGGGAAATTCATTTTTGTTGAAGAAACTTTATTATTTGCACTTCTCTCACAGCAAAATTATCTCTGGATATACTGCCTGAAAGAACTCATTGGGAGATGAGCTGTGTGTTAAATCAAACCATCTCCCAACTGGATTTAGATTCTATTTGCTATTAAATTAGTTTTTAAGTAGGCATATGGTGGAGATGTTCATTCTAATTTTTAAAGAGGCATATATCCAAGCTGTATTGGAGTCTGAGTAAAGTGCTACAGAGTCATACGCTGTCATTGATTGAGCTTTTAAAATGTAAAATGCACTGGGAAGAGGAAATTTAATTGCCAGGGATATGATGAGGAAAAACAGAAAAAAAAACTTGAAGCAAGTATAAAATCCACATCAACTTTATGAGAAAGGAAACAAATTTTCTGCAAGGTCATTTTTTGAATTAAAAAAATTACCTGATAACCTTGTGCTTTGGCAAGGGAATAGTTATCGATATTTTAACAAATTTGATATTATTTGCACACCTACATACCAGCATACAGTTCAATACAATTTAACGCCTCCAGTTTTAGAGGAAATGGCTTCCATAATTCAGGTAGACAGGTTATTATGAAAGGTGGGGCTTTCTTATGTGCTGGAAGACTACATTGTATAAAATGTGAATCTTAATTATCAGTTTGTTAAATGTTAAATAGTGAAGCCATTTTTCTCTACCTCTGCCATCGTGATCAGCTTTGCTGTGTTATGCAGACAGATCACACAGATATTAGAGATGTATGAAGTGGAACCACTTTGAATTAGGATCTTGCTTGAGTGTAACTGGTTGTTATATGTCAGGCTGAGTGGTATTATTCATTTCAGAGATTACAAACTATAATGTCTTTGTGGTTCTTAAATTGATAATTTTAGTTTTGTTTGGATTTCTGGAAGATCAGCTCCAAAGGATCAGCATACTGAATATGTAGTGAAAAGTGTGCAGTGTTCTTACCCTGCCATAAAGGTCATACTAGCTGGACACACAGCCTTTATGATGGCTTGGTCTAATTCAGCATGGTTCTACTTCTACATGTCACTAACAGACGAGTGTGACACTGACTGACTGAAAATACGTGTTGTGATGGTAAGTTTGAATCCACTTTCCATTGCTTCTGACCAGACCTTTTCAATCTTTCTGGTGTGTATGTATTCAACATAATAGGAATGGACTCAGAACCAGATTTTCAAAAATTTTGCAGTAGGACAATGATTATGCTACAGAAAAATTAGTCTTCAAAATTAACTGGTTTGCATGTACTGTGTTTTAATAGTATTTAAAAAATAATCCTCATTGCACATCTCAAAAGATTTGCTGAGTTGGTAAATATTATGCTTGTTTGCCCTTCGGGACCTGGCATCTTTGCATATTTTCCTTTGATTGGAGCCACTATTTCATTTTGGGGAGGATTGTGTTTTTTCTCTGCAATTGGCTAGAATCATTGAAACTACATTTGAAATCTTCATCTAGAATGAAACTTTGTTGATTCTTGGTTAGTGGCCATTGTGAAAGAGCAAAGGAAAACATGGAAAGTGGAAAACTAATATGAAGAGTTGGGAGTTTTTTTAAAGTATCCTTGAGGATTGTTTCAGCATTTCTGCATGAATTGGTAATATTAGGCAACTGAAATGCATTGCACTATTGGAACCACAGAAAACACAATGTTAATTGTAGAAAAGCTTTCCAGTGTGAGGGTTTAAACATTTTGGTCCTTGTAAACTGATAAAAAAAATGAATGTCCCTTTTTATTTCATTATAGACCCGTCTTTATAAGAGTAGAGTACACTGTGTTGGAAATTGGTCTGACTTTTGTGGAGTTGTTGATGGAAAATTTGGTGGGCAGTTGATGAGAACTGCATTTCACTTTCAAAAAATTGCTTTACACTAATTTTGTAACAGTAACTATCTTAAATCCTGTCACCAATATGAAGTTTAATCTGGATTCATATGAAGTGGCTGCAAGATGGCATAGTAATAATTTCCTCACACAAAGCGATCCCAGCTGCTTAAATTTTATAAAGTAAAAAGTATTTGGAGCTTAAATATCAATGAAGAGATTGAATTGCTTTTATCAATACTGCACTTTAGGCTTAGGTTTCACTGGTAGATTATTTAATAAAAACAGAAACATTACATTTGCTAGAATGTCCTTAACGCTGGCAATAAAATTGATATTTTGATGTGAGAATGCTGACTGCATTAGACGAGTGTAATTGAAGACAGCCTGAGTCTATTTCATATTTTGCTGTATCCCTATGCCCATGTTGTTTATGAGTGGCATAAATTGGTTATGAACCCTTCACTAACCAATATATTTTTTGAATTTTTCCAACAGTGACCAGAACAGCAAATAATTATCCTCAAGGATACTGTATGCAAATTTCATACAATTTTAAAAAACAAATACTAATAGCATTTCATGTTACTGCAATATTGTAATTAAAAATTCAAGAACTTCCATTTCCCAACTATGCAAACTTTTGCTTGAGGCCTTCCGACCAGGATTCCTGCCTTCAATGTGTCTAAATGTTGTAAAGTATCTGTTGTCTAGCGGGTTTTTGTACAGTTTTTCTACAGATATTTTGATGTATAAAGCTTAAATGTGCAATTTAGCAGGGAGAAATTTTCAATTTGTATTAATTGGAGCTGTTACAATTTGAAATACTGTTGCTGAGAATACTACTGTAGGGCAAGCATTGCCCTTATTTTCAAGTGCAAAAGTTCAGCTGCTATAACTAAGATAACTTCTGTATTTTAAACTTAACTGACATTTATTTTACAGACGTTTTTTGCACTTGTGGCCCTCCTTTGCAAAGTCGTAGCAACAGAGACTCTCTGCAGAACAAAAAAGAAATCTAAATTTTAATGCACTCCTGTTCTTTATTCACACAAGTGCCAATCTGACCACGAGTCCAGGAAGATTTGTGTTTTTGTCTTGAACAATTTTAGTTTACTTGAATGTACACTTTTTTATGGATATGTGGAAACATGCTGCTCTTTATTTCTTAACTGCCACAAAGATATTACTTAGGTCAGATGAACATTGGGAAGTATTGCTGTACTTGTCCATTGATTCAACAGGTTTGGAATATAGTTGAGAATTAACCACCTACCAGAAAATCCAACTCTGTACGCCCATGGCCAGAATTTTTTATTTGCTATTTTGCAAACAGATGTAGGAGATTTAAAATTTTACAAATTTAGGCTTAAAAATGCATAACCAAAAGAAGTATTTTTATTTATTTTCATACATATTATGACAAGATTTTTTTTTAAACTTCGTCTTCTACAGATGTTTGCAAATTTAATGTCCATGTCCAAATTAATACTCTTCAAAACTTAAATAAAACTGGTTCTCTTTTTCCCACTAATTGATTTTGGGAGGATACATGACCACCCAAAATGCTTTTGACAGCAGACGGACTTGACAGTTAACTGTATGAATGTGTGAAATGACGGCACAACAGAACATTCACTTAAATGTACACGTGCACACAACACATGAACACATACACACACAAACTACAAACTTTGTTCCTTTGTTTAAACACTGTAAATGTACAAGTATAAAATAAATCTTGTTCCAAATCTACAATTTGTGTGTTACCTTTAACAGACTATTAAATTTGTAAAATCTTTGCAAGGGTATTATTTTCAAAATTAAACAATTTGCTTAGATTTCACCAAAATGAATGCATCATTTAAATATATTGTGTTTTAAATAACAATGTTAATACTGAAATTAATCTAAAGGAAAATCTAGGTTCCAATGGGAAGTTGCCAATGCTGCTAAGGTTGCTTTTGATCTTGGAACTGAAGTGGACACTTTTTTGCCCATTCACTGTGAATTTACAACAGACTTAAGTTGACCATGGATAATTTGACATATGTCTGTAATCAATGAGGCAATCCTGTTGTTTGAAAAAGTATTCCTGAACAGCTGGTCTGCCTTTCAATTGCTGCCCTCTAGGGTGCATGTACAGCATTTTTTGGAAGAGCTGGGGAGTAGGGCACAGGAACAGCCCCTTCAGCCCAGCATGTCTGTGCCAACCATGATGCCAGTCTAAACTAATCCCATCTGCCTGCACATTGTTTTTTTTCCCTCCATTCCCTACTTGTTCATGTGTCTGCCTAAATTACTTAACTATTGCTATTGTATTTGCTCCTACCACCTCCCCTGGCAGTGTGTTCCAGGCACCTGCCACTATCTGTGTGGAGAAAAAAATTTCCTCCCCCTCTCACTTAAACCTATGTTCTCTATTATTGTACATTTCCACCTTGGAAGAAAGACTCTCACTGTCTACCCTATCCATGCCTCTCATAATTTTATAAACTTCGATCAGGTTGCTCTCAACCTCTGCCACACCAGAGAAAGCAATCCAAGTTTGTCCCACTTCTCCTTACGACTAATACATTCCAATCCAGTGAACATTCTTCAGCACCCTCTCCAAAACATAGAACAATACAGCACAGGAACAGGTCCTTCAGCCCACAATGTTGTGCCAAACTAATTAAATTAGTTATTAAATGCCCAGCTAAATGAATCCTTTCTGCCTACACAATGTCCATATCTTTCCATTTATTTCATATTCATGTGCCAATCTAAGAGCCTCTTGAATGCCTCAATCTTATTTGCCTCCACCACCACCCCAGGCAACACATTCTAGGCACCCACCACTCTCTGTGTAAAAAAAAACTTGCTTCACACATCTCCTTTGAACTTACCCACTCTCACCTTAAATGCATGCCTTCTGGAATTAGACATTTCAACCCTGGGAAAAAGATACTAGCTATCTATCAATGCCCCTCATAATCTCATAAACCTCTATCAGATCTCCCCTCAGCCTCTGCTGCTCCAAACAACCTTAGTTTGTCCAACCTGTCCATATAGCAAATGCCCTCTAATCCAGGCAGCATCCTGGTAAACCACTTCTGTACCTTCTCCAAAGCCTCCACATCCTTACTATAATGGGGTGACCAGAACTGAATGCAATACTCCAGATGCGGCCTAACTTTATAAAGCTCCAACATAACCCCCCGACTCGAACTCAATTCCTCAACTAATAAAGGCAAGCATGCCATATGCCCTCTTTACCACTGTGTATCCACTTTCAGGGAGCTATGAACTTGGACCCCAAGATCCCTCTGCTCATCAACACTGTTAAGGGTCTTGCCATTAACAGTGTACTGTCCCTTTACATTTGATCTTCCAAAGTACAACATTTCACATTTGGCCAGGTTAAACTCTAGCTGCCGATATCTGCAACTGATCTGTATCCCGCTGTATCCTTTGCCCGTTTTCTGTGCTATCCACAACACCACCAATCTTCGTATCTATATATATATCACAAACAGCAGAGGTCCCAGTACAGATCTCCATGGAATACCACTAGTCACAGACCTCTAGCCAGAATAAGTCTCATTGGCCACTACCCTCTGTCTTCTATGGGCAAGCCAATTCTGAATCCAAACAGCCAATTCATTGTGGATCCCATGCATCTTAATCTTCTGGATGAGCCTCCCATGAGGGACCTTACCAAAATATACGTAGACAACATCCACAGCTCTACCTTCATCAATCACCCATCGTCACCACCTCGTAAAACTCAATCAAGTTAGTAAGACACGACTTGCCCCTCACAAAGCCATGTTGACTCTAATTATGCCACGGTTTTCTAATTGCTCATAAATCCTATCGCTAAGAATTCTCTCCAGTAACTTCCCTACCACTGACGTGAGACTCACCAGTCTATAGTTTCCAGGATTATCCATATTTTCCTTCTTGAATAATGGAACAATATTAGCTACTCGCTAGTCCTCCAGGACCTCCCCTGTGGCTAGAGAGGACTTGAAGATAATGGTCAAGGCCCCAGCAATCTCATCTCTTGCCTCTCCCAATAACCTGGGGTATATCCCATCAGGCCCTGGGGACTTATCCACCTTAATGTTTTCTAAGAGACTCAACACTACCTCCTAAATCTCGAAATGCCCCAGCATATTAGCACGTTCCACACGATGTCACTGTCCTCCACGTCCTTCTCCTTGGTAAGTACTGATGCAAAGTACTCATTTAGGATCTCACCCACATCCTCTACCTCTAAGCATATGTTCCCTCCTTTATCCTTGAGTGGTCCTACCCACTCTCTAGTTATTCCTCCTGCTCTTGATGTATGTATAGAATGCCTTGGGATTCTCTTTGATCCTACTTGCCAAGGATTTTTCACGGCCCTTCCTGGCTTTCTTAATTCCCTTCCTGAGTTCTTTTCTGGCTTCTTTATAATCCGCAAGGGTTCTGTTTGATTTTAGCTTCTTAAATGTTACATACGTTTCACCACCTCTCGCAACATCCAAGGTTCCCTTACCTTGCCATCCTTGACCTTTCTTCTTACTGGAACATATCTGTCCTGTACTCTTAAAAGAGTTGGTCTTTAAACACCCATCAATTTAATACTCTCCATACAAGACCCATACTTATCCTTACCTATAGCTATCTTAAAACTTGAGTTGTGGTCACTGTTCCCTAACTGTTCTCCCACTGAAAGGTCAGTCACCTGGCCAGGCTCATTACCCAACACCAGGTCCAATACGGCCTTTCTTATTGGACTATCTACATATTGATTTAAGAAACCCTTCTGAATGCACCAAACAAATTCTGCCCCATCTAAACTTCTTGCACTAAGGAGGTCCCAGTCTATATTAAGGAAGTTGAAGTCACCCACTACAACAACCCTGTTGTTTTTACACCTTTTCATTATCTGCCCTCATATCTGTTCCTCAATGTCCTGGCTATTGGGGGGGTGGAGGGGGTGCAGTATAATCCCATCAGAGTGATTGCACCCTTGTTATTTTTGAGTTCTACCCATACAGACTAAGTGGATGAGCCCTCCATTATGTCCCCTCTGAGTGCAGCTATGATATTGTCCCTGATTAACTTCCCCCCCCCCCCCCAACCCTTCTTACCTCCCTATCTTTTCTAAAACATCAAAACCCTGGAACATTAAGCATCCAGTCCTGTCCCTCTCTCAACCAAGTCTCGTTATGGCCACAACACCATAGTTCCATGTACTGATCCATGCTCTAAGTTTATCACCCTTACCCATAACACTCCTAGCATTAACAAGCACACACTTCAACCCATCCATCCCATCATTTCTATTACCTTGCTCCTGCCCGTTCTTCCTTATGGACTTACTGGTCATGACATCTACCTTTCTCTCAATCCCTCCACTTTCTGACCTGGTGCTCTGGTTCCCATCCCCCTGCCAAACTAGTTTAAACCCTCCTGAGCTGCACTAGCGAACCCTCTGGCCAGGATACTGGTTCCCTCCAGTTAAGATGGAAAAACCTCAATATCCTTCCTATAGGGCGGTGACCAGACCTTCAAACAATACTTCAAATGTAGCCTAGCCAAAGCTCCAATGTGACTGGCCAACTTTTTTAGTCAACGTTCTGACCAATGAAGGCAGGCATGCCTTCTTTATTGGCTAATTCATTCGTGTTGCCACTTTCAGGGAGCTAAGGACTTGCATCCCAAGATCACTCTCTATAACAATGCAGTTTTCAAAGGTATGAGGACTTGAAAGGCATAAGATAATTACAAGACCTTTGATGTTACTTGTGACAACTACTAATTTGTATGAAGATGTCTTGGAACATGTCCACATTGCAAAAGAGGTGCTGGTGGTCTTAAAGCATATGTAGGTGGATAAATCTTTGGGGCCTGACTACTGTATATCCTTGGATATTGTGGGAAGCCAGGGAATAAATTGCTGGGGCTCTGGCAGAGATCTTTACACCACCGTTAGCCGCAGCTGAGGTACTAGAAGTCTGTAGGGTGGCTAATGTTTAAGAAGGGCTGCAAAGACAAGCCAAAGAACTACAGGCCAGTGAGCCTAACATTATTGTAGAGGATTCTGAATGACAGGATCTATCTACATTTGAAAAGGCAAGGACTGATTAGGGAGAGTCAGCATAGCTTTGTGCATGGGAAATTGTGTCTCATAAATGTGATCGATTTTTTTGAAGACATGATCAAGAGGATTGACAAGGGCAGGGTGATTGATGATTTCTACATCAACTTTAGCAAGGCTAAACACCCCACATGATAGGCTCGTCCAGAAAGTTAGATCACATGGAATCCAGGGTGAGCTAGCCAATTGGCTTGGTGGTAGGAGTCAGATGGTGGAAGTGGAGAGCTGTTCTTTCAGATTGGAGGCCTGTCACTGGTGGTGTGCCGCAGGGATCTGTGTTGGGTCCCCTGTTTGTCATTTATATTAACGATTTGTATGAGAATGTAGGTAGCATGGTTCGTAAGTTTGCAGATGGCACCAAAATTGGTGGATAGTGAAGAAGGTTGTCTAGGAACTCGATCAATTTGGAAAGTGGGCCAAGGAGATAGCAGGATGGAATTTAACCCAGGCAAAATATGAAGTGATGGATTTTGGGAAGCACTGGAGGGTGTTGTGAAACAGAGGGACCTAGGGATACAAGTACACAGTTCCCTGAACGTGGCAACACAGGGTACTGAAAAAGACGTATCTGCCTCCACCACCTCCCCGGCAGCACATTCCAGGCACCTACAACTCGACATGTAAAGAGAAACTTCAAATTATAGCGCACAGAAAAAGGACCTTTGGCCCAATTCATCCATCCAAACCAAGGTGCCTATCTAAGCTGGTCCCAGTTGCTTGCATTTGGCTCAAATCCCTCTAAATCTTTCCTACCCATGTATCTGTCTAAATATTTTTTAAACATCGTAATTGTTCCCACCTCTACCACTTCCTCTGGCAGCTTATTCCAATACCCATCACCCTCTGTGGAAAAACTTGCTCCTGAGATCTTTAAATCATTCCCCTCTCATGGAAAATTTGTAGAACAGTGGACCGAGCAGTACAAATACATGGTTCGTAGACAGGATGGTAAGAAGGCTTTTGCCATGCTGGCCTTCATCAGTCAGGGCATTGAGTAGAGAAGTTGGGATGTTATGTTGCAGTTGTACAAGATGTTGGTGAGGCCACATTTGGAATATTGGGTTCAGTTTTGGTCACCCTACTGTAGGAAAGATGCCATTAAGCTGCAAAGAGTGCAGAGGAGATTTACGAGGATGCTGCCAGGACTCGAGGGACTGAGTTATGGTGAGAGGTTGAGCAGGTTGTGACTTCTTTCATTGCAGCGTGGGAAAATGAGGGGTGATCTTATAGAGGTGTATAAAATCATGAGGGGTACACATAGGGTGAATGTACATAGTCTTTTTCCCAGGGTTGGGGAATCAAGAACTAGAGGCCATAGGTGAGAGGGGAGAGATTTAATTGTAATCTGAGGTGCAACTTTTTCACCCAGAGGGTGGTCCATATATGGAACAAGCTGCCAGAGGAGTTGGTTGAGGCAGGTTAAATTAACACGTAAAAGACACTGGGACAGTATCTGGATAGGAAAGGTTTAGAGGGATGTGTGGGCAAATGGGACTAGCTATGATGAGCATCTTGGTTAGCATGGACCAGTTGAGCCGAAGGGCCTGTTTCTGTGCTGTATGTCTCTATACCAAATGTGGTAGAGATGGAAAAATCTGGAGAATGGAATAGGGGGTGGGAAGTACAGTATCGTCAAGCAATCTGTGGAGTGTGTAGACCTGGATGTTTGTCACTAGGTTAATCCTGAGATGGAAACAGAGATTTAGGAGGGAAAGAATCAAAGAAAGTGAGAGCAGGGGGAAATTGGCAGGAATAGTAATTAAAGTTTATAATTCAATATGAGTGTAGGAAGCTGTAGTAATGCAGTCATCAATATGAGGAAGAGTTGAGGGAGGGCACCCGAATAGGACTGAAAAAAAGACTAATCCACCATTCCCACAAAAAGGTAGGTGTAGCGTGGGCCCTTATGAGATCTCAGTGGTTTACCTTTCATCTGGAGAAGGTGAGCGGAGTTGAAGGAAAAAATCGATGTGAGGACATGTTCAGCCAGGTGAATGAGTGTCTTGCTGGAGGGAAACTCGTTGAGCCTGTGTTAGCCCCCATTGCTTGACACTAATTCTGAAACTCACTTTCACTCTGACACATCTGTCAGTGGCCTCCTGTGCTGTTAGCACAATGCTCCACATAAGCTTTAGAAACAGGAGCAAAAAGAGAAATCTGTGAAATTCACATTAACATTTAAAATGGAGGCATTATTAGCTGTTTTAATGGGCATAAAGATGGATAAATCCCCAGGGCCTGATAAGATGTATCCCAGGATGAGATGTGAGGCAAGGGAGGAGATTGCTCGAGCTGCTGATGGAGATATAGGTGAGGTGCTAGATGATCAGAACACAACAAATATGATAACCTTATTCAAAAAGGGTAGCAGGGAAAAGCTGTGAGGCCTGAGAGTCCAACAATGGTGGGAGGGAAATTAATGGAAAAAATTCTAAGGAACAGGATTAAATGACACTTGGCAAGGCAGGGATAGATGGTGTGAAATTATTGTGACAAAACAAGCTGCTGGAGGAACTCAGAGTCAGGCAGTATCTGTGGAGGCAAAAGGATAGTTGATGTTTCTGGTTGAGACCTGCACCAGGACTGAGAGTGTGAAGGGGAGGTAGCTAGTATAAAGAGGTGAGGGGGAGGGGTGAGGCAGAGGCTGGCAGGCAATGGGTGCATCCAGGTGAGGAAGGGTTGATAGGCAGATGGAGGGGGGATGGAGATAGAGACAGAGGCTGGGAGGTGATAGGTGGAGCCAACAAAGGGCTGCAGATGATGGAATCTGATGACAGAGGGTGATGAGTGGACCCAGAGGAGGAAGGGATTGAGGGCAGATGGGAACAGTAGGGGAGAGGGAACCAAGTGGGGAGTGTCTGGGTGATGGGCAGATGAATCAATTGTGGGAGGGGAAAGAAATGAGCTAACAGGAATAGGGGAGAGCAGGGTCGTTGCAAAGAAGTGGGTGTGTGAGAGGCCTTGGGTGGATCAGAAGGAGAAAGGGACAGAGGGAGCAGGTTACCTGAAATTGAAGAATTCAGTGTTCATGCCATTGGATTGGAGACTATTCAGGAGGAATGTGAGGTGCTTTTTCTCTAGCTTGCACTTGGCCTCACCCTGGCAGTGGAGAAGGCTGAGGACAGACAGGATAGTATGGGAAGTGGAATTGAAATGACATGCAACTGGCACCTCAAGATGGCCATTGTGGACAGAGCACAGGTACCCTGCAAAACGGTCACCCAGTCTGCGTTTCATCTCGCTGATGTAGAGGCAACTTCAGTAGCACAGAATACAGTAAAGTCAATAGAGTCGTACAGCATGGAAACAGGCCCTTTGGTCCAACTGATCCATACCAACCAAGATTGCCATCCAAGCTAGTCCCATTTGTCCATGTTTGGCCCATATCCCTCTAAATCTTTCCTATCCGAGTACCTTTTAAATATTGTTCATCTACCATCTCAACCACTTCCTCTGGCAGCTCATTCCATAAACTGGGTGAAAAAGTTGTCCCTCAGGTTCCTATGAAATTTCTCCCCTCTCACCGTAAACCCATACCCTCTAGTTCTTGATTTCCCAATCCGGGAAAAAGACAGTGTGCATTCAGCTTACCTATGCCCCTCATAACTTTATACATCTCTATAAGATCACAGCTCATTCTCCTACACTCCAATGAAAAAAGTCCCAACCTGCTCAACCCCTCTCCATAACTCAGTCCCTCAAGTCCCAGCAACATCCTTGTAAATCTCCTCTGCGTGCTTTTCAGCTTAAAGATCAAGCAAATCCCCGGAGGAGTACAAGGGATGCAGGAATGTACTCAAGAAGGAAATCAGGAGGGCAAAAAGGGGGCATGAGATAACTTTGGCAGAGAAGGTTAATGAAAATCCAAAGAAATTGTATATTAAGGATAAAAGAGATAGAGAATAGGGCCTCTCAAAGACCAAAGGGGACACCTTTTGTGTGGAGCCACGGGAGATGGGAAAGGTCCTTAATGTATATTTCTCCTCTGTTTTTACCGTGGAGAAAGACATGAAGACTTTGGAACTAGGAAAAGTAAATGGGGAGGTCTTGGGGAAAGTCTGCATTACAGTAGAGGAGGTGCTGGATGTCTTAAAAGGTATGAAGGTAGACAAATCTCCAGGGCCTGACCAGGTATATCCAAGAACACTGTCAGAGGCTAGAGGAGAAATTGCGGAGCCCTGGCTTAGATAGTTGTATCATCATTAGCCACGGGTGAGGTGCTGGTAGACTGGAGGGTAGCGAATGTTGTGCCTTTATTAAAGAAGGGCAGAAATAAAAAACCTGGGAATTATGGACCAGTAAGTCTAACATCTGTGGTAGGTATGTTACTGGAGAAGATTCTGAGGGATAAGATATACATACATTTGGAAAGACAGGAGTTAATTAATGGTAGTCAGCATGGCTTTGTGTATGGGAGATCATGTCTTACAAACTCAATTGAATTTTGGATGATATGACCAAGAAAGTTGATGAGGGCAGGGCAGTAGACATGGTTTATTCGGTAAGGCCTTTGATAAGGTTCCACATGGTAGGCTGCTGTGGAAGGTTGGATCACATGGAATCCAGGACGAGCTAGCTAATTGGATACACAATTGTCTTGATGGCAGAAAGCAGAGGGTGATGGTGGAAGGTTGTCTCTCAGACTGGAGGCCCGTAACTAGTGGTGTGCCTCATGGGTCGGTGCTGGGCACATTGTTATTTGTCATCTAAATCAACGATTTGGAAAAGAATGTACAAGGCATGGTTAGTAAGTTAGCAGATGACACTAAAATAGGTGGTATAGTGGACAATGAAGGTTAACAAAAATTACAGGGGGATCTTGATCAGCTGAATAAATGGGCTGAGGAATGGCAAATGGAGTTTAATTCGGATAAGTGCGAGGTGTTGCATTTTGGAAAGTCAAGTCCAGGTAGGGCTTTCACAGTGAACAGCAGGGCCCTGGGGAGTGTTGCAGAACAGAGGGACCTTGGAGTACAAGTACACAGTTCCCTGAAAGTGGAGTCACGGGTAGACAAGGTGGTGAAGAAGGCTTTTGGCACGCTGGCCTTCAGAGGTCAGGGCATTGAGTATAAAAGTCGGGAGGTAATGGTGCAGTTGTACAGGACACTGGTGAGGCTGCACTTGGAGTACTGTGTTTAGTTTTGGTCACCTTGTTATAGGAAAGATGATACGAAACTGGAAAGAGTGCAGAAAAGATTCACAAGGATGCTGCCAGGAGCTGAGGGACTGAGTTATAGGTAGAGGTTGGACAGGCTAGGACTTTATTCCTTAGAGTGTAGGAGACTGAGGGGTGATCTTATAGAGGTGCATAAAATCATGAGGGGCATAGATAGGGTGAATGCACTCAGGGAAATAAAGAACTAGAGAGCCTAGGTTTAAGGTGAGAAGGAAAAGATTTAATAGGAACAAAGAATGTACAAGGTAAGTTCCTATTTTTTTCCCACATACAAAGGCTGGTATCTATGTAGAATCAGCTGCCAGAGGAAGTGATTGAAGTAGCTACAATAACAACTTTTAAAAAGACAGTTGGGCAAGTACATGGATTGGAAAGGTTTAGAAGGTGATGGGCTAAATGCTGGCAAATGTGACTAGCTTGGATGGGGCATCTTGGTCAGCATGGACTAGTTCGGCCGAAGGACCTGTTTCTGTGCTCTATGACTTAATGGCATCTTTCCTTTAGCAGGGTGGCCAAAACTGAAGACAATATTCCAAATGCAACCTCACCAAATTCTTGTACAACACCATAAAATCCCAATGTAGACAAGGCTGGAGGTGGTGCAAATGAACATCTGCCTCACCTGGAAGAACTGTGAGTGGTGAGGTGGTGGTGAGGAAGGAGGTGGAGGGACAGGTGTTGCACCTCCTCTAGCTGTGGGAAAGTGTCTGGGGAGTCGGAGGGATGGGTGGGGAGGGATGAACGAACCAGAGAGTCACGGAGAGTGGTCTCTGTGGAAAGCAGAAAGGGATGGGGAGGGGAAGATGTGGCTGGTGGTGGCATCGCATTGCAGTTAGTGGAAAAGACAAACAATGATGTGCTGGATGTGGAGGTTGGTGGGTGAAAGGCAAGAGCCAAGGGAGACACAAGAGACTGCAGATGCTAGAACAATCTTCTGGAGGAACTCAGCACAGTGAGCAGCATTTGTGGGGTGGGGTGGGGTGGAGTGGCGGGTGGAAGGAATTGTCAGTGTTGAGAACCTAAATCCTGTATCAGGACTGAGAGTAGAGAGGCGAGACAGCCAGTATAAAGGGGAGAGAGGGAGTGATGAAACAGGAGGTCAAAGTGATTGGTGGACTGAAGAGGGAGGAAACACGATGGACAGGTTGTACCAGGTAATGGAGGGGAGAGGGGGTGGAGTTGGGAGACAGAAGCAGGTGGATGATAGATGGAGGTAGACAAAGAGAGAGAGAAAAACTGAGAGGCAGATGGAGCGAGGTGGGGGAGGGGACGGTGAAGGTTGGTGGCAGCTGCTGGAGGGAGAGATGCAGGAACACAAAGGGCTATGGGCTCTCCGTTTCTTTCTAGAACATAGTTTCAAACAGTTCCTCTCTAAATCATTACTATGACTTCAAAACTATAATTTCAAGCAAACTCATCTCCAAACTCCTAGATCTGGGACTCAACACCTCCCTCTGCAACTGGATCCTTGACCAACGGACCACAATCAGTGAGGATAGGCAGCAACACCTCTGCCACAATTATTATCAACACTGGTGCCCCACAAGGCTGTGTTCTCAGCCCCCTGCTCTACTCCCTATACACTCATGACTGCGTGGCCAGATTCTGCTCTAACTCCATCTACAAGTTTGCAGATGATACCACCGTAGTGGGCCATATCTCAAATAACAATGAGTTGGAGTACAGGAAGGAGATAGAGAGCTTAGTGACATGGTGTCATGACAACAACCTTTCCCTCAATGTCAGCAAAACAAAAGAGCTGGTCATTGATTTCAGAAAGGGGGTGGTGTACATGCACCTGTCTACATCAATGGTGCTGAGGTCAAGAGGGTTGAAAGTTTCAAGTTCCTAAGAGTGAACGTCACCAATAGCCTCTCTTGGTCCAACCACGTAGACACCACAGCCACAAAAGGTCACCTCTTCTTCCTCAGGAGTCTAAAGAAATTTGGCATGTCCCCTTTGACCCTCACGAATTTTTATCAATGCACCACCGAATGCATGCTATCCAGATGCATCAGAGCTTGGTACGGCAACTGCTCTGCCCCTAACCACAAGAAACTGCAAAGTTGTGGACACAGCTCAGCACATCATGGATATCAGCCTCCCCTCCATGGATTCTGTCTGCATTCTCGCTGCCTCAGTAAAGGAGCCAGCATAATGAAAGACCCCACCCACCCTGGACATTCTCTCTTCTCCCCCCTCTCATCAGACAGAAGATACAGAAGCCTGAAAGGACATACCACCAGACTCAAGGACAGCTTCTATCCTGCTGTTATAAGACTGTTGAACAGTTCCCTAGTATGATACGATGGACTCTTGACCTCACAATCTACCTCGTTATGACCTTACATCTTGTTGCCTACCTGCACTGCACTTTCTATGTAACTGTAACACTTTATTCTGCATTCTGTTATTGTTTTCCTTTGCACTACGTCAATGCCACTGACGTGACGAAATGATGTATATGGATGGCATGCAAAACACAATAATAAACCAATTTACCAATGTTTTATAAAGTTGTACTAAGACCTCCTGCTATTTATACTCCCTGCTAATGAAGGCAAATATCCTGTATGGCTTCTTCACCTTCCTATCTACCTGTGCTGCCACATTCAGGGATTTTTGGACTTGTACATGAAGGTCCCTTTGTTCAATACTCCCCAAGGATCTACCATTCAGGGCAGAGCCTATCCTTATTAGACCCTGAAAAAATGCATCACCTCACATTTACCAGGATTAAATTTCATCTGCCATTTCTCTGCCCAATTTACCAGCTGATTAATATCATTCTGTATTTTAAGATTACCATCCTCACTACCAACACCATCAATTTTTGAGTCACTTCCAGTTGTTACTGTGTATAATAAACAGCAAAGGCCCCAGCACTGATCCTTCTGGTCCAATCACAGAAGCAACCCTCCACCATCACCCTTTGTCTCCTATTAGCATGCCAGTTTTTGATCTAATTTGCCAACTTGCCTTGGATCCCATGGGCTCTAACCTTTAGGACCAGTCTTCCAACTGTGGTCTTGTCAAAAGCTATAATGATGTCTATGTAGACATCAACTGCACTGCGCTCACTATATATGTAGTTATCTCTTCAAAAAAGCTTAATTAGTCAGACAGGATCTTCCACCAACAAATCCATGCTGACAGAGAAGACTGCAGATGCTGGGATCTGGAGAGGAATCAAAAAAGAAGTTGTTCAGGGTGAGAACAAGTTCGGACAGACAGAGGAGAGTAAAATTGGTAAATTGGTTTATTATTGTCACACGTACCGAGGTACAGTAAAAAAAAACTTGTCTTGCATACCATTCATACAGATCAATTCACAGGGAGTAGGGGCAGAGAATGCAGCCTTGTGAGGCATCAGTGTTGAGGATAATCATGGCAGAGGTGTTGCTGCTGCCACTCCACCTCCCACCACCACACTTTAAACCCTCCCTAGTAGCTCTAGCAAATCTGCCTGTCAGGATATTGTTTGCCCTCCAGTTCAGGTGCAACCCATCCCTCTTATATTCAGGTCACCTCTGTCCCAGAAGAGATCCCAATGTTCCACAAATCTGAATCCCTACCCTCTGCACCAACTCTTCAGCCACGCATTCACCCACCATATCCTCCTATTCTTACACTTGCTGGCTCGTGGCACAGGGAATAATCCAGAGATTACTACCCTCAAGGTCCTTCATTTTAACCTCTTTACTAACTCCCTATATTCATTCTGCAGGACCTCCTCCCTTTTATTGCCCGAGGTCATTTGTGCCAATATACACAGGGGTAGTGGTGGGAGCAAATACGATAGTGGCATTTAACACATTGAACCATAGAACCATACAGCACAAAACAGGCCCTTCGGCCCACCATGTTGTGCCGTCCATCAGACCACCCTCACACTACCTAACCCCTTCCTCCCGCATATCCCCCCATCCCACACTCCTCCATATGCCTATCCAACAAGCTCTTGAACCTGTTCAATGTATCTGCCTCCACCACCACCCCAGGCGGTGCATTCCATGCACCAACCACTCTCTGGGTGAAAAACCTCCCCCTGACATCTCCCCTGAACCTCCCACCCATAACCTTAAAGCCATGCCCTCTTGTCTTGAGCATTGGTGCCCTGGGAAGGAGGCACTGGCTGTCTACTCTATCTATTCCTCTCAATATTTTATATACCTCTATCATGTCTCCTCTCATCCTCCTCCTTTCCAGTGAATAAAGCCCTAACACCTTAAGCCTCTCCTCATATTCCATACACTCTAATCCAGGCAGCATCCTGGTAAATCTCCTCTGCACCCCCTCCAACGCCTCCACATCCTTCCTATAATGAGGCGACCAGAACTGAACACAGTACTCTAAGTGTGGTCTAACTAGAGTTTTGTAAAGCTGCATCATCACCTCGCGGCTCTTAAACTCAGTCCCGCGACTTATGAAAGCTAACATCCCATTGGCCTTCTTAACTGTTCTTTCTACCTGTGAGGCAACTTTCAATGAACTGTGAATATGAACCCCCAGATCCCTCTGCTCCTCCACACTGCCAAGTATCTTGCCATTTACCCAGTACTCTGCCCTGGAGTTTGTCCTTCCAAAGTGTACCACCTCACACTTCTGCGGATTGAACTCCATCTGCCACTTGTCAGCCCAGCTCTGCATCCTATCAATATCCCTCTGTAAGCTCCGACAGCCCTCCACACTATCCACAACACCGCTGATCTTAGTGTCGTCCGCAAACTTACTAACCCAGCCCTCCACCCCCTCATCTAAGTCATCTATAAATATCACAAAAAGTGGAGGTCCCAGAACCGATCCCTGCAGGACACCACTAGTCACTGCCTTCCAATCTGAGGGCACTCCTTCCACCACAACCCTCTGCTTTCTACATGCAAGCCAATTCCTAATCCACACAGCCAAGCTTCCTTGGATCCCTTGGCCTCTGACCTTCTGAAGAAGCCTACCATGAGGAACCTTATCAAACGCCTTACTAAAATCCATGTGAACCACATCCACCGCACTGCCCTCATCAATCTTCCTGGTCTCCTCCTCAAAGAACTCTATCAGGCTTGTGAGGCAAGATCTTCCCTTCACAAAGCCATGCTGGCTGTCCCTAATCAGTCCATGATTCTCTAGGTGTTCATAAATCCTATCCCTTAGAATCCTTTCTAACAACTTACCCACCACAGACGTAAGGCTCACTGGTCTATGATTCCCTGGACTATCCCTATTACCTTTTTTGAACAAGGGGACAACATTCGCAACCCTCCAATCCTCTGGCACCATCCCCGTGGACAACGAGGACTCAAAGATCCTTACCAGCGGTTCAACAATCTCCTCCCTAGCCTCTTGAAGCAGCCTGGGGAAAATCCTGTCAGGCCCTGGAGATTTATCTGTCTTAATATTATTTAACAACTTCAACACATCCTCTCTCTTGATATCTACAACCTCGAGAACATTACCCCTACCAGCACTCCCTTCCGCGTCATCAAGACCCCTCTCCCTGGTGAATACCGAAGAGAAGTACTCATTGAGAACTTCTCCCACTTCCGCCGCCTCCAGGCAAATTCTCCCACCTTTGTCCTTAATCGGACCTACCCTTTACCCTAGCCATCCTCCTACCCTTCACGTACTTGAAAAAGGCCTTGGGATTTTTCTTAACCCTACTAGCCAACGCCTTTTCATGTCCCCTTCTAGCTCTCCTCAGCCCTTTCTTAAGTTCCTTCCTCGCTACCCTATATTCCTCACGGGCCCTGTCTGAACCTTGCTGCTTATACCTCATGTACGCTACCTTCTTCTCCCTAACAAGTCATTCCACCTCTCTTGTCACCCACGGTTCCTTCACCCTGCCATTCTTTCTCTGCCTCACCGGGACATATTTATCCCTAACATCCTGCATAAGATCCCTGAACATCGACCACATCTCCATGGTACATTTTTCTTCAAAAAGGACATCCCAATTTACACTCCCAAGTTCTCTCCTTATAGCCTCATAGTTCGCCCTTCCCCAATTAAAAAACCTCTTGTCCTCTCTGCACCTGTCCCTGTCCATGACAATTTTAAAGGTTATGGAGCAATGGTCACTGTCCCCCAAATGCTCACCCACCAATAGATCCTTCACCTGTCCCGGTTCATTTCCTAAAACTAGATCTAACATGGCATTCCCTCTAGTCAGCCTGTCAACATACTGCATCAGGAATCCCTCCTGGACAAATTTAACAAATTCCGTCCCATCTAAACCTTTGGCACTAAGCAGGTTCCAGTCTATATCTGGGAAGTTGAAGTCTCCCATTATAACAACCCTGTTATTTTTGCTTCTCTCCAAACACTGCCAGCCAATCTGCTCCTCTATATCTCTGCTACCGGGGGGCCTATAGAATACTCCTAGTAGAGTAACTGCTCCTTTCTTGTTCCTTAATTCCACCCATACGGACTCTAGAGATGATCCTTCTACAACATCCATCTTTTCCACAGCCGTAACAGTGTCCCTGACCAGTATCGCCACCCCTCCTCCTCTTCTCCCCCCCTCCCTATCCCTCTTAAAACACCGAAAACCAGGATTATTCAATATCCACTCCTCTCCTGATGTCAGCCATGTCTCAGTAATAGCCACTATATCATAGTCCCATAAAACATAGAACAGTACAGCACAGTCCAAGCCCTTCGGCCCATGGCGTTGTGCCGACCTATATAAACTTACTCCACTTCCTCATCCAGGTCATTTATAAAAATCACAAAGAGCAGAGGTGGGTTAGTAATTTTGCAGATGACATGAAGTTTGGTGGTGTGGATAGGGTAGAAGGTTGTTGTAGGTTACAGTGGGATATAGACAGGATGCAGAGCTGGATAGAGAAATGGCAGATGGAATTAAATCTGGAGAAGTGTGAACAAGTGAACAGGTCCCTGCGGAACACCATTAGTCACCAACCTCCACGCAGAACACGCTCCATCTACTACCACCCTCTACCTTCTGTGGGCAAGCCAATTCTGAATCCATGCAGCCAAGTTTCCATGGATCCTATGCCTCATGATGTTCTGGATGAGTCTAACATGAGGAACCTTGTCAAGTGCCTTACTTACAGCACATCCACCACTCTACCTTCATCAATTTGTTTTGTCACCTCCTAGAAAAACTCAATTAAGCTCGTGAGGCACGACCTGTCCCTCACAAAGCCATGCTGACTATCCCTAGTAAGACCATGCTTCTCCAAATGCTCATAAATCCTGTCCCTAAGAATCCTCTCTAATAGTTTGCATACCCACTGATGGAAGAATCACTGGTCTATAATTCCCAGGATTATCCCTGTTACCTTTCTTGAACAAGGGAACAACATTAGCCATCCTCCAATCCTCTGGTACCACTCCTGTGGCCAGGGAGGATGCAAATACCATCGTCAATGCCCCAGCAATCTCTTCCCTCGCTTCCTGTAGTAACCTGGGGTATATCCCATCCAGTCCCAGAGACTTATCTATCCTAACGTTTTTCAGAAGCTCCAACACTACCTCTTTCTTAACCTCAACATGCTCCAGTACATTAGCTTGTTCTACGCTGACCTCACATTTGTCAAAGTCTCTCTCCCCAGTGAACACTGAAGCAAAGTATTCATTGAGGACCTCCCCTACCTCCAGGCACATTTCTCCCTTTATCTCTGAGTGGTCCTACCCTCACTCTAGTCATCCTCCTGTTGTTCACGTATGTGTAGAACACCTTGGGGTTTTCCTTAATCCTACTCACCAAGGCCTTCTCATGCCCCCTTCTAGCTCTACCAAGTCCCTTCTTAAGTTCCTTCCTGGATACCTTATAACTCTCAAGAGCCCTGTCTGATTTTTGCTTCCTAAACCTTAACTTTGCTTCCTTTTACCTCCTGACCAAATGTTCCGCCTCGCTTGTCAACCATGGTTCCTTCACCTGACCATCCTTTTCCTATCTCAGTGGGACAAACGTAAGGGCTCTGGAGAGTTACAAGGTAGCCAGGAGGGAGCTTAAGAATGGACTTAGGAGAGCTAGAAGGGGGCATGAGAAGGCCTTGGCGAGTAGGATCAAGGAAAACCCCAAGGCGTTCTACAGGTATGTGAAGAATAAGAGGATGACTAGAGTGAAGGTAGGACCAATCAGGGATAAAAGAGGAAACATGAGCCTGGAGTTGGAAGAGGTAGGGGAGGTCCTTAATGAATACTTCGCTTTGGTATTCACCAGAAAAAGAGACCTTGACGTTTGTGAGGATGACGTACGACAGACCAATATGCTAGGGCATGTCGATGTGAGGAAAGACAATGTGTTAGAACTATTGAAAAACATTAGGATAGATAAGTCACCAGGGCTGGACGGGATATATCCAAGGTTATTATGGGAAGCGAGGGAAGAGATTGCTGTGCCTTTGGCGACGATCTTTGCATCCTCACTGGCCACAGGAGTAGTGCCAGATGATTGGAGGGTGGCAAATGTTGTTCCTTTGTTTAAGAAAGGAAGTAGGGATAACCCTGGGAATTACAGACCAGTGAGTCTTACTTCAGTGGTGGGCAAATTACTGGAGAACGTTCTTGGAGACAGGATTTACGGGCATTTAGAGAAGCATAGGCTGATTAGGGACAGTCAGCATGGCTTCGTGTGGGGCAGGTTGTGCCTCACGAGCCTGATTGAATTCTTGGAGGATGTGACAAGGTACATTGATGAAGGTAGAGCAGTGGATGTGGTGTACATGGATTTTAGTAAGGCATTTGATAAGGTTTCTCATGGAAGGCTTATTCAGAAAGTGAGGAAGCATGGGATCCAGGGAAACTTGGCTGTGTGGATTCAGAATTGGCTTGCCCATAGAAGACAGAGAAGTGGCAGATGGAGTTGAACCCGGAAAAGTGTGAAGTGATACACTTCAGGGAGATCGAATTCGAAGGCAGAATACAAGGTTACTGGCAGGACTCTTAGCAGTGTGGAGGAACAGAGGGATCTTGGGGTCCACGTCCATAGATCCCTCAAGGTTGCCGCACAGGTCGATAGGGTTGTTAAGGAGGCGTATGGAGTGTTGGCTTTCATTAGTCGGGGTATTGAGTTCAAGAGCCACAAGGTGGTGTTGCAACTCTATGGAGCTCTGGTCAGACCACACTTAGAATATCACATTCAGTTCTGCTTGCCTCATTATAGAAAGGATGTGGAAGCTTTAGAGAGGAGATTTACCAGGATGTTGCCTGGATTGGAGAGCATGTCTTATGAGGATAGGTTGAGTGAGCTAGGGCTTTTCCCTTTGGAGAGAAGGAGGATGTGAGGTGATTTGATAGAGGTGTACAAGATGATAAGAGGCATAGATTGAGTGGACAGTCAGAGACTTTTTCCCAGGGCGACAATGGCTAACATGAGGGGTCATAATTTTAAGGTGATTGGGGGAAGGTATAAGGAGGATGTCAGGGGTAAGTTTTTTTTTACACAGAGAGTGGTGGGTGCGTGGAACGCACTGCCGGCAGAGGTTGTGGGGGCAGATATATTAGGGACAATAAGAGACTCTTAGATAGACACATAAATGATAGAAAAATAGGGTGATATGTGGGAGGGAAGGGTTAGATAGATCTTAGAGCAGGATAAAATGTTAGCACACAATTGTGGGCCAAAGGGCCTGTACTGTAGTGTTCTATGTTCTATCCAGAACCCCATGTAAATAGTCCCTAAACAACCTCCACATTTCTGCTGTGCATTTCCCCGAGAACATCTGTTCCCAATTTACACTCCCAAGTTCTGCCTAATAACATTGTAATTAGCCCTCTCCCAGTATCGTCCATATAGTCTTTCCCATATCGTCTGCTCCTATCCTTGCCCATGGCTATGCTAAAGATCAGGGAGTTGTGGTCACTATCTCCAAAACCCTCGCCCACCAAGAGGTCTGTCACCTGACCAGGTTCATTGCATATTACTAGATCCAGTATGGCCTCTCCTCTAGTTGGCCTGTCCATATACTGTATCAGGAATCCTTCCTGGACACACATAACAAATTCTGCCCCATCTAAACTTTTTGCGCTCAGGAGGTGCCAATCAATATTAGGGAAGTTGAAGTCACCCATGGCCACAACCGTGTTATTTTTGCACCTTTCCGAAATCCACCTACTTACCTGCTCCTCAGTGTCCCGGTTGCTATTGGGGGGCCTATAGAATACTCCAAATCGAGTGATTGCTCCCTTCCTGTTTCTGACTTCCGCCCACAATGCCCAAGTAGATGATCCCTCCACGACGTCCTTCCTTTCTGCCGCTGTGACACCATCCCTGATTAGCAATGCCACCCCTCCCCTCTTTTAACTCCTACCCTATCCCTTTTGAAACACCTAAACTCCAGAACATCAAGAGCCAATCCAAGCTACTCCCATTTGCCCGTGTTTGGCCCATATCCCTCTAAACCTCTGTCGCGCTGAGGTCAGACGCAGGTTGGAGGAATAACACCTCATATTCTGCCATGGAAGCCTCCAACCTGACAGCATCAACGTCGATTTCTCTAACTTCTGGTTACCTGTCCCCCTATCCCCCTCCCTCCCCTCTATCCCCCAACCCCCCCTCTATCCCCGAACCCTCTAGGGGGAGGGGGAGGGGTGGAGGGGGGAGGGTGGAGGGGGAGGGGAAGGGAAGGGGGAGGGGAGGGGTGGAGGGGGGGAGGGGAAGGGGAGGGGGAGGGGAGGGGGGAGGGGTGTTGATGATACGCCCCCATCCCACTGTTACTGAATCACGTGCAGACGGCACCAGGTACCGACGTTCCCGGTCGGGCCGCCAGTCTCGGTGAAGAATGAACGTTTCTGGACAGCAGCCCCTCCCTCCTCCTCCTCCTCCCCCCTCCTCCCTCCTCCTCCCCCCTCCTCCTTCCCCCCCTCCTCCTCCTCCCCCTCCTCCTCCCCTCCTCCCCCTCCCCCCCTCCTCCCCCCCTCCCCCTCCCCCCCTCCTCCCCCCCTCCCCCTCCCCCCTCCTCCCCCCCTCCCCCTCCCCCCCCTCCTCCCCCCCCCTCCTCCCCCCCCCTCCTCCCCCCCCCTCCTCCCCCCCCCTCCCCCCCCCTCCTCCCCCCCTCCCCCTCCCTCCCCCTCCCCCCCCCTCCTCCCCCCCCTCCCCCTCCCTCCCCCTCCCCCCCCTCCTCCTCCCTCCCCCTCCCCCCCCTCCTCCTCCCTCCCCCTCCCCCCTCCCCCCCTCCTCCCCCCCTCCCCCTCCCCCCCCTCCTCCTCCCACCTCCCCCTCCCCCCCCTCCTCCCACCCCTCCCCTCCCCTCCCTTCCTCCCCCCCTCCTCCTCTCCCCTCCCCCCTCCTCCTCTCCCCCCTCCCTCCTCCTCCCCTCTCTTCCTCCCCTCCCCTCTCTTCCTCCCCTCCCTTCTCTTCCCCTCCCCCCTCCCTTCTCTTCCTCCCCTCCCCCCTCCCTTCTCCTCTCCCCCCCTCCTCCTCCCCCTCCCCCCTCCCTCCTCCTCCCCCTCCCCCCCTCCCTCCTCCTCCCCCTCCCCCCCTCCCCCCTCCCTCCTCCTCCCCCTCCCCCCCTCCCTCCTCCTCCCCCTCCCCCCCTCCCTCCTCCTCCCCCTCCCTCCTCCTCCCCCTCCCCCCTCCCTCCTCCCTCCTCCCCCCCCCCTCCCTCCCCCTCCCCCCCTCCCTCCTCCCCCTACCCCTTCCCTCCTCCCCCTACCCCCTCCCCTACCCCCACCCTCCTCCCCCTACCCCTTCCCTCCTCCCCCTCCCCCCCTCCCTCCTCCCCCTCCCCCCCTCCCTCCTCCCCCTCCCCCCCTCCCTCCTCCTCCTCCCCCCCTCCCTCCTCCTCCTCCCCCTCCCCCCCTCCCTCCTCCTCCTCCCCCTCCCCCCCTCCCTCCTCCTCCTCCCCCTCCCCCCTCCCTCCTCCTCCTCCTCCCCCCCCTCCCCCCCTCCCTCCTCCTCCTCCTCCTCCTCCTCCCCCTCCCCCCTCCCTCCTCCTCCTCCTCCTCCTCCCCCTCCCCCCCTCCCCCCCTCCCTCCTCCCCCTCCCCCCCTCCTCCTCCTCCTCCTCCCCCTCCCCCCTCCTCCTCCTCCCCCCTCCTCCTCCTCCCCCTCCCCCCTCCTCCTCCCCCTCCTCCCCCCCCCCCCCGGTCCCCTCCCCCCTCCGCCGTGAGTGCGATTGTGAATTGGCAGCACCGTGCGCCCTGATTGGTTAATATAAAGGAGTCTGCGCAATGACGTGGAATCACTTCCGGTCCTAACTGTGGGGGAAATTCTGGTGCGGAATAAAAATAACCGGTGAGGCCGGGAGCGGGGCCCGGGGTCCGGGGAGCGGGGAGCCGGGAGCCGGGGGGAGGAGGAAAGTCCGGGCCCGGAGCGGGGGAGGGAGTGAGGGTCGGGCCGGGCCGGGCCGGGCCGGGCCCCGGGGTTGTGGGGGAGGTGGTGGGGGGGAGTGAGGGCCGGGCCCTGGAGGGGGGGGGGGAGTGAGGGCCGGGCCCTGGAGGGGGGGGGGGGAGTGAGGGCCGGGCCCTGGAGGGGGGGGGGGAGTGAGGGCCGGGCCCTGGAGGGGGGGGGGGAGTGAGGGCCGGCCCCGGCCCCGGCCCCGGCCCCGGCCCCGGCCCCGGGGGCTGGGGTTGGGAGGGGCTGGGGAGGGCCTTTGCGCTGTTGCTCGGCGTCAGCGTCGGTCACCGAGGGCCCTGGGGCGAGGTGGTTACCGGAGGACGGGCTGTGGACGGTCTCGGGCTTCAGGCCTGAGCCGCTTCCACCTTCTTGTCCAAAAGTTGTTCAACGCCGTCTTCTCCCGGTGTGGATCGGATTTTCTTTGCATCTTTCAGCACCGTTAAGGAATTGTGAATTTATCCGCTCCGTCCTTTCCCCTCTCATTTACTTTCCTGGTTTCCGACCATTTTCATCTTATCGGGTAAAGTCCTGTATAAATATTCCCAGTGATAATCGAGTGAAACTTCCTTCAGTCTCCACCGGTTATCATTGGATAGCTGCTCCCAGTTCCGTTTACACTGGTTGTGTACGGGGTCGAAGAAAAATTACAGCGTGGGAGAATTTGGCCCATCATGGCTGTGGGAATTTAAAATGACTTAATCCCACTTTCCAGCTCTGGAATTAAAGCCTGTTGGTCGTGGCCCTTCAAGTATACGTACACTTGCTGTTTATATGTGGTGAGGGTTTTTGCTTCGACTACTCTTTCTGCCAGTGAGTTCTGGACCCCTAGCACCCTTATTTTTCCTTTTCTCTCTAAACCTCCTACCAATCTATACATCTTTAAATCTATCCTTTCTTTTTGCCTGTCAACTCAGTGATATAGTCCTTTCCTATTTACTCACAGAGGATCTTCATAATTCAGTTAAATCTCGTAATCATAGTCCATATCTGTACCATGGATATAAATAGAAAGGAGGTTGCATTAGGGTGTTAAGAAGTAGGACTTCAAAGGTTTACTTTTCTGTTCCCCGATCCTGGAAAAAAGACTGCTCGCCCTATCTGTGCCCCTCAGGATTACTACTAGTGCCACAAACAGGGTTTAAACTAGATTGGCAGGGTTGTGGGATCCAAAGCAGAAGTAAGGCACATAGGAGGCTGGAAGTTGAGGCAGAATTCATTGACAGTAAGGTCAGTAGATGAGGCAGGTAACAGCATGGCAGGGAGTGAGGAAAGACTGTTGGATTAAATTGCATTTATTTCAATGCAAGAGGTTTGATAGGTAAGGCAGATGAACTCTGGGCACAGATAGCTACATTGGACTGGGATACTACAGTCATTACAGAAATGTGGGTAAGGAAGGGACAGGACTGGCAGTTACTGTCCCAGGGTACAGGCGCTATAGGCAGGATAGAGGTGGGGGGTTGCATTTCTTATTAAGGTGAACATCACGGCAGTAGTCTGAGATGAAATTACTGAGGGATCATCCAGTGAGGCTTTATGAATGGAGCTGAGAAATAAAGGATGATCACCTTGTTGGGATTGTACTATAGGTCCTCTCGTAGTCAATGGGAATTAGAGGAACAAATATGCAGGGAGATTGCAGAAAATTGCAAGAATGATAGGGTTGTGTGCTGAGGAATGGCAAATAGAGTTTAATCCTGGTATTGCACAATACAAGATCTAAATTAGCCTGCTTCCTGGTTGGTTCCCGAATGAATTGCACTAAGAAGCGCCCCCCCCACCCCCCCATGTACACATGTACAAGGTTACCCTTGCCAATGTGATTGTGTCCAACCTATGCCATGATTATTGTAGTACCTTTCCTACAAACCCCCATTATTCCTTGATTTATACTCTGTCCTACAGTATAGCAGCCATTGAGGGCTATGTAGAGTTGTACAGCATGGAAACGGGCCCTTTGGCCCAACTGGTTTCTGCCCACCAAAATGCCCATCTGACCTAGTCTGATTTGCATTGTGCAATACCAGGATTAATTAAGTATGTCAGAGTAAAGGATTTGCTTGGAAAAAAGTGATCATTGCATGGAAAACTTCAAATTCAATTTGAGAGTGGGAAGCTTGTGTTTGAAACTACAGTCCTGAATTTAATTATTATGGTCTGAGGACAGAGTTGGCTGGAGTTGTCTGGCAAAAATGAATAAAGGATCAGGTGGTAGGTCAGCGGTAATTGGAATTGGTTTATTATCGTCATATAGAGTCACAGTTGTACAGCACAGAAAAAGGCCCTTCCGTCCATACCAACCAAAATGTATGTTCAAGCTAATCCCATTTCCCAGCACTTGACCCATATCTCTCTTAACTCTTGTCATCCATGTATGTGTCCACATACTTAAATGTATTTAATGTACCTGCCTCACCCACTTCCTCCATCAGCTGGTTCCATATATCTACCACCCAATGTGTTTTTTAAAAAAAATGTTGCCCCTCCAGGTTCTTATTAAACCTTTCACCTCTAACCTTAAAACTATATCCTCTACTTTTCTGTTCCCCAACCTTTGAAAAAAGACCGCTCACCCTATCTATGTCCCTCATGATTTTGCATACCTCCGGGATGATTCCTCCATCTCCTACGCTCCAAAGAGTAAAGGCCCAGTCTGTCCAACCTCTCCCTATAACTCAGTCCCTCGAATACTTGTAAATCATTTTTGCATCTTTCCAGTTTAATACCTCCTTCCTATAACAGGGGTGACCAAAACTGAATGCAATACTCCGAGTGTGGCCTCACCAATGTCTTCTACAATCTCAACATAGCCTCCAACTTCTATGTTCAATGCCCTAAATGATGAAGGGCAGCATGCCAAAAGCCACCTTCACTGCCCTATCTACCTTTAACTCCACTTTAAGGGAACGATGCAGCTATACTCCAAGGTTCCTCTGTTCTACAACACTCCCCAGGGCCCTACCATTTACTGTGAAAGTCCTACCTTGATTTGACTTACCAAAATCACCTTGCATATATCTAAATTAAACTCCATTTATCATTCCTCGACCCACTTACCCAGCTGATCAAAATCCCCATGTAATTTTTGATCACCTTCTTCACTGTCAACAATATCACCTACTTTAGTGTCCTCTGCAATCTTGCTAACCATGCCTTGTACATTCTCATCCAAGTCTTTGATTTAGATGACAAACAACAATGGGGTCCAGCACCAACCTTCCACTATCACCCTCTGCTTCCTACCATCAAGCCAATTGTGTAATCAATGAGCCAGCTCTCCCGGGACTCTGCGATTTAACCTTCCAGAGCAGCCTACCATATGGAACCTTATCAAAGGCCTTACTGAAGTCCATATAGAGCTCCATTGACTTTGTCACTTCATCAAAAAACTCAAATCAAGTTTGTAAGACATGATCTCTCATACACAAAGCCATGCTTACTACCCCTAATTAACGCCTGTCTTTCTGTATGTATATCATCCCTCAGAATACTCTCCAGTAACTTACCTGCCGCAGACATTGGGCTTACTGGTCTATAAATCACAGGTTTTTCTTTGCAGTCCTTAAATAAAGGCACAATATTTACTACCATTCAGTCTTCCAGACCTCACCTGTGGCTAACAATGATGCAAATATCTCAGTCAGGGGTTCTGCAATTTCTTTTCCAGCCTCTAGTACAATATTGTACCTGCCTCAACCACTTCTGCTGGCTGCTCATACCGCATGCTGCAGTCAATATCGGGGAAATTAAAATCTCCCAATTATTCGACCCTATTATTCTTACAACTGAGCAATTTCTCTACACACCTGCTCCTCAAGTTCTCTCTGACAACTGTGAGGGGGAGGGGTCTATAATACAGCCCCACTAGAGCGACCCTCCGCTTCTTGTTTCTAAGTTCTACTCATATGGCCTCACTGGACAATCCCCCAAGAATGTCATCACTAAGCACTGCTGATTATGTCCATCCTTATCAAAAAGGTAACACATCCTCCTTGCTTACCTGTAGCATCTGTATCCTGGAACATTGAGCTGCCAGTCCTGCCCTTCTCTCAGTTGTGTTTCCGTTATGGCTATAACATCACAGTCCTCAGAGCCAATCCACGCTCTGAGTTTGTATCTCTGATGTCATACCAGTGTGTCTCTTTTCAGTGGTCAGTGGTTTTGCATTGCCGGACCTCATTCTATCTTAATTTCCAGACTGTATTTTTGGTTTTAAGTGTTGCTGCGTGCTCATAGCCATTTATCTGAGAGGCAGGCATGTTCCTCACTCTTGACATGGGTTTCCTAAAATGATAGGATAAAGATTGAATTTATCTTCAGCATCTTTTCAGATACAAAAAGAGCATTGATGTACAGAGGGATCTTGGGGTGCAATTCCACAGCTCCCTGAAAGTGGCCATACAAGTGAATAGGGTGGTAAAACATGTATGGCACGCTTGCCTTCATCAGTCGGGGCTTTGAAAGTAAAAGTTGGGAAGTCATATTCCTGCTGTATGAAAGTTTAGGCTACGTTTGAAGTGGTGTGTGCAGTTCTGGTTGCCATAATATAGGAAGGATGTAAAGGCTTTGGGGAGGGTGCAGAAGAGGTTTACTAGGATATTGCCTGGATTGGAGTGTATTAGCTATACGGAGAAGTTGGACAAACTTGGATTGGTTTTGCTGGCGTATTGGAGGCTGAGGAGTGACCTGATAGTTTATAAAATTATGAGAGTTATAGATAGGGTAGGTAGTTTTTTTTCCCAGGGTAAAAATGTCAAATACCATAGGGCATAGCTTTAAGATGAAAGGGGGAAAGTTGAAAGGAGACCTGCAAGGCAAGTTGTTTTTTTTTACACAGAGTGGTAGGTGTCTAAAATGATCTAGGTACATGGGGAGGTGATAGCAGCACGTGTGAGAGTTACGTTTAAGAGACATTTAGACACACACACGAACAGGCAGGAAGTAGAGAGATACAGACCACATGCAGGCATATGTGATTAGTTTAGATTAGCGTCATGGGCCTGCTCCTGTGCTGTACTGTTCTATGTTCTATCTCACCCTGTTTACTTGCACTTAGTCTGCGATGGGCCCTCAGCTCCTAGCTGGAAGATCCCTATCTTGGGGCTTAATCATCTAATGGGCTCTCAGTCTTTGAAGCAGCAACTTTATGAATCAGTCCTGTGTTGTAGCTTTGCCAGGTTGGCACATCAATATTAAGTATGTCTGGTGGTGCTTCTTTCAGCATGCCCTTTTCCAATTTTCATTGAACCAGGGTTGCTTCTCTGGTGTGTTGTCAATGGCAGAGTACAATGTATGTGGGGTCATGATGTTTCACATTTTGGTACAATATAGTGCTGCCGTTGTCAATGGCCCACAGCACCTGGTGGGTAACCAGTTTGTTGTTCTGATCTATTTCAAATTGTTTCCATTTAGCATGATAGTGGTACTCCATAATACAATGGAAGATGTTAGGAGTAAGGTAGGACTTCTCTCCACAAAGAGTGTGGTTATTTTTTAAAAAATAAAATGGACATTAACTGCAAAAGGTTGATGGGGAGGGACAACATTACTTGCCACCTTCCACAGCCCTAGTATGGCCACTGTGCCCTTCTAAGGTTAGTCAGTGTCGTACTAGGAAGTTACTTTTGGTAGGGAATGTTGATGTCAGTCTTAGAACCTTGTACGTCTCAGTGAGATTGCCTCATGTTTTCTAAACTGCAGTGAATATAGACCAATCTTAATTAATCCATCTTCATTGGATAATTCTCGTCCTCCCAGGAATCAATCTACTAAGACATAGTCATCAAATTTAAAATTTGCTGTTATTTGGTCTCTGCATCTAGTATCAGTGGAGAAGAACTATTTTGAAGGATTCTGCTATTTCATTCTGCTTTTGTGTTGCCGATATGGGTATCTTGGATGCTTAAAATAATTTTTCTTTGTTGCATTTGGAAGATTTTTTTTGCCAATGGTAAATGATACCTAAGGGTACCTGTTAAACCATAGAACCATACAGCACAAAACAGGCCCTTTGGCCCACCATGTTGTGCCGTCCATCAAACCACCCTCACACTATCTAACCTTTTCCTCCCGCATATCCCTCTATCTCTCATTCCTCCATATGCCTATCCAACAAACTCTTGAACCTGTCCAATGTATCTGCCTCCACCACCACCCCAGGCAGTGCATTCCATGCACCAACCACTCTCTGGGTGAAAAACCTCCCCCTGACATCTCCCCTGAACCTCCCACCCATAACCTTAAAGCCATGCCCTCTCGTCTTGAGCATTGGTGCCCCGGGAAGGAGGCACTGGCTGTCTACTCTATCTATTCCTCTCAATACTTTATATACCTCTATCATGTCTCCTCTCATCCTCCTTTCCAGTTAATAAAGCCCTAGCACCTTAAGCCTCTCCTCATATTCCATACACTCTAATCCAGGCAGCATCCTGGTAGATCTCCTCTGCACCCTCTCCAATGCCTCCACATCCTTCCTATGATGCGGCGACCGAAACTGAACACAGTACTCTAAGTGTGGTCTAACTAGAGTTTTGTAAAGCTGCATCATCATTTCGCGGCTCTTAAACTCAATCCCACGACTTATGAAAGCTAACATCCCATAGGCCTTCTTAACTGCTCTATCCACCTGTGAGGCAACTTTCAATGAACTGTGAATATGAACCCCCAGATCCCTCTGCTCCTCTACACTGCCAAGTACCTTACCCTGTACTCTGCCCTGGAGTTTGTCCTTCCAAAGTGTACCACCTCGCACTTCTCCGGATTGAACTCCATCTGCCACTTGTCAGCCCAGCTCTGCATCCTATCAATATCCCTCTGTAAGTTCTGACAGCCCTCCACACTAAGATCGGCGGTGTTGTGGATAGTGTTGTCCGCAAAGTTACTAACCCAGCCTTCCACCCCCTCATCTAAGTCATCTATAAATATCACAAAAAGTAGAGGTCCCAGAACCGATCCCTGCAGGACACCACTAGTCACTGCCCTCCAATCTGAGGGCACTCCTTCCACCACAACCCTCTGCTTTCTACATGCAAGCCAATTCCTAATCCACACAGCCAAGCTTCCCTGAATCCCTTGGCCTCTGAACTTCTGAAGAAGCCTACCGTGAGGAACCTTATCAGATGCCTTACTAAAATCCATATAGACCACATCCACCGCACTACCCTCATCAACCTTCCTCGTCACCTCCTCGAAGAACTCTATCAGGCTTGTGAGGCAAGATCTTCCCTTCACAAAGCCATGCTGACTGTCCCTAATCAGTCCATGATTCTCCAGGTGTTCATAGATCCTATCCCTTAGAATCCTTTCTAACAGCTTACCCACCACAGGTGTAAGGCTCACCGGTAAACTATTTTGTTTGACAAACTGGGGTATTTGTTTTACTCCAGTTGGTGTAATTAAAAAATACATTTCTCAACATCTTTGACTCTTAAACCCTGGCAAGTTTTGTTTTCCCTTTAGGTTATTTTTGCTAATACTTCCATTTTATTTAGTTTAGTTTAGTGTTGTGAGCACCAAATGTAGAACACTGGAAGAAGTACAAATGAACCTCTGCTTCATCTGGATGGGCTGTTTCACTGCATTATTCAAGTTTCCACTTTAACTTCGAGAGGAGATTACAATATAAATAAGAGAAATAAGTAACAGAGTATTAAAATTACCCTCTAGCCTGGTTTGCCTTTGAATAAGATCACATCAAGTTCACTTTCCTGCCGCTTCCATAAACCTCTTTATTTTTATACTGAAAATTCTGTCAATCTCAATGTTGAATGTACTTGATGATTGAGCATTAACAGCCTTCGGGTAGATGATTTCCAAAGATTCGCAAACCTCTTGGTAATGCAGTTTCCCTTCATTTTAATCCTTAAAATGGCTGTCCCATTTTTCCTTGATACTATTATATAGAAAAAATATTGTTTGTCTTTTTTTTTGTAGCTTCACCCAGAGAACCAGAATCCTTTCTTCCAATTGCCTTACTACCAAAGCTTTCCCAGCCTCTCTTCCACTTTACCTGCTTTTTAAAAATTAAACTCATTTTGAACATTTCCAAAGTGGAAAGTAATAGGAGCCATAAGTTGCAAGTTGTTAAAGTGTACTTATTCTGTTGAGATGCCGGGCAACTATTGTTATCTGAATTGATCAGTTACATTCTGTGTTTAATATCATTTCAAGAAATTTGACAATTAATATAGGGTAACTTAGGAAATAATAGTAAGGTTATCCAGATTATTGATTTTGCCAAATGGTGTTTCTAAGCACTTGGGTTATGTAGCTAACTGGAGTATCTGAATTTTGTAGCTTATGATTGTAATTTTAGAAACTAATTAAAATCTGTAAGATAACTCCTATTGTTTCTGTGCAGGTTTCCATAAAGTAAAATATAAACCATGAAAAATCAAGATTCTGAAAGTAAGTTCAGCCCACCTGCTGATGGTCTTGAGGCTACACTAGTTGGTGTCACAGCCGCAGAAGGAGCAGAACCTTTTGGAGGAGAGGATAATCTGAGAGTTGTTGAATCTGCTGGACTTGAAACCACTTGTCAAATGATCGAAAAATCTGGTGGTCAGAATGGGCTTGTTGAAAACCATGATAATGTAAAAGCCTGTGAAGAAATTCTAAAACAATCAACAACAGGAAATAGCAATGAGGAATCATTAGTTGTCCAGGAGACTTCAACTGCAGATAGCATGAATAGCCTCCAGCCTGAGCCTTCAACATCTGATGTCTCAGATGAGCTCAGCAGACAGCTGGAAGACATTCTGAACACGTATTGCTGCAATCTGGCTGACCACAGTTCTTCTGTGCAGCCTGAAGAATCTCCTGAAATGGAAGAGCTAGAAAAATGTGCCAACAATGAGCCTCTGAGAAATGGTGTGCGAGAGATAGAATGTGGGGAGATGAATGAAGAGATCGAAAAAGTGGTGAAGGCTGAGGTTCATGTGAAAGAGAATGGAGATGTTCCCAACAACAAAGATCAGAAAAAACCACCTGAAAAGAAGAAAACCAAAGCACTGGGTGAGCAAAATTTCTCCTAAAGTAACGTAAGGTGTCCAGAGCAATATAATATAGTTTTCTGGATTAAGTTTCACACATTTAGTTAAGAAAGAGAGGAAAATCTGGGAAATGCAGACAGTGATGGGGAAAATTCTGCAATGTATAATGTAATAATCTTCAAAAGAATAATAGGATTGAAGAGTTAAGATGGATTTATGAAAAAAAAACACAGGAACGGGTCCTTCGGCCCAACGTGTGCACCAACCATGATGCCGGTCTAACTTATCCCATCTGCCTGCACACGGTCCTTATCCTTCTAGTCCCTGCCTGTTCATGTATCTGTCTAAATGCTGCTTAAATACTGCTATTGCCTCTGCTTTCACCTCCCCTGGCATTGTGCTCCAGGAACTCTATTTTTTAAAAAAAAAACTTGCCTTGCACATCTCTATTAAACTTTCCCACTCTCACCTCAAAGCTAAGCCCTCTAGTATTTTCCATCCTAGGAAAAGGACCCTAACTATGCCTCGCATTATTTTTTAATACCTCTACTGTTC